>NC_041827.1:2548000-2866500 GCF_900964775.1 Scleropages formosus
GCTCACAGCAGTGAGAATGAGGTGTCCAGCTGTGTCATCGCGCACATCTGAGCTCTATCACACACACACGCGCGCGCGCACTCAGATGGGGGCACCTCCGAGGCATCCAACAGGCCGGTAAGGTCCATGTGTCCCTGTGCGATGCGCGATTCACTCTGACAACTGATACCCACAACCTGTGGCTAAAATGTCACTGATTTAAATTGCAATGTGTCCCTGATGCTGCACCCTTAAATAAATTAATTGAAATATAAAGCCGAGTTAAGCACTGAAAAGGTAAGCGATGCATCGTGAAAGTGTGGACAAAAAAAATAATGCACTGCAATGTCATGTAATCCACCAGAGTTGGAATCTGGACAGACAAATATCACATACACAGTCTGAAGCTACTTGTTCCAAGTGTGGTTGAGGCAAGCTGGAGCCCAGCCCAACAACACAGGGTGCAAGGCTGGAGGAGGAGGGGACACACCCAGGACAGGATGCCAGTCCATCACAAGGCACCCCAAGCAGGACTCAAACCCCACACCCACTAGACAGCAGGCCGTGGCCAAACCTGCTGAGCCGCTGCATCCCCAAGTAAAACATTAGATAATTAATATCCATTTCTACTGCAAATCCTGGACAGGGAAATATCAAGTAGCAATACATACACAAAGGAGATCAATAATAAAAGTAAAGGAATAAACGTAAACGGAGAAATATTGGCAATCAGCATTTTCTGAGTGGTATTTTGGTCCCATTATTTATTCTCTGTGTTCCAAGCAGAGACTGATTCGAACGTGAGCGCTCTCAAATCACATCCTTTCACTTTCAACTTGAACAATTGAAGAAGAAGAAGAGCACTCACCATGTACTTTTTGCCCTGGAGAAGTTCTTCTCTGCCCTGTAAGAGAACAGAGGAGCGTGGTTAAAAAGGGCAGCTGTCAGCTAATCCAGTTCCATCAGTGCAAATCGAACCCACTTTAAAGGACCATGAAAGGGGCATGAAGGTAAATTCACACCTAGTGGTACTACAGACTACTGAGTGAAACGCTAAACTGTACATAACGCAATTATACACTGTTTATCATATTGGTCCCCAGTGAACAAGGGCCCCTGTTCACCTCCACAAGACAAACAGCAAGGAGGACGACAATATGGCCCGACGGCAGCACCATAGAGAAAAATAACCGATTAATTGAATGAACTCCGGTGGTAAGTCTCCAGGTTTTCATCTCACCTACGATACATGCGAAGGGAAAGCAGTGGACATTTGGGAAGTTCCTGCCATGAACTACGCCCACTGACAAATGTTCCCAATGCCATTTCTCGTACTGCTGCCACGGCTCACGCGCAGCAGTCATTCGCGCAGATCCTCGCGTCCACCTGGTTCTCCTTCAACACGACAGGAGAGCACTTTCCAGTCTGGCAAAATGGGTCGCTTCCCTACAATATCCCTGAGACAGGCTACCACTGCCCTGTCGTCCTGCTTGGCGAGAGCGGAGGGTTTCCAAGGCAACAGCACAGACAGATGTGCCAGCAGGTTGGCGTGCAGGGTTTTGAAACGGTCTTCCTGCCTGCAAACAGCACAACGCACTTCTCTGCGAGTTCCAGTCCCAGCAGAGATGATCTCTCTAATGTGTCTTTCATAGTGCGACTGCTGAGATTCACCTTTGCCTACATTTTCACACCAGCAGATTACCCTCTTAGAGCAAAATTCACCCACAACCCACAGTATGTTATACCTACAGTGTAAATAGACACTAGATATAGTAACATATGAAACTTTTTTTTTTTCCTATTCTGCTTGCATAACCTACAACTCTAGATTATTAATAATCCACATTTTTATATCCGGTTAAAAAGCAGCTCCCCTTCTTTCTTTCTGTTCTCCTGATGATCTTTTGATCAAATAATAAATAAATACACACACAGACTGAAACCACTTGTCCCAAGTGGAGTCGCGGTGAACCGGAGCCTAACCCGGCAACACAGGGCATAGGGCTGGAGGGGAGGGGGACACACGCAGCAAGTTTTGCCGGGTCCTGCTCTCTGGAAGGTCTGGGGTTCGAGTCCTGCTTGGGGTGCCTTGCAACAGACTGGCGTCCCGTCCTGGGTGTGTCCACTCCCCCTCCAGCCTTGCGCCCTGTGTTGCCGGGTTAGGCTCCGGTTCACCGCAAACCCGCTCGGGACGAGCGTTTTCAGACAATGTGTGTAATTAATGACACACGAACACAAGCGAGTACTGGTCGGACCGTCTACAACCACACGGTGATTGTGCAAAAGGTTGGTAAATGGTCATATTGCTTAATGACCGGCAGACCCTCAGGTTCAAAAACAGTTTGTTACAGACAATTTAATCACTGGTATAATATGTTCGCAATTTACTTATGGTTCGGCAAACATCTGCAAGGAGTGTTTGGAACCAAAGTCATTTCACGAAAGAGGAAGACAACTAAACCCTACTGTGTTTCTGTGAAGGGGCTCATCCGAGGCCTGCCGTTACACCTGATCTGCTTTGGCTTTGCCTGCAGAACCAGATGTGCCCGCTGAGGTCCATTCCAAACCGGACCGAACAAAGACCAATTACGGCACCTCCCGCAGCCACAAGTAAAGCAAAACTCCAATGAAAGGCTGCTGAAAGAAAAGGGAGGGAAAATCCTGCTGGTCTCAGAAAAGTGTTTTATGACTTGTTTCTGGCCTGAAAGGTGCAGGAGACCATCACTCCTGTAATGAGCAAACACTTCTGTTTGTTCTGTGTGTTTGCAGAGCCACAGTAAATGGAAAATCGCCTTGTAGGTGTCGCCCGCAAGAAAAATTGACCACAAGTGGCTACCAGCGCCATGAGGCAGGTGCCGCAAAGAGTTCATGTCCTACGGAGGATTTCCAGCTGAGCTTTAGCAACTAATGGATGGAGTCGCTGGTTATTAATCCGCTCTCACATGAGCCCTCCTGGGTTCACTAAATCTGTGGCAACCCATTAAACTCATCCATCCCAGGCACAAACACTACAGTACATAAGTACATTACAAGTGCGCTGTGCACTGCTGAGTTGTACAATTTCCTATTGTGTCATTTTCTCACTTTTTGTGTTATGATTTGCTACGTCTGAAAATGACAACGGATTAAAGGAAGTATGTGGCTGGATTGCAATCCGTGAGCTGTAGCCCACTGGCCATGTGCGAATGCAATGTGGTAAAAATACAATAGCTGTCCTTTGCCAATAGATGGTTTTACAGGGCAGAAGAGCGACTATACTTGGTGACTAAGGTGACAGATGACAGACAGCCCATCATCACAACTTGTTTTGACAACATTATTTAAAAATCTGCCTTTTCCTGTGTTAGGGCTGGCTGTCTTCAAAGGTGACCGTCTTCTTGAGAGAATGCCACTTGTGGTCTTTAACAGTGCCGATGATTCTTGCTGCCGGCTGCCCAAGGATAAGGAATCTGTCTGAAGTAATACTTTTCCTGGTGGGGGTCATGTTTAAATACAGCCCTTGAGTCTCAGTCGGAGGCCCATCTGTTCAGATTGGCCTCCAGGGCACTCCGGCGCATCGCTTTCTAGGAATAGATGGCGTCGTCCCACCTCCGGCGTCCCCAGCATGTCTACCCCTCTGCCTAAAGCCAACACAGGATTTCCAGTGGAACCCAGCGCACCATGTGCCTCTCATAGCTATTTGCAGTCGTGCTATTTTAAGGTTGCATCCCGATTTGAGTTGCAGGACCCCACCGGTTTGGTTTCTTTAAACAAGTCACACGAACGTCGCCTCTTTGAACAGCCAGAGTTTTGTTTGATGGGACAGTATTAATGGAGAAGCTTCAGGATGAGGTCAGAAATCAACATTTCACTGCCTAACAGACACTTTATTCATTTTTTCATTATTACATTTATTCACTTAGATGATGGTTTTATCCAAAGTGACTTACAGTGTTAAGTTACTTACAATTATTTACCCATTTATAATGCTATCAGCTGTCTCATTACTACATTATCCATAAACACAGTAGAGGGACAGCTGGTAGTGTAGGGGTTGGAGTTGTTGCTTTTGAATCCAAAGGTGACAGGTTCAAATTCCCCCCAGTTGTAGTATCCTTGAGCAAAATACCTGTCCTGAATTTCTCCAGTAAAATTACTCAGCTTTATAAATGGTCAGTACGGAAGCCACGTCGCTGCTCATTTTACCATGTATGGAAAACCGCACATTTCTAAAGTGGTGTCAGCATAGCGGCTGTAAGGGCAGTGGTCCGGCAACGTACGCATACTTCAGCAAAGAACAAGCATAACCCTGGAAATCCAATGAGCGTTTCAAAGTCAGGAAAGGGACAGGAACCAGTGACTTCTTGGCACCTCGTTTCATCAGAGCGGGCAAGGATCCTGAAAAGGAACTTATGCTCTAGGTGCAAGGCTCACACTTCCCCCTGGTTCAGTAGTATGTCTGTCTGAAGTGTCAGTGCTGGCTGCTATTGATTCTGCTGAAGATCAACCAAGGAATCCTTCTGCATTCTTCACATTCTTGTGATGAGAGCCAAGGATGGCAATGGGTCCGAAGGGAACAGCTGGTTTTGCAAGAGATCTCACCTTTCTCTGAGGCTCTGTTTTATGCTCTCTGCAGGCTGGCCTTGCCTGGTTGGTGGTCAGATCCAGATCAAGCCAGAACCTTCTGGCAAGCCCTCCTGTAACTAGGACACTGCTGCAGTCTGACTTCACATCCAAGCCAACTGGTCTAGGGGGGCGCCACTGTGGTAGTGGTCCTTATGTAACGAGAAGGTCTCTTCTAGTTGTACACAACATCTGACCCCTTCTCAAAAACAACATGTGGTCATGATCAGTAGAACCAAGTATTTCAAGTAGGTCAAACTAACTGATGACCAGCTGGTTGGCACACACATTCCAAAGAAGAGGGAATGAGTGAGATGGGTCAGAGGGTAGACCGGGCCAAGCAGAAATCCACACACTAGTATAATGTAGCAAAAGGCAGACACATGGAGCACATAATAACGAACAACCAAGCACTGCAGGTGGTCTCTTTGTTTCAGCCCTAGTGTTGCACAACCTGATGTTTCTTTCATACGGCTGCTGGAATAGATCACCTGCTTTTCCTTGATCAGTGATGATCTGTACTTTTTTTTTTTTTTTAATCCTTTGAAAACCTCTCTTGGGTTTCCTAAAAGCTCAGAGGAGTCATACTTAGCATTCAACACTAAAGAAGTCTATACTTCATCATTCTGGACTGGCTGTCAACATAATTGCTTTGATACACAACACGTACACTTTACACAGTGTCACACATTCTTTTCTGTGTTGACCGATGGAAAAATCGGGCTTCTTCCTGCTGTAAATTGTGACTTAAAAATACGCTTCTCTCAAAATAATGGACAAACTGTCATATATTCATATTTCCTAGAAGTCAATCAGGTACATTACAGCAAAGGAAACATCCCAACAAAACTAGCCAAAATGTAACTAGTCTAGTGTGGTGATTGCGGGAATTCTCAGAAATTGCTCATACAGGTGGTGGGGGGAGGATTTGTCTCAGTGTCTTAGAATAAAAATGTTTTTTTATTTTTTATTTTTTAACATAAAAATATAAAAAAGCAACAATGACATGACTGTGTTTATACTAAATGCTTGATGTTTGAATCTCATGTTTTGTTTTGTCACTTATCACATCTCCTCAGGATGGAATACACTCGCTCTGATATACCCTGTTTTCGCTTGTACATGGAAGTCACAGTTTTTTCTTGACAAGACTATAAAATTATCAGAGGTGTTACTAGAAATACCCCGTTAACTCATGTTTTTAAGACACTCACACTCTCACTCACACACACACACACACACACACACACACACACACACACACACCATGCCAGAGGCTGGGTGTTCAACATGGTGGGATGCAACTTGGGGGGGGGGGTGTCATGGTCACGTGTTCAACACTGTGGCAGAGCAAGGACACAGAGAGGGCAGATGATGGAGCAGGGGTTAGAGCTACTGCCTTTAGTCCCAAAGGTCGCAAGTTGAAATCCCAGCTGTAGTACCCTTGAGCAAGGTACTTACCCTAAATTTGTCTTGTACAAATTATGCTGCTATGTAAACAGTTTTAGTCACTTTGCAGAAAAGTGCCGGTTAAATTAATACATGTACATGAGACTGGAGCAGCACATATTTGTCCAGGTACGCTGGTGAACCAAAGGTTCGAGTCAGAGTTGTGAACGCTTCCGTGCACACGGTTACACAGCAGTCTCGTAGACTCCTCTCTCAACCACGTCCCTTTCACTGTGTGAAAACACACAGGTGGGTTTACCCTAGGACTGCACCTAAACAACACACACTTAACACACTACAAACTAAGTGAAATATTGACAACCTTGCAACGGAAATGTTTGGATGACAATCCTGACAATGTGTACACGACACACCATAATGCTTATCAGGGTTCAGGGGACATTAACCAGAGCAAACAGGAACCGAGCCGGACAGCCGTGGGGTCTCCTGTCCAACACGCTGTTGTTTGTGGACTGCTGGAGCCAGACAGAAGCCCGAGTCCTTATGGGTCCAAGGCCCAAGGCAATCCGAGAGTGAACAAGATGGAACAGCTGCAGCACTGGGCTTTATGACACAAAATCAATTTGGCTGAATATTGAACAGTCGGCCCATAAAAACACTTAATTCACTCTGGTACTTGGCCAAAGAAGTCTAGATTAGCAGCCGTCCCATCACGCATGGCAACAAATTCTATTCCTTTACCCATTATGTATTTAGAGCACCTTGGTACAATCTGGACACCTCACTGCAGTCATGTCATACATTATATTTTAGGTAGCCCGTCATGGTGCCAGAAACTGTTCATTTGTCAATATATCTACACATGACCGTGTAAATGCATGTCAATTTGGAGAAAAGAATCTGGTAAAATAAATTTAAAACCTCATGTCTTTTACATTACTATGTAGTATTTAGTTGACACCTTTATTGAAAGGAAATTCAACTGAAGGCAGCAATCGAACCCACATCCAACCGGACCATGCAATTGGACCGCGAGACATGAATGCTATCTGCTGCACCGCTGTTTCAGTGCACATGTGAATTCACGTGTGTTTCACATGGTGAACATCACCTCCCCGTGCACCTGGGCAGTCTGCGCTCAGGCTGCGGTCAAGTTGCGGATGGTTGCAGGTGTAGCTGTAAATCGCACCATGAGGCGGGACTAATAACACTCCCCTTTCCCTTTTCAGAAAGGAAACACATCGTGCCAACGTGCAATGGCCCTTCCCGCAATTTAACATGTGGTTAATGTCGCACTCTCCCGGAAGGTTAATGCGTTCCATTTACGACCCACAATTGCTGAACTGTTGGCTGCCTGGAAGTCGGTTCCAAAGAACCTCCTCGATACATATAATTTAGGAGACCGGTCAAATTTAGAGCAAACTTTGAATCTCAACCAACGAGCAGCAATCACTACACAGCTGATGACACTTTCCTCTATGACCACACTGACCGTAAGTGTTTAGAGAGGCAGAATCTGAATCACCAGAGTACGAGTCAGCTCTTCTAGTGGTTAAAGCGCTGCCGGCAGTAGTTGCAGGGCTGATCTCGAACCTGCAGCTCCTGGGTTGCTCTCCTACGAGGGGTCAAGGGCAGAACTTCCAGCACGGTTATTATTTGTGCTGGAAAACCCTCTTAGTGGTCGCTTTGGGTAACAAATGACTAGGAGCTGCATGTCGTGCGTGTTTGGAGTCTATGCAAACCTGCAGTCTGTTGTACCACAGGCACAAGCTCCGAAAGCTCTCAGAGCCCCCAGATCATGACTATTTTACTGTCTTATTGCGCGCACGCACGCACGCACGCACGGGCACACACACACACACACACACACACACACACACACACATTTTCAGAACCGCTTGTCCCACACCCAGGACGGGACACCAGTCCATCACAAGGCACCCCAACTGGGACTCAAACCCCAGACCCACCGAAGAGGAGGACTGTGGTCCAACCCACTGCACCACCGTACCCCCGTATTACAAATAGTACAGTGTAATTCTGTCTTATTGCCCATAGTAAAAATACGACCTCTGTTCCATTCCAAATATTGGCTGCCATAGGCAGTGGGCTTCGAAACCAAACACAAGCAGAAATTTGACTTTAACATCCTCCTAGTGCAGCATACAGACACTTGAGATGCAAAAAAGTCATTAATATTTGGTGTTTTACACACTCTGATAGGACGGATTTCGAAGAGTCAAAGCACTGTGCTGTTGAGTGTGTCAGTGGCACTTCTCTCTTGTCTATATTCAGATCATTCACCTTTTGTCCTAAGAAAAAATAATTATATTTGATATTACATTAAAAAAAACTTTATGCGGCTAATCCAGTGATATACACAGGGTTATACCATGGTATGTGACAAATTGAGTGCATTCAAGAATGACGTGTCCGCATCCAAATCCCACCCCTGTTGATGTGATGAACTTTTCGTATTTGGAGAAAAGCATCTGCTAAATGAATGAAGGTCCATGTAAAAGCAGAACCAATCACATCCCTTCTTTCCACGCGAGCACAGAGGAGTAACGAAAAAACTTGAGCAAATTCCGTTTGGAGCCCTGGCAGGAGGTGTCACCGTCAGAGTTCTGCCACAGCGTACATCTTAACCACTTTGCCACTACATGCGTGAAAACGAAAGCGGGTTTGGAAGCGAGAAAAAAAACTGAACATACAGCTTCCGAGGAACAGCACATGATATGGACATAATTTCTGAAACTTGCGCCTGCCTCCCAGAAGCATGTGAGAACTTTGCTTGGTATGACAACAAAAAACCAAGCAGCATGCAGCAGTGACAAAAAGGTTAATAACTGCTGGAACATTCCTCACAAGAAGTGAGCAGGGATGGATTTTTTCCTGCAAGGACGGAGAAAAGATACAGGCAATGCAAGTAACGATGCAGTGATCTTCTCCATAAGTGACTCGTTGCTGACTTTTTATAGGAGTTTGGAGTCTTTCTGTTAGATGTAGAGCATCACTTTGATTGCAGGAACTAGAAATAGGCAAGAAAGCACTAAAACAGGCTGCTACTAATCCTTTCTATTCCAAAGTTAACCAAACGAAGGCACCAGGGATGATAAACAGGCAAACATGGTTGAGCGCAATGACTCCGCTGTGGCTACGACGGGGCTCAAAGCCATGGACGCGTCACTTTGAAAACCAACCAATTTTTCAGCTCCACTCAAGGATCACAAGAATGGAGCCCATTAATATCAATCACATTTTTAATGCCGCTTTCAACTCAGAAGCACAGCTCTGCATTTTGCCTACAATTACAGTGATGTATTAACGCCCAGCTTCCTCAAATGCAAAATAAACATCTAGCATCAAGTACCCTTTGGGGGACAATAACGTTCAAAACGCAGAATAAATTAGCTCGACGATTCCTTCTCGGTCACTTTGAGGAAGCTGAAAACATTAGAGTTGTAAGTGAAGGGAAGTGCTGTGGCCTTGACTCATGTAATCGGTCACAATTAAGTTTCAAGAAAAGGATCTCTGCACGATAGGTGGCATGGTGGCACAGCGAGTAGCGCTGCTGTCTCATAACACCTGGGTGGTGTGAGAGAATGTGGGTCTGATCGCTCCTCAGTCTCTGTGGCATTTACATGTGTCTGTGTGGGTTTCCTCTGGGTGCTCTGGTTTCCTCTCACAGCCTAAAGACATGCTGTTTAGGTATATTGATGACTTTAAGTCACCCATTTTGTGTGAGACTGAAAGTGTGTTCCACCGATGTATGAATGAGTGACCCAGTGTACGTCACCATGGTGAATAAGGTGTGTGGGCTGATAACACTACATAGAGTTCGTTGGAAGTTGCTTTGGAGAAAAGTGTCTGCTAAGTAAATGTAAATATGACTTTATATACAAGTACAGCATTAATGTGCTGTCTGAGGAGACTGAGAAGCAGATTTGCAGCTTCTCCAATGATTAAAAAAAGAGGCTTTAAAAACAGAACAAAAAATAAAACAATTATTTGCTGTGTGGGTAAGAGCAGGAGCACAAAATCCCTTTTTCACCCTCCCTGCGCAGCTGCAGATACTGGGCTCATTGTGGCCAATCTTGAATACAAACCCACCCACCCAGTCTGAAGCAACTTGCCCCAGGCAGGATCACGGTGAGCCAGAGCCTAACCCAGCAGCACAGGGCTGGAGGGGGAAGGGACACACCCAGGGTGGGACACCAGTCCATTGCAAAGCACCCCAAGCAGGACTCGACCCACAGACCCACCAGAAAGCAGGCACAGGCCAAACCCGTAGCGCCACCACACCCTGCCACTGAATACAAACCATTACACTTTTTCCCCTTTTCCAATGTTTCAGGAACGTTAACATGGAAAACAAAACCATGCAACTTGTCCCAGATAAAAGCGGCTATAAAGGAAGTACATTTGTTACATGGAACACTGTAAATTCTACCATAAAGTATTCTGCACATATTCCGGAATGGTCATTATTCCTCTTTCACCTCTGCTTTTTAAATGATGAGGGAGGTGTGGGGGTTATTAAGAACAGTTGTAAAAAGGTGCGTTTCAAATGTTAAAAATATGAGACTTTTTTTTTTTTTTTTTTAAATGTTTAACGTTTTATCCGTGTTTACAGTGCTCCCACCTTCTAAAGGAAAAACCCTTGGCAAGGTAAATTCTTAAAACTCATACATGTAATTACCATTAATTTCAATGGTAAAACATTTTATGCATTTGAGCCTCAAAACTGACACCCATTTTCTCTAAAATATCAGAAAAATCCCTTTAACATGGACACTGTTAACTCAACAGTCAACATCCTTTATCGCCACACAACATAACAAGGCAGTTTCCTTTCATTTATTATTCCAGTGTACTGTCTGGAGGGCTGCCTGCACTCACCCACCTCTTTCCAAGGTATTACATAGTACCCCCTTAAGGAAGGAGCAGCTGGTAGTGTAGTGGTTAGTACTACCTTTGGACCCAAAGGTTGTAGGTTCAAACCCCACCTCCTCCTGTAGTAACCTTGAGCAAGGTACTTACCCTGAATTGCTCTAGTGACATTATCCAGCTGTGTAAATGGGTAAGAAATTGTGAGTTAATTCCCATTGACTCGGGTTTGAGTTGCAGTGACTTAAAGATCCAAAAGGATCTTATGCTTGTTTGACGAGCTCTTCCAGTGTCGTCCCCATTGTTGTTAACATATCAAGCTGTCTCATTGCGGAACTTTGCGGGTCTTCCTCTTCTCCTTGTTCCTTCCATCCTTCTGGTCATGACGTCCTTCTCAAATGATCATTCTCTTCTAAACGTATGGCCAAAGTACGATAGGCATAATTTCATTGACTGAGCTTCGAGTAACATGGTCGATTTTATCTCTGATTGTAAGTTACTTTAGTGAAAAGCATCAGACAAATGTTCTGTGTTTTTAGTTCAAATTTTAATGCAAAAAATAGAACAGTAAAGAAAAAAAGAAACTGATGAAAACAATGTAAATGAATTCGTGCTCACTGAATTTGACAAGTGTTTCACAGCACCTAGGCTGTGCCATTGGATGCGGGTTCGAACCCAGTGTGTGTGGAATTCACATGTTCTCTTTGCAGTTCATAGGGTTTCCTCCTGTACTCCAAAGACATGCGTTTCACATGAATTAGTGACTGTTGCCAGCAGTGTGTATCTATGTATGTGTGTGCATGTGCTATGTTGCTTCAGTGCTGAAATGGGTGGACGACCGTAGGAAGTTCAGGGCACTGTCATTTGTTATTCACATTGGATAAAGGTTTCTGTTAAAGACTACTTGATAATAATTGGAAATGGCTTCGGAGAAAGGCATCTGGTAAATGTAAAAACTTTTGGGAACTCTAAATGCTCGTGGAACTTTAATGGGCATCTTTCATGGTATAACAGTATCTGCACTATATATTTTCTATATTCTAACCGCAGTTTTTAAATAGCACCACAAAACAACTTGAAATGCCTGTCGAGTCCATTTGAAATGTCCGTCTGGGCTAAAATGAACTAAAAGGGTCTAATGTCAGGCGATGAATTTACAACCGCCATGTGACATGAGCTGCACTAGCAGCACGGGGCTCACACACGGCTTTTGCGGGAAATTTGCCGAGAGGAAACAAACTGAGCATTACAACTTGATGCTAGCAGCGCAACACTCGTGTCGTTGCACAGGACAGTAGCATCATGAGTGCAGGAACACAGCATCCTGACAACGTGAGGGAAAGATCACAGTTGTCTGCTCTATGTAAGAAATGGTTATCTAAGAGAGCTGATTTTTTCTTTCCAAATTTGTAACATTTGGCCATAGTGACATCTTAACACCTCTTTAATTATTTAGTCAATCACAGCATTGTCAATAGATCTTACTACACATTTTTAGTGAACCATTTCTGAAAAATTTTAAATAATTTCAAATTAAAATCAATTCAAATAATTTAAAATTTGTTATTTTTCTTGCCCTTTGATGGACTGGTACCTCATCCAGTGTTTATGCTGACTGCAACATACCCTGTGCTTCTGGGATAGGCTCCAAACCGCAACAATTAACAGTAATGATTTATTTATTTTTTTTGAACAAACTAAATCCATAGCCAGCTGCAATATATTGTGTACATTCTCAGTAACTGCAATATGTTTAATTAATAAACTTAATTCTGAAAAATGATCATTCTTTATTGAACAATGATTCATCACTGCTACAACGCTGGTTTGTTCAGGAATTATTAATTATAGGACAATTATAGGAGCATTTATTTCATTGCTAGTTCTTTTCATAAATAGCACATAAGTGAGGATGATCAAAAATGACAATTCAGTCAGATTTATTGCAGTACATCTGAGGCATATGAAGCGCGCGCACACACACACACACACACACACACACACCACTGAGCATTTAACCACCGATCCAGGGCTTGGGTAGGGCAGTTGACCATAGGCTAGTTTGGATATCTTGTGAGTGAGGAGGAGAAGCAAGAAGATGCACAGCACAAGCAGAGAAGGATGAGCAAGAGGAAGCGACTGAAAAAGGAGTACGAGCGGTACATCAGACAATCTCCACAGTGAGAGCAGCGGGAGGAAGTCCCAAAAGCAGAAAGAGAAGCATAAGTGAGAGGAAGTACAATAAACAGCAGAGAAACAAGAGCAGGAGGAAGAATTACTTTTGTTTGCTTCTGCAACTTCCACAATTGCCTTTGTTTAACTAAGTACCTCGACGCACGTAGACAAGAGTGTCTGTCTCAGCCCATGGTGACACGATACGTGTACAAAAATGTACCTGTCTTAACTAGTACAAACAAACAACTATTGGGCCCCAAACTCTGGATTTTGGAGCCCTTGAGCTCTCCTCTTCAATCTCCTCCTGGTTTGGAAGTTGACTCTCCTCTACATGGCCCAGAGACAACCCTAGCTCATTCGTACATTTAACGCAGGTTGTAGGAATGCAGAACTGCAATCTCATTATGCAGGCACCCCCCCAGTGATCACTGACTCATTCAATCAATTTGTCTCATACCACCATATGAATCAGAACACATTATATGAGTAACTGTGTATAGGTTTTTTTTCATCGTTATTAAACAGATAACATAGCATACATTTATGAAGCATATCAGGAATCAGGAAGCAGGGATCAGGAAGCAGTGAGTCTGAAAGTGAGATAAATTTTGAGACCCTTCAACGCTGAAAGGGATTCAGCACTTCTGAGTGACAGAGGGTGGTCGTTCTGTCCTTTTGATTTTGGACCTTTTGTGTTTAGGACCACCAAGCAACCAGAGGTGGAGGAACATAGTAGGCTGGGACTCACTCCACCTCCAGTTATACATGTGTGACAGATAAGACCACAAGCAGTTCACCCACTGCCCAGTGAGTATCCTCAGTCTCCTCTGTATCTGCAAGCTGTGCCCCAAATCACACAGGGTCACTACTCTATTGAGCTGAGTACAAACTTCAGCACTAAAGCCCACCAGCAGGAGCAAAAGCGAACATAAATAATGTATGCAGAGAGAGTAGCCTGGCATACGCCAACCAGAACACACGTGTGAGGACTTTGTGTCTTGAGACAATGCCAAGACTTCAGCCTGCTGATTGATTCTTCATTTCTGTGTGGATCATTTTCATAATGTTTCTCTTGCAGAGCATGTGAGTGAAATGTATTCAATAAAACTCCATTAAGCCCAAGGCTATCACCAGCTTAATGTACAATGGAGAGAACCTAGTCATCCCACTCCACACACACACACACACACACACACACACACACACACACACACACACACACACACACACACACACACACACACACACACACACCTCTCTACCCAACTTTAAATGGTTTTTTAATGATAGCAATGTCTTGAGTGGTCTCTGCACATGTACACCCAATGAGCACGGCCCAAGATGGACATAGAATGTGTGACACCACAGCTCAGCTGCTGTTCTTTCTTCAGCAGGTATGAAACACAGTATTCATCAGGTTCAGATAAACACCACTTAAACACAAGCATACAGGTCCATTTGCGAAGTAAGTAAGTTAAATGCAGTTCTGCACAGGTAGTGAACGCAGGTGAGCGATCAGAGGGGGTCCTGCCTTACCCTCCGTAAGCTCCGAACGTGAAGCTCCTCTTTCTCTGGAACATCTTGAATGACAGGTTGGAATGGTCCAGGAACCAGGCAGTGTGAGCCCAGAAAAACTGAGTGTCTGAAGGCTTTTTTTCTCCTGCTCTCTCTCTCTGTTTTTCTTTCTCCCTGCAACTCCAGCCTCAGTGTGTGCGCATGTGTCTGAATGTGTGTGTGCACGTGCGTGTCTGTGCATGCGTGTGCACGGGTGTCTGCACTCATTGCTTCCATCCTAGTCCACTCCCACATGCTGTCCCACGGCAACCTCCCCCCACAACCCCACCCCAACCTCATATGTTCAACTCTGTCTAGGGAGGGAGGTGTCCGGCCGCTCCCACGACCTTAGCAACAAACAGGTGCCTTCATTTCTGTCTTTGATGAGAAATTTGACAGCTTTCTAATATCTACTACAGTATTGTGTAGAAGTCTTAGGCAGTAATATGCTTCACAAAAATAATTTGTTTTAGATGGTTGTTTATTGTCTTCTGTATTAGTGTCAATGGGAAATAGCATATTTTAGATCTCCAAGCATTCCTTACAGTATTACAGTAAGGGTTTTGTAATCATTAAAGAAAGAACACACACACACACACACACACACACACACACACACACACACACACACACACACACACAGCCTGAGACCGCTTGCCCAAAGCGGGTTACGGCAAACCGGAGCCTAACCCACCAACACAGGGTGCAAGGCTGGAGGGGGAGGGGACACACCCAAGGCAGGACGCCAGTCCATTGCAAAGCACCCTAAGCAGAACTTGAACCTCAGACCCACCAAAGAGCAGGACCCAGCCAAGCCCACTGCGACCCCACTCAGGACAAGCGGTTGTTGACAATGAATGCTTACTACGCTTTGTAGGATGTTTATTAAGAGCATTATTTTTGGAAGCATTCTCTTTACAGTTCCCCCCCCCCCAGTGCCTAGAACTTTTGCACAGTACTGTACACCCAACACATCTTATTAATGGCCTACATCCAGCACTCATTCTCTGCATCCTTGATCACTTTTCAGTCTTTGTGCTTTTCATATAGGATTATTCTTCCTCAACAATAACTTCATTCATTTAACCACATCTGCATGATCAATCTAGGAAACATTAAGCCAAAGGACAATTCAAAGGCCCACAAGAAGCAGGCATTAGGGTAGAACATGTAATGAGAAATGTAAAGGAAGAAAAGAATTTTACCTACATGAATGCTTTAACAAGTTGAGCAGTTATCGACCATAGAGGCCTACAGCAACTGCCAAAGTAAAGCACTCAGCTGCAGGTAGTTGTTCATTTCAAAGAAGTACATCGGTTCTTGGTGAATTTACTTAAATACACAACAATAGTGATGGATGAAGGGGGCTCTTTTGAAGTTCATTCATCACCTCTGATTTTACCATGTAGATGCATTGTAGATGGCCAGATGCCCCTTTTTGATCTTAATGCGGTGAATGGCATCGATGAGGTGCCGATACTGAAGCCCTTATGGAAAATGTTTAAATGTGTGACACTCGGACACCCACCTCTGAGTGACAATAGGGTTGGGGCAGGTTGCCAAAGGGCTGGAAACAAACCAGGCAACACCTAAAATGAGTGGGGATTACATAGAAGCATATGCATCCTGTTGAATCACTGGTTGGATCATTAGTCCCACCCACTTCACGGTGACCCATGGGCCTCCTCCCCCTCTTCTCGACATCATCCACAGGACCTCTAGAGTATTCCAATCATTTGTCGGCAGTGGCATCTTTCCACAGAAAGCAAACAAGCACAGGCATCCTCAAGGACAAGTACAACCAGTGGGTCACTCGCTTTCTAAATTAGGACTTTGTGTTTTATTCATACCACCTTATGCATAATCCTGATTCTAGAGAAAAATACCATACAAGCCATGCACACAAATGTCATCCAAAATCATTCTATGATGTCTAAGGACTGAAAATTTGTTTTTTAATGTTCTGGAGGACACATCTTGCATACGACAAAGGTTTCTATGTTTAAAATGTTCTATGCTCAGACTTCTAGGATCGTTTTTCAAGCCTTTACCATTTGGGCTAAAGCCAAAAAATAGGCTGATGACACACCACTAAAAAGCCTGGCGTCTGGGACTGATAAGCAGATATTCACACGGTGCTCTGCAAAATATCAAGTAAATATTGTTTGGGTTCCCCATTCTATACATATTTTGTGGCTTTGCAGCCTGTGTGGAAGACTACCAACTATACATATTAATGATGGCATTGCACATGAATATATGTCATTTTTACAATCTTCTGATTTTTCGCTAACTGCAGCAGATTCACCAATGTACATCCACCTGGTCTCAGAATCTGCTATAATATCTATCTGTGAGAAAAAGAGAAATTGGTCTTTTGGAAAAAATTCAGAAATTGACAAATTAATGATGTTCTTGGACACGTCAAATTTGCAACAAAACTAATCACCACCTATAACTGAATATAATTTTTAACGTTAAATAAATGTGGAAGCTGATGTGTTAGCCCGAGTTGCTAGGACCCTGGACTGGTCATTAGCATGGAGTGACAGTAATGTACTCCCACCTTGGCCTAAATTAGAGGACTGAAAATAACAAGGTGGCCCATTTTTAACATCTTTCGTTTGAACTGGTCTCCTGGGATCTCATGGGAACCATTAGATAGGTCACAGAGCCCATTTTGACCCATAGCACAACAAAGTGAGGAAAAAAGATGTTGACACAATAAGCAGTAGAAGTAGCTCTCTGGTGCTACCCATCAATGACCTGCAACAGAACAGTACAAGAGCTTCAGGGTGATGACATGAGTTTTGTTCTCCTCTGTTGCCTCACAGGTAGCCATTTGTACTCACACTGCCAATTTGGTATTAACTACCAGTTCAATTCATCTTATTTTTGTAGAGTTCTTTTCACACAGTGACACAGAGTACTGAACAAAGGGTCAGAGGCATCGTACAAAGAAAAGGTCGGATATACGTTAAATTTATACAGTAACTTTATAATTATTCATGCGACAAGTAAGCCAACAAGCCATGGAAAAATTTAAAAAAAAAAAAAAAAAAACCTCCAAACCAAAAGGCA
This sequence comes from Scleropages formosus, assembly GCF_900964775.1. NCBI lineage: Eukaryota > Metazoa > Chordata > Actinopteri > Osteoglossiformes > Osteoglossidae > Scleropages > Scleropages formosus. The sequence continues at coordinate 2,565,692 of NC_041827.1, forward strand.
AGGGTGGAAAAAAACCTCTGGGGCTCTAAGTGTCAGTGGCTGCCCACCCCTCCTGGGCATTATAGATGCAGATTTTAAAAAAAAAAAAAAACTTTAAAGTCAATTTAAATCTATTTCTGACATTATTGCTAAGTGCTAATAACTTAATGCCTTGATTTGCATAGGCTCAAAAAGAAAGAAGGGGTTAGTAATTGATAACATAATGAGATCAGAAAGTTTTACATGGGAGGACAACACTGTTAACAGGAATTACATGGACATGCCAAAGTCAATATATGAGCCTTAAGCCTGGATTTAAAGGAAGAGACAGACAGGGAATTCCTGACAATAACTGCCAGACTATTCAAAAGTTTAAGTCTGGATGCGGATTTCTATCCCCCTCCGCACCCAGCAATTCATGGTCAATATGTGTCTCGAAGGTACAACCTCACAGGATTTGATCTTGCAACCTTCGGGTTACAACCTGAATTCCGCAGTAGTGGATTTTACTGTTACTCTGGCCTGTAAAGATAAAGTTTCAAGATGTATTGTCATGTGTATTCGATGAGTACAATGAAATTCTTGTGATACAGTCCTCTCATCCTATGGTCATATGTATTGGAGGGTGAAAAGTATGGGGGGGGAGGACAGGGCAGAAATATAAAAAGAATAAACTGTAGAACAGTAGAAGAGAACAGCAATGCAAAGGCAATACAATATAGTGCAATTTACACTACATATAGAATGTAAAATATCAAAAGCATATTTACAGCTTCAAATAAGAGTGCAAAATGATAGCAAGTAATGATAATTAAAATACAAATGGCAGTAAACTTTGGCAATAACAATACAATGGATAAACAGTTTAATGTGAGCACCGGGGGGGGGGTCGAGGACACTGGTGGTTCAGTCTTACTCTTGGGATCTTGTTGGTTCCTGGTGTTTCTGCATTCAGTAATTACATTTGGTTTGGCCTTGTTAAATAATTCAATCTACAGTTCTGGTGCTGCTCGTCCCGTTAGTTGTGCCTATAATTAGTTTTTTTTCCAGTAAGTACATCATATAATATCGTGTGCCATTTTCAGCCGCAACATTCATGAAAAAAGTGACCCGAAATTCACTTTTTTTTAACCTATTTGTTAATGGTCTATTTTTTTGTGAGGAAGAGGACTAACGCTGCAACAGATAACAGAAATCTCATCTTTTTTTATAAGAAAAGGAGTCAGTCATTATCTGTGGACAGAGATAATGACATTGTTACTGTGAAAAGAGGTGTGCAGCAAGGTAAAACCCATCCTCCGTTTGTCGCCCTTGCCAGCTGTCATTTACGACAGGTTTAAAAAAAAAAAAAAAAAAAACAAAACAAAACAGCAGAGAGTCTGGCAACCAGAAGACTCAAAGCAAACAGACTCTCTTTTTAAAAAAAAAAAAAAAACAACTCTGAACACATTATCGTTAAAGTGTTGTTATAACAACCCTATCGAAGTTCCAAAAGGGCTGAAAACACCATGTGGGCAGGGATGGAGAGACTGCACACCGAGACACTGTCATGAGAGAAAGACGGAGGCAATGTGAGCCAAACAGCTGCTGGAGGCCGGTTGTCGTCTTGCGGCAAAACCCCTGCAGAGTTTATAACCCACTAGGAACCTGATCCTTCAACGTAGCTCAGCCGCAGCGAGTGCTGTCAAGACTCGGTTATGCTCCGTTTGACACGCATTAGACACAACTAAGTGGGTGCACGTGTAATTAACCTAAGTGTGCGTGAGACGAATCGGGTTTATGGTTCCATTTCAAAGTGTAACAAGGGTCTATCAGCAGGGAAGAGGCAGGGAGTTGGCTGAACGACTAAGAATGGTGCTGAATCTGGATTGCTCTATCTGCTCCACCAGGACACGTAGACAAGGCACCACAGATGGTTGGATGACTCAGCTGGTTTGTGCCAGTCGGGACCGGGTTAGATTGGGTTACACAAAAAAGTAACCGAAGCATCACCACCGTGTCCCTTGTAACACGTCCAACCCTTGAGTCACGAGCACTTGGTTGAAAGGTAGCAACGTGTCTCTAAACAGTGGTCCTATCACCCTGTTCACATCACAATCAGGGACCCAACTTGGAAAAATGCCACCGACACACAATCAGACCCAAATGCTCAAAGACAGAATGTCCTTAGAGCTCAAAAAGCTGGACATCCACTCACCCACTTGCTGCTCCTCTGCCTAGAATGTGTGTTACATTACGGTAACGCAGCGTCAGGGCCTTGGTATCTCACTTGCATTCTTACAATACCTTATCATTATAAGGGGCAGGGGGTGCGGTGGGATGGTGGGTTGGACCGCGGTACCGCTCTCCGGTGGGTCTGGGGTTCGAGTCCCACTTGGGGTGCCTTGGGATGGACTGGCGTCCCATCCTGGGTATGTCCCCTCCCCCTTACGCCCTGTGTTACCGGGTTGGCGCGTGTGCGTGTGCGATAAGGGGCAGCTTGTAGCATAGTGGTTAGAGCTGATGCCCTTGGGCCCAAAGGCTACAGGTTTGAATCCCACCTCTACCTGTAGTACCTTTGAGCAAGGTACTTATTAAAATTACCCAGCTGTATAAATGGGTAAATAATTATAAGTCACTCAACATTGTAAATTGCTTTGGAAAGAAGTGTCAGCTGAAGGAATAAATGTAAACTTTCAATTCATAAGCTTGAAACACCCTTTGAGGACACACTTTTTCACCAACCAGGGATGCCTCAAACAGAAAGGACATTCTCAGACTTGCCAAAGGGGCAGGAAAAGAAAGCGCACACACAAATAATTAATCTGCAGCTCTAAGCCGCTAAGCTTGTTTTTCGCTACATAAGAAACCTGAACATGATGTTCTGCGTGAGAGACCTTCAGCCAAGTAGGGGATAAAACTGGGACTGCGCTGCACGTCTCTGCAAGGTCACTTTTCCTGCATCCAAACACATTTCTGCACGGGAGGGAAGGATGGAGTTCGCAATGGACAACACTTCAAGGGCAGTGCTTGCTGTTAGAGACTTGTGTGTATTTGTGGAGAACTGGAATTGTATGCAGACTCTACAGAACTCCTGGTCCAGGTCAAGCTGATACCCCATCTGGACTCCTGCAGCTGCCTCCTGTCTGGCCTTCTGCCCTCAGCCATAGAGCCTCTGCAACTGATCCACAATGTGTTGCATTTGAGCTGCCAAAGCATTTCCTCTTCAGCTCTCCTGACTTCCTGCAGCTGCCCAGATAGAGTGCAAGACTGGTTACCTCCTACAGTGTAGTCAAAGGATCAACACTCCTATACCTACTGGACCTGGCTACTCTCTACATTCCAGCGAATTGCTCTTCCAATATCTAGACACTTGATTATCCATTTTCAGTCCATAGACAGTCCATTCCTGAAAGTCATTAGGCCTCAATTTTCCCCCGATGGAGTTGACTAATCTCCCTCTGTTCTTCAGAATTGCTGAATCCCTCTCACTATTCATGAGTCTCAAAAGCCATCTCCTTCCTTCTCCCCTAAGCTCTCGACCGCTAAATAAATTTGTCCACTGTTCAACATCTCTGAGACTCATTTATATAGGCAGCTACATGACTAATGTGTCCCAACCAAAAACGGAAGTATCAAGCAAACAAGCCTTGACGATCACGTTTGTGCGTAAAGCTCTTCATCCGATTGCAACATATTATTGCATACTCTGGGCAACACAAAAAGAACCTACGAAACACACACATTTTCAGAACCGCTTGTCCCTTACGGGGTCACGGAGCCTACCCGGCAAAGCAGGGCATAAGGCCAGAGGGGGAAGGGGACACACCCAGGACAGGACACCAGTCTGCCGCAAGGCACCCCAAACGGGACTTGAACCCCAGACCCACTGAAGAGCAGGACTGCGGTCCAACCCACTGTGCCACCGCACCCCCTACCCTACAAAACACATAAATCTAATTAAGAAGCATGTTTTCTGCAAAGAACATGTCACATTCCCACAAAGGATAATTTCTGGGAGATGGATTTGTCGAATTGTTCATTGTAACAGGCTTCCCATAATTACCGAGTTGCAGTTTAAGTGCAACACTGACATCATGAGCCAAGTGACAATTCACTGTGACTTTCTGTCGTTTCATCTCTTCACTGGATATATTTTTCATCACGAAAACTAGAGCGCTGCACCCCACATATCACACTTGTTACCATCTTATAATAAGTTCAGTGTCTATCATTAGCTCTCCACTCAACCAACATGATAGGAGTTTCATCATTTTCTGTCCTCCACTCAACCTCCCAGAAGCTCTGTGAATCAGTGGCAATAATCAGGCAAAATATTGAAATGCTCATTTTTAAAAAGCTGGAAACAGCTTTATTAGATTCTTCTTACACTTTCCCACTGATTATTCTCCCCACAATGTGACTTATTTGAAATATAAAAGCAGGCGTTCTATAAAGGCCACAGCAAGGAAAGCATGTCCCAGTCCTCTACGAAATTCTTCTCACAGCTAAATGTCCATGTGGGCATCTGTATGTTTACATTCATTTGTTTAGCAGACAGTTTTTCCCAAAGCAACTTCCAATGAACTATGTAGTGTTATCAGTGGAACACACACACTCTCTCTGTCACTGACACACTACGGGTGAACCTGAACAGTGCGTCTTTGGACTATGGGAGGAAACCAGAGCACCCGGAGGGAATCATGCAGACATAGGGAGAACAAGCAAACTCTACACAGACTGAACAGGGATCGAACCCACATCCTCTCGCACCACTCAGGAGCTGAGAGACAGCAGTGGTGCTCACTGTGCCACCATGCCGCCATGTGTATCCACCGTATGTGTCTCTCTACACATGTTCCTCTCTGTGCGTTTGTGTGTCTGTAACTACAATGTGTGTGTGTGTGTATGCGTTTGTACTGTTGGTATTTCTTTCTTTGCCCAACTTTTAGCCCGTTCATCTGTCAGTTGGTGTATTTCTCCTTCCTTTTGGAGATCTTTGCCTCCATCCATCTGGTCTGGGTGCCAACTGAGTAAGGAAGAGAGAGAACTAACCGAAAACCTACCCCACTCCCAGTGTCCCCCCCCCCCCAACAACAGACGTTCCAGAGAACGTTTCCATCCTTTCGCTAACGGAAGGCAGTATCTGGGGTCAGACACACTTTGGACAATGTGTTTTTCTTATGGTACACCTCGCTGCCATTATTTCCACGTAACCCATTAAAGCGCAGCTTGCACATGAACCGAACTGTGGTGCAGACAGTAATCCGCCCACATCGCTGAAACAGATGGATGGATAGAGGGCGAGGGAGGGGGACAGAGACGGAAAGACAGACAGAGACAGACAGAGACAGAGAGAGACAGAGAGACAGAGAGAGAGAGAGAGAGGGCAAAGGAGAGTTCTTATATGAGCTGCCAGGGAACAGACATACTGGAATTACAGTGAGGCTGTACAAGGCCTGTAAGAGAACAAATTAAGTGTTCCCTGCTTTAGGGGTTTAAACAAGCACAAGCTGTGGTGTACAGATACTGCAAGGCACTCAGCCCACTCTGGGTTTGATGCTCATTTAAATACTTTTTAAAACCCACAATCCCAATATATTCTTGCGTATTAGCCTGTGCGCTTCTGCTTACAATAATATGTACATTAATTTTTCATGCCTACAAAGACATTACAACAAACGCTTGCGACATTACTTGGGGCAATAGCGCACCCTGCTGGTGAGGTGAAGAACTGCTGTCATTCCAGCTTTGAAATTAATTAATAATAAAAAAAATTAATAACATCTATCTGTGGGCCACAGATGTGGTAGTGAGTGCAGTGTGTAAGGTGTGCAGCAGTGCCGGGTTTTCAATAGAACTGTGTTCCCAGACAGAAAGAAAAGGCTAAAGGGTGGCTCAGCAATCCCACAGGAAACTGGGACCAAACTGCACCTGCGCCTGGTAAGGTAAACAAATCCTGCTGCAGGCAAGCGGGGCTCAGCGGAATGATTTGTTCCCCACAGACCTGCTCCCCTAACAGTGTCCTCTGAGAAAGGTAAGAAATTTCAGGCCCCGTGAGTTGATTCAAAATCCTGCTCTGTGTTGTCAAGTGAACGCACACATTTACATTGCAAGGGCAACCTGAGAGTGTTCATTCTGAGATTGAACTCCAAACCCTAAAAATATCCGTGAGATACGATATCAGTCTTAACTGGGGGGGAAACACGGAGAAATGGCTTTTGAGAGAACGACTTATTAAGAAGGTTAACACCAGCATTTAATTACAAACATGAAAGAATGATGAGGGGGGAATAAATCAGTAGTATCTCATTAATGTACGCAAGATAAGGACTTATTTCCATGCTATTTTAAGTATCTTAAACAAATAATACAAAATGACAAAGGGTTTGCTAAAAAGATCAAAGTACGTACTAAACCATGAAAGCAGACAAATCTGCAGCAACAAGCCCTGGAGAAGATCTGCAGTACAAGAGTGGGCGTGGCCACAAGCACAAGCAGCCATTGGTGAGGGAACAGAGGTGGAAACAATTGCCATTAGGGGCCATTGATGGGAGGGGCTTAGCAGGAGGTGGGGTGATTACGGGAAGGTCGCCGGAGACCGATTCCCAGGGAAGCAGTCTGAAACAGGGATGGTATCTAACCAGAGTTGCCTAAAACATGGAGGATGATGTACAGCAGTGTTGAATTTTCAGGTATTATGTAACTTAACACGACTCCAGCGCGACAGTCGTTTTAAGAGTGAAAACGAGATTAACAGAAGATGCATGATCTAACACACAGTACATCCGATCGGGGGGTTGCTGTCAGAAACAGGAAACATAAAAGCTTGGATATAGCTTAGAAAATTGTGTAAAAATGCTTGTATTTGTATGTTATACAAACCTCAGCATTTTGGATGAGCCGGTATGAGAAACACCACCCTACAAATCAGACAGGATTCGGAGGATGCTTTAGAATGCAAATTAGCCACATTAATATTCCGCTGCGTAACGTGGTAAATCAAAAGAAATACTTTTGCGTTCGTACGGAATCAGCACAAAGGAATAAAACAGTCGCTAAAATGGTTTTTCCAGACTTAAGAGGCACCATTTGCATAAAAGGCGGGTTTGTCTTTTTTTTTTTTTTAGAAACAGCCAGGAAAGGGGGGGCGGGGGTGGAACAGCGCATCAAGAGCCAAATTTCTCAGCACTTAGCACAGCAAAGCCGGAAAGTGAGCACATAGTCCTGAGTTAATGACCTGGCGAGGGAGCAGAGAGCTGCAGCTGTCTTCCTCTTGGTCAGGTCTCTCACTGGGAGCGAGGAATCTCTATTTGAAAGGAGGAATGCTTTTAACAATCTGCCTTTGACATTTTCATGAGAAGACGACAACTGGACTAGCTTTTCTATGAAGCCCTGGAGAGAGCAAACCCAGAAAAAGAGTGATCAGACAGAACAAGAACTTCCACTTCCTACTAGAGCGGCATCTCATTTCCACAAATACTGTGAGCAATTCTTTCCACAGTAATAATCCACATAACTTGAGGTTGTGCAGGTTTCTTTCAGGGGGCTATGAGGGGCTGTAAACCCCCTCTAGCCTTGAGGTACAGGACAGGACAGACAACCAGCACTTAAATATATGAGTAAAGCAAAACAGGATAATTAACTGAATTTGAAACCACTAAAATTACCCAGTCCCCAAAGTTCAGGTTCGCAGCCAATAAAAACACCTACATTATTTAACATGCTAAGTAGAAAGGCATCGAAAATCATGAAAGCACTTTCACAACAAAGAACAAGCCACAAGTCAAAGGCATAAAGGATAAAACTGTATTAAGAACAGAATCAATGTCCTTGTGATCCAGCTTGTACACAAATTTGTGCAGTTCTGTACACCAAAGGCTCATGCAAAATGCCTATTATCGGAATTATTTGTACAGGACGTGATCCCTAGAGCAGTGACAGAGAAAGTATCTGAAGACTTTATTATTTTCGATACTCCCATGCTTATTTGTATCTGGCAAAAGCCAAAGAACAATTTGGAAACATATAATATGTTTCTGATGAGCACGGCAACAGATGTGTAATGTTATCGGCAGCTGTCTTGCAGAAGTCATTGGGTTCGACGATTCCTCTGCATGGTTTTTTTTTTTTTTTTAAAAAAAGCTTCAAGAAACCACTTTGAATCAGTAAAAACAGGGTTCCTTTGCAATATTTCCATATCCCATGGCAGTTAAGTTCCTTTAAACATTAATAAATGCATTCACTGATGGATTCCTGAATTAAGTAAAATGCCTTCCATGTCCTTTCCAACTGCAAGATCTACGCATCACTTAATCATTGTGAGACACTTTAAAAGGAAGAGTCAAGAGACAATATCTGAAGAGAAATCACCTCTTCCTCCCTGAACAAAATGAAAGAGTTATGGAGCATTGCTGTTCAAACCACCCAAGATCTACAGCAAAGTGAACCTCTGCCTCTCAGAACAAGCCCCGGCTGGCAAAATAAAAATATTGCTCATTTCCTCACAGCAGTGCTGCAAATTAAGTACATTTCTCCAGTACCTCCAGACCTTTTTTGCCATCAGAGCTGAAATTATGTTGCTAGAATGACCTAGCATTCCCACGTCTGTGCACAGCTTGTGCCAAGTGAGAGAACAGTATGACTTCAGGACCACTGACAGCACCACAGCATGAGCTTTGCCGGAAGAGGTGGGTTTCAGAACCATGGACAGCATCACGTTTAAAGTCTGGGGCCATATTTAGTTCCAGGACCACGGACAGCATCAAACGGCTCTATCGGCTGGTCGGGCACACTATAAAATAATAAAATGAAAGAATAAAAGCATTTCCATGACAAGACAGCCAGTACTGCTCCAGCGTATATTAAAATAAGGAGAAGTCCACAGAAAAAAAATTATGCTAATGAAGAATAAATAACTTAAGCATTCTTTTTTGAGGCCATTTCACTTTGTGAAAAATATTTTCAATTTATTTAGTAGGAAGTTATTTACGCAGGAGTTACAAACAAATTCTGTTCATATTCAAAAGTTTCAAAGTTTTTCTACTGAGCTAAAAGAGATTTAGACTATTGTTCAGCTTGTCTGAGTACTATGTGAAAGGACACATGAGCTGACCAACGACAAAACAGCAGCATAAGTCAGCAAAGGGGTGACGTGCCCTGTGTTTGTTTGACGTAGCCTTTCCTCTGATACTGCTCTTTATGTGACATCGCAATCACACCCACAGTGGCATCCATGCCACATATCGTCTTGTGTGGTGGCACAGCAGCCCACAGTTTCCTTCACACTGTCTTTTTCCTCCTAACCCTGTCAAACTGCAGTCTTGGGCTTGAGGGTGCCGACGGAGTGCATCTGCGGAAACGGGGCCGATATCTGCATAACAACGCCCTGCGGACGAGTCTTCCGAGTCCCCTCCAGAGGTCAGTCGCTGGAGCGGAGTAGCAGCCTGCATGTCACATCGGTGTACAAGAAGGCTACACCAAGCAACAATGGGTGGGTTTACAAACATTGTAGAGCATGTGAGACAATCTTATTTCTGGGGGATATGCCAATTTTCATTCCAATCCATTCCCAGGGCTTTACGATTCATATGACAAGGTCACTAGTTCTGCCTACATCAATTTCCCTCCAAAGTAGAGCAAAATTCCATATGTCTTGTATAAACAAACAACCTTTTATATGAGCTTCATTTTCAAAAGCTGGTAAAAATATTTAACTCTACCGTGAAGATACAAGTATGTCCAAAAATACTCGGACCTCTGCACTTTCTTACAAATAATAAGTATTTAGTCTCAACAGTTTTTAATACTTCAGTGTTAACATTAGAGAACCTTTGCATCCGATTCAGAAAATATTCTTTTAAACCAGAAAATAAAAAAAAAAAAAAAAAAAAAAAACAGAACTGACAAAATTATTCACACCACAGACCCAGTTATTTGACAGCACAGCCTTTGCTCAAAATACAGTATCTGCAATCAAGCATTTCCAACAGCCATCAATGAGCTTCCTGCACCTCCGCAAAAGCAGGTTGGCCAACTCTTGCAGAACCTGCTACAGGTGTCCCACATTTGAAGGGTGCCTTTCTGCTATTGCTTTTTTCATTTATTTCCCAATTTTTTTTTTCCAATGGGACTTGAATGGGAATGGGATTTTACATTTATATTACATCTATTCATTTAGCTGATACTTTTCTCCAAAGCAACAGTTAAGGTTACAATTATCTCATTTTCAACTGGACTCATCACTAACCACTTCAGAACATTCCGGTGTTTTGCCTTGAACAATCCTAGGTGCTTTTTGAAAAGTGCTTGAGGTCACTGTCATGTTTTCTTATGGCGCTCTCTCAGCAGTGGAATTCTTTCACCATCCCAACACTGAAACATGGAGGAGGTCCAATGTTGTTCTGGGCTTCCTTTGGAGCCTCTGGTACCGGGTGCCTTGAATGTGTGTATGACATTATGAAATCAGGAGATGTGTGAGATGTGAGTTATTCAGAGTTAAAGGGTGCCAGTATTTTGAAAATGCATGTCATGGAACAAGCACAGCTATGCCATAACATGGTCCAAAAGGAATAGCTTAACATTCCTGGTGCACAAGTGCTCACTTGTTCCAAAATAACAGCACTGCTTAGCAGCAAGAATAAAAGCAACACTTGGACCTTAACCTGCTTACTGGAAAAAATTTAGATCCTCGGGTGTACTATTCCTGGTCATTCAAAATGTCTAGTTATGCTTTGTTGAGGGGCACATCGGGTGCGATGCTTCTCAGGCAGCTGGAGGGGGCAGGGTGGCGCATGGCGTTGTGGCCCATCGTGAAAGAAACTGGCTCTTAGCATGTGGAACAAGAGGGTCACCTCAATGCGACTTAAGGTTGCAGAGGGGGAAAACTTTTGTTTGTGCTTTATGCACCAAAAAACAGTTCAGAGTATTCAACCTTCTTGGAAAGAGTAGGTGGGGTTCTGGACAGGAGCCCACCTACAGACTTGATGGTCCTGCTGGGGGACTTCAACACTCACGCTGGCAATGACAGGGAAATCTGGCAGGGGGTGATTGGGAAGAACTGCTTGCCCGATCTGAACCTGAATGGTGAAATGTTATTGGACTTCTGTGCTGCCCATGGTTTGTCCATAACAAACACCATGTTTGAACACAAGGATGCGCATACGTGTACTTGGTACCAGAGCTCCTTGGGCCAAAGGACAATGATTGACTTTGTAGTCGTTTCAACTGACCTGAGGCCACATGTTTGGGTGAAGAGAGGTGCTGAGCTGTCAACTGATCACCATCTGGTGATGAGTTGAATCAGATGGCAGAGAAAAACTAACGGACAAACCCGGTAGACCCAAGCATATAGTGAGGGTGTGCTGGGAATGACTGTCAGAGGACCCTGTCCGGAATGATTTTAACTCACACCTCTGGGAGAGCTTCTCCCATGTCCTGGAGGAGATAGGGGACATGGAGTCTGAATGGACCCTGTTCAAAACCTCCATTGTGGAAGCAGCCAGGCACAGCTGTGGCCAAAAGGTTGTTGGTTCCAGTCACGGCGGCAACCCATGAACCCGCTGGTGGACACCGGTGGTGAGAGAAGCCGTCAAGGTAAAGGAGACCTTTAGGGCCTGGTTGACTCTGGGGACTCATGACTCAGCAGATAGGTATCAGCAGGCAAAAAAGGCGGCAGCGGCTGCGGTTGCAGAAGCAAAAACCAGAGCATGGGAGGAATTTGGAGAAGCCGTGGAAAATGACAGCCTCAAAGAGGTTCTGGAGAATCATCCAGCAGCTCAGGAGGGGTCAGAGGAGCATCACTCAAGCTATGCTCAGCAAAAGTGGAGAAACTCCAACCTCAAATGAGGACATTGTCAGGAGGTGGAAGGAGCACTTGAGGAACTCTTAAACCCAAGAGATATGCCTCCCTTACAAGAGTCAGGGCCAGAGGCTTCCAGGGTATCACAGGCCATTTCCCTGGTGGAAGTCACTGAGGTAGTTGGAAAGCTCCACAGTGGCAAAGCACCAGGAGTGGATGAGATTTGCCCGGAACTGCTTAAGGCCCTGGATGTTGTAGGGCTGTCATGGTTGACATGCCTCTGCAATGTTCCATGGACCTAGAGGACACTACCTTTGGATTGGCAAACTGGGGTGGTGGTCCCAATCTTTAAGAAAGGGGACCAGAGAGTGTGTACCAAGTATCTCGGAGTTTTGTTCATGAGTGACGAGAGAAGGGAGCGTGAGATCGGCCGCAGACTGGGAGCAGCGGTAACAGTAATGCGGTTGCTGTACCGGACTGTAGTGGTGAAGGGGGAGCTGAACCATAAGGCAAAGCTCTCTTTTTACCAGTTGGTCTAAGTCCCTACCCTCACCTATGGTCATGAACTTCGGGTAATGACCGAAAGAATAAGATCGAGTATACACGGGGCTGAAATGAGTTTTATCCACAGGGTGTTGGGACTCACTCTCCGTGACAGGGTGAGGAGTTCGGACATCCAGGAGGAACACAGAGTAAAGCCGCTACCCCTCCACATTGAGAGGAGCCAGTTGAAGTAGTTTGGGCATCTGATAAGGATGCCCCCTTGGCGCCTCCCTCTGGAGGTATACCAGGCACGGCCAACTGGGACGAGGCCCCAAGGTCGGCCCAGGACCCACTAGAGGGATTATATCTCACAGTTGGCCTGGGAACAGCTGGGGATCCCCCAGGCTGAGCTGGAGGAAGTTGCAAGGAACAGGGGCGTCTCTGCTCTCCCTATTGCCACCGCGACCCTAGAAGGACAAGCGGACATGAAAATGGATGGATGGATGGATGGATGGACGGACGGACGGATGGATGGATGGACGGACAGATAGACGGACGGACAGTGTCTGCAAAAAGGCATTTGCTGCCATTTCTCCGTTCTCAATGGTGGAGACAGGACAAGGGTATTGATGGACAAAGACCATTCCCTGCCTTGCCACATTAATGCTTGCTGCTGAACCAGGTCACTTTCACCAGCTCTTGCAATTTTCCTCTAGCTGACACCAAGAATCCCTGCCCAACCAAGTCTTTTATCTCGTTGTGTGCAGAGATCATATCCAATTTCCTTCACAGTCTAAGATTGCTGAGTTTACAAAGTCAATAGAGAGATGTAATTAATGAAACACATGGTCGCTATTATTTTTATTTTTTTTTTTTTATAGAGCGCTCTTCTCACGCAGTGACACAGAGCGCTTTAACACAGGCATACAGCAAGAAAAGTCTATTCTGTTATCTGTTGCAAATGTACCAGCTTTTTCTAGTATTCATGATATATCCATGTGAAGTGTACTTGAAAAGAAGCGACTATAAAAGTAATATGCTATTTTATGTATATTCTAAGCCTTTTATATTCTTTTTTGAGAGCCTGTTATATATTCACTCAATATTCTAAAACTGTTTCATAATCACTACTGAAAATTGAAACAAAGGGAAGGCAGAACGCTAATACAACCAATTACTGAAATGTTAAATCTGTGAAAGCCACTGTAATATGTAAAGCAAGTGAGGTTAAAGGACTAGTCCGACTGGATGGGTGACAAACAGATTCCCAGTTCCACCTCCAAAAGGGACAATCTTACACTCAGAAAAAAGCTCTTGTTCTTAACCACTGTATTAAACATGCAGTATAATGCAATACAAAACCCATTCACCTATTGTTGAATGATGTTGCCCTGGACATGCTCTCACAATCATATATGATAGCAGTCATACACATAAGAACAAAATGTCTTCTAAGAAGTTAGCCATACTCACTGCACTGTCCTGGCAATGATGGACACCCCTAGTGAGCTCATCCACTCTGCCAACAAGGGTCAATCTGCACTTAATTGGACCTCAGAAATGTAATGAAAACATCGACTCAGCACATTTCACTGCAATACCCTCGACCAGCAAATTAAGGTCACAGTTTGTTCCAAGGATGCAGTGAAGCCTACAGGTATCACCCTGCCCAATATTCCATGGTCAATGCACTTAAATATTTATTAACCCCTATACTGGAACAAAATGATCAATTGGGATCAGAGTGAAGGACCGCTGCTTATGACAAAGAAAACATACAAGTCATGCAGAAATTTGGCAGATGCTTTCCTCCAAAGTGATGTACAACTCTGAGTAAATAAAAGTACAAGCGCCTAAAATTTTTAAATTTTCTTGATTTTTTTTTTTATTTCACTAATGTATACAGTTGGAGATTTTGCTTTAACAGTTCAGGTCAATGGCAGAATAATGGAGCCTCTCACTGGACATGAACAAGCAACCTTTATTAATGTTTATTGCAATGGCTGTTAATTTAAATTATTTAAATAAGACCCTGGTTATTGCCTACAAATGCATCAATAAAATTGCTCCTAGCTATTTACAAGACTTGATCAACCGCTATACCCCAACCGGACCGCTTCGCTTGTCTATTTCTGCTCGCTTGGTGGTCCCGCGCACGAAACGTAAAGCGCAGAGGTTCTTGGTTCTGGCTCCATTGTGGTGAAATGACCTCTTCTCAGTCAGAACTGAAACCATGTCTACATTCAAGAAGGGTCTGAAAACTCACCTTTTCCGGACTCACTTCACCCATAATCTCTCAAGCTCATGTATGGTGCAAATGTTCATGCACCGTGCAACTTTATGATCATGCCCAGATAAGCCTTTACACAGCTACTTCTGTATTGTATGTAAATGTATGTGTACCTTTTTAATAAATAAATAAATAAATAAATAAATAAATAAATAAATTTGTGGGAAGGTGATCAGGAATCGTCTATTCTGAGTTTTATGCACCTACTCGTGTGATGAACATTGGTGCATAAAGTGGAAAGAAACTAAGTTTACTTAAGAATCACATGTCTGCAACTATGTCTCTCTTTCTCTTAATGTGATGCACAAATTGTATTTCTCTGAGATGTACGTTGCTTTGGAAAAAAGTGTCTGCTAATTGAATAAATGTAAAATGTTATTTTACAATAGGGGGGTACGGTGGCGCAGTGGCGCAGTGGGTTGGACCGCAGTCCTGCTCTCCGGTGGGTCTGGGGTTCAAGCCCTGCTTGGGGTGCCTTGCGGCGGACTGGCGTCCCGTCCTGGGTGTGTCCCCTTCCCCCTCCGGCCTTACGCCCTGTGTTGCCGGGTAGGCTCCAGTTCCCCGTGACCCCGTAAGGGACAAGCGGTTCTGAAAATGTGTGTGTGTGTGTGTGTGTTATTTTACAAAGAATATGCAATATTTGGCATTCAAGTAATGTAAATATTCACACACATTGGCTGAAGCCGCTTGTCCCGAGCGGAGCTGCGGTGAGCCGGAGCCTAACCCGGCATTACAAGGTGCAAGGCTGGAGGGGGGCACACCCTGGACGGAACGGCAGTCCATTGCAAGGCACCCCAAGCAGGACTCAAACCCCAGACCCACTGGAGAGCGGGACCTGGCCAAGCCCGCTGCGCCACCATCCCCCCTGTAACCGCTCATCTAAAACTTAAGTTACAAATACAAATAGAAGTTACAGATCAACTATACATACATATGATTGTCTAACTTAACCAAACTAACGAACGGATGCTTTCTATTAGTGGAATACTGTAGAAATATGGAAGTAGCATTAGGCAGGTCAGTAATATTTCCTTGTCACTTCCAGTTTCTCTCAGCAGAGATATTTAACTCCTCCTCTCAGCAAGGTGCATGTCACATAATGACATGACATGTACTGCTTTTGTAGGTTGGTGGTGTGTGGGGGGGTGCATTTTCCACTGGAAAAGCCTGCAGGTCACAGCTGCATCTCAGTCTATTAACAAGGTCTAGTTGGAGAAAAAGGCAATGAAGCAGCCGGATGGAAATGAGTCGATAAATAATGGATGCGTTTCCTCTCCGGCGAACGGTTTTATTGGCCATGGAATGGGAGAGGCCAATTTTCCCTTCCTTCAAGGATAAGACAGTTGGGAGCATGAGTAATGCGTTTCAGTACCAGGGTACAGTTCATTATGCCAACGACAAAAAAGTAAGCATCTATGTGTTTTCCATGCAGTAAAAAATGAAATGACAGACAGATAGCCATAGGCCATCTAATTTGCACATGCAGTTTTACAAGGCATTGATCTAGATTATTTCTAAAGCATTTTAGCATAAAGGTTTGTACAGGGAGTGTGTATGGATGCTCAGTTGGGAGGTAATGCAATCTTGCCTTCTGTAGGGGACTCTATCGGGTTGATGGGGTTTCTAGTAAAGGGTCTGTAATTGTAGAGGGTGCAGTGGGTTTCCGTGGGTTTCCAGCATGAATCCCAGCACAGAAGGCTTTGAGACATGGGAGCAGGTCCTGCTGTGTGGAAAACATACATACAGAGACACACACTTTGCATCCTATCCCCCAAACCTACCAGCATACCTGTTTACAAGTAAACGTGTCTGTAGCAAGGGGAGTAGAATCTATTTCACATGCGAATGGAGCGCACATGAAAGGATTTCAATTGGTCCTAACAGAAATAAACCAACAGTTCCAGAAAAAAATGTGACACAGAGCATAGAATGAGGGGGTCTCACCTCCCTCCCTCAACACTGATTTTGCTTTCTTACAGCTACATAACACAATAAGCTCTGATTTCTCTAGATATCCCTCTGAGTGGTTTGTCTCTGACTGATTCCCACAAGCAGTACTGCTCCAAATTACCTATTTAAGGCATCTACATTTACGTTTATTCCGTTAGCTGATGCTTTTCTCTAAAGTAATTTACAGTTTTGATTTCCCTACAAGTATTTACTCATTTATGTAGACAGGTCATTTTTACAGGATTGATTTAGGGTAAGTACCTTGCTGAAGGGTACTATAGCAGTAGGTGGGATTCAAACCTGTAATCCTTAGTTCCAAAGGCAGCAGCTCTATCAAATGCTATCATCTAGCCCTTTACAATTTCAGTAATCATTAACTATACCACATATACCAGTACTGTGCTCTTTGGAAGTATCTACTGGCAGAGCGCAGGGATTTAATCATCGCTGACAGGTGGTCATCATTCAGTTTATGACAAATACACAACGTACCGACAAGCTGTCGGCAGGGGCAGCGCGTTCAAATGAAAGGGCGAGATAAAATGTTGAAACGTCTCCGGCACAGAAGGCAAAACAAACGGCTTTGTACGGTGATGAAGTCTCACACAGCCTGGCTCAATATCTGGCAACACATTGTTAATCTAAATATAGACGTCGCAGACGCCCGTTCGAGGCGCTACACAGCTCAAATCCCATGTTTTGCACTAGCGCAGGAGAACACGCTACCGGCAGGGGAAATTACTTTTGAAACAGATAAATATATTCCCACTTGGGCTAAGTTACAATCACAGTACGTACACATAAAAGTCTTAGGATAACTCATGTGGGCAACTACAGAAATGGAGCAGAGGCGAGCAAATGAACATTTCCAACGTTACTGAAAGGGGCAATAATTTTTTTTTTTTTTTTTAGCAGACAGGCGGAGATTTTGTTCAGCTAGAATAACCTACATATCAGGCACCCGTCTCATAAGCGATCAATTCGTGTATCTAGAGAAGCATGAAGGCTTCTGTTAAGTGGGTTTTTTTATGACCCTCAGGGAAGCGTTGTTCTCAATAACTGAAGGTTTAAGAGACACGGAGGGAGAAGTAGCACAGTCCAGGGGAAAGGAAGACCGATGTTCAGAGGAGAGTGCCAGCGGAGCAATGTGTGTGCCTGCGACAGCTCCGAGGGATGTGGCGTGATGCGACTGACACGTGAGGCGAGGGAAATGACTCAGCAGGAGCGTCTGAGCAACACACATCCTGGACAGAGGAGGTTAATTGCAAAGCTTTTCGTGATTACGTGGATGCTGGGCTTCTTTTTTTTGGACAGAGCGTTCGGGAAAAGTTCCTCCCCAGGGAGCAGTGCCATGAAAAGCAGGCCTACAGAAATTAATTTGTACAGCGCTCCAGCTTCAGAACAGCCCCGTGTGTTTGTGACGAGCCACCGAAGGCCAGACAGTGAATTCAATTACTGAGCAGCCTCTCATATTAAGAAAACTGTGCTAGAACTGTTCTGTCCTGGTCTCATTTCCCTCAGGTCCCACCCAGATTACAGCTAAATTAATTAAGGGTTCCACTCAAACACATCTGAAACTGCCAGAATCCCAGTGATGCAATTGGCGTGATACTGTGCTGCTCCTTGCAGGAAATGCTGAACAGAAGAGCGTAACACATGAACATAAATCACACCCACCAAACATAAACCATCATGGAAGTATAGTGGTTAGATGGTTACATCCACCAACTTTGCAAAAAATAAAAAAAAAGGCCCAGATTTGAATCCTCATCCCTCAAGTCGTAATCCATCAGATGACCCATGAGCAAGGTGCTAATTTTAACTCCAGTATAAATTGTCCATCTGGTTGAATGGGTAAAAATAGCAGCTTCTTAGTATGTAAACATCTAGATGTAGATAAACTTCTGATTTTGGAGAAAAGCATCAGTCGCATGAATAATTAATTTAATTAATTAGTAAAACGTTAAAATACCAAAAGTGCCACAGAAAAGGTTTAGATACACAGGTACCAAACCTGCATGTGATGCTCCTGACCACAGAAGTCCAGCAGCTGTCAAGTCTCACACCTAACCCGCAGCTCCACTGACAATGGCAGGGAGTGTTCTAGGGGCTACGGCATGCTTTGTAGACCACCATTGTGAAGGGCTCAGTATTCATCTGTGCTGTCATTCATTAGCTGGAATTCACAGTCAGGAGTTTCAACTGCAGCCAAACTGATCTTTCACGGTCCCTGCTTGCAAAAGCTTTAAATGATCTCTGTGCACAAAACCTGATTTATACATGTCATAGCTTACCCTTTCCTTTAGTCAAAGAGACAAAATGATGATGATGTTCCTTCAGCCAGGGCACCACTTAACTTCTACTTCTTGAACTGCACCTGACAAATCACTTAAAATTTTATATTCTTAGTTTAATACCGGACCACAAGTTACGCTGCCCTTTTAAAGTATGTGAAGCCCTTGCATCCCTTAGTTTTACCACAAAACGGTTATTTAATGAGAACCAGTGCTTCTCATGTGACATAATAGGTGTGTAATGACCAATTCCATATGTTGCTTTAGAGGAAATTATGTGTGCAGTACAAACACACAAGTAGTGCACGTGTAAAAAGAAGCGAAGCCCAAGTTGCACTGGTTACACTAAGTAGGTAAGTAGAATGAGGGGTCTAAATCATAGTCATTTATTCATTTTAAAATTATAAGATTTATAAGCTTATTTTAACAGTGACCATGCTTAGAGGGTTCACACACCCTTTGAAGCGGCACTGTACATCTTGCTTATGCAAATGTGGACATGCAATTCCATAATACCAGACAAGAACACAACTATTAATTAACAAGGTTTACGTCTGACAGAATCTTGTGCGTTCAGATGTATTTACAGGCAACGGAACATCTACTGCACTTTGATACTGGCCGGACAACTCGGCATCATCCCTCCTTCAGCGACTTTTCTCATGGCAGAATTAAGCATTTCTTTTCTTTAACAATACAGCCAAAGAGCAGAACAGGTACTGAAATTAAATAAGATCAGAGGCAGGATCCCTTCAGCTCTGCAGCTAAAAATGGAACAGAAATGCACTTTTGCAGAAATGTCCTGTTAAGGGAGGCTGACTAAAGCAAAATGTAGCAGGTTCTATGACAAGTCCATGGCATCCAGAGTAGGTTTAATTAAAAACATTAGCAAATTTCAATCAGCACTTCCTCCAAGGAATATTGCAGTTTTATAAGAGAAACCACAAATACAATTAATATACCAAAGATAGATAAAACAAAAAAAAGTTGCTGTTAATAAGCATTTCATTCCCCAGAGAAAAAAAGGTGACGCACAAGCTTTGTAATTCAGCCCTGCAGTGTGGAGTTAAGCTTTCATGTGGTTCCAAAAACAGCAGACATCAACGCGGCTGTGAAAACCAGAACACGGTTTTTCTGCATTGTCTCCTACTTACTTTTGATACATTTTGTAAGCACTGCATATTTAAACAGAAGAGCAAGGCTGCAGCAGATGTGTTCAAAACAGGGTGCTGTCAGCAACCCTTTGGATTGCAGAGGTTATCGTCGCACAGTCTGGCTACTCTTAACACAACCGGTGTTAAAACCCGTACCTAGGCGAGTATTGCTATGGTGACGAAAGGTTCAATTTTAACCACCAAGAAAACCTGAGTGCAATAATAAGAATATTCATGCCTTACAGTGAACAGGGTGCTTTCAAGTTATTTCCGAGATGCCTTTCAGTAATAAAGTTAATGAGATCCCTGAGGTCACTTGTTCGGGTGTGTGGGTAATGGGTAATTAGCCAATGAAAGAGGGTAGGTCTGTGCAGCTGGGGAGACACTCGTGATGGAAGGCTAGAGGGTAGGAGGGGAGTCTGGTTCCGCTGTCTCAGCCGCAGGTCCATATGGACATGTATGAGGAAAACCTTGACGCAGGGCTTCCCGTTCCCGGGGCCAGGGCACCCATCATGCATGCTGGCTTTTGTTCTTCCAGACAAGGTCTTCATGAATTGAGCTTGACTCCGGCTGCAATTTGATGACAGCTCTGATATCGGAGTGAAAGCTTTTGCTGGAGCGCCATGTATAACAGTAAAGGTTTACAGAAATATTTGTTTATGCAGCTCAGAAATTAGCCATTTAATGAATTCAGTGTTGGACCAATTCATATTTACAAAAACAAGACTTATTAGTATTTACTGCTCATCAATATGAAATATTTAAAGTGCCAATGATCTAAATCAGTCTCAGAGACCATAGAGGGTATGCATTATTTTAATTTTACTTCCAGTTTTTGGAACGGTTACATTCAGTGTTTAAATAGATCTGTATAAGCTGTAGTAATACAATCAGGCATCATTATTACAAAGTTTGTTTGGATGCAGAACGGTACGCACGATGGACCCCTGAGTTTAGGACAGCGAAAGAGCACCGCAGAAAGGAGACCGAGTAGGTAAGTGTACCAGCCAGGATCCAGAAAGTTCTCAGCATTCCCATAGGAAACTATAGCTCCACAGTAGTCCACACAAATGATGGCACCTTCTCTTGTTTAAGGTCAAAAACCACAATGCGATCAAGAACCACAACCCCCATGCCACCAGATGATCTGCAGAGAGCCACATTCTGAATCTGACTATGTTCAAAACCATGGTGGGATGCTGAGATCAGGATGTGATTTTCTGTTTTTATCATTCACAAAAGTATTTAAATGCAAGACTCACAGTGCTGGGTACATTAGGGGCATGGGAGATGGCATGGTTAACCAGCTGTTACCCAGATCATCACTCATTCATTGTTGTGATAACCCACAGCCCACGCTAACGACACAAGTTCATCAGCTGGAATCCACAACAGAATGGACACACACACACACACACACACACACACACACACACACACTTTCTTTGCAGGCTTACAGTGGTCACTGAGAAGAGAAAATAATAAATACATCTTTCACACGGAAACACCATGAACAACAAAAAATGCAGAAGCCTTTTCCTCTGTGCATGAAAAGTGTCAACATCTACAGCACACATACAAACTAACCTCTACTTTCACAGGACACCATGACCTGTTTACTGATCACAGTCACACCGTTGAGGAGAAGGATGTCGATGACTAACCTCACATCTGCACTAATAATGATGCAACCGCCCTCAAGGCAGCTGCAGTGTAATAACCCTGTTATACTCTGGGTACTTTCTTTTGCGTTTTTACCACCTACCGCATTAGTCAGTCTTTGGTCATGAACTGTAAGCACAATATCCATTAGAGGGAACATCATAACCCTTCGCACTGCTCCTTGCAATATGCCTAAGAGCAATAAATGCATCTTTATTTCTACCATGATAAAGAGACTGTCTTCACCACCAGTTTAAGATTTTCACAGAGCTACTTAAGAAACAAATTGCGTTAAATGTGACACTGTTATAAAGAACTGATTTATTTTCCCCCATTTAAACATTTTTTTAGATAATAAAACACTGAAGTCTATTTACACATACCCATAACCCCGGACATTAGTGATATCAGCCATTACGTCCATTTACCAAAAGATTTCAATGTTCAACACTGAAAAAAGTTCTGAAACATTTAACTTCCAATCACACGAAAGGCATAAAGGCAAGAAGTAACAGAACCACAAACCTCAAGGAAGGCAATCTGCTTTCTGTCTTTGTAGTTCAATCTGTCAAGATTTAAATTGAAAATGAAGACTAACGCGCAGTGGGAAATAAAAGACAAAACATCTAAACCAACATAGGAACATAAAAGAAATTGAAGTGACAGGGAAGAAGTGATGAATCTGACCATCACTAATAAGATCTGACAAACTTCTAAAGGTCTGCCAGGTACTCGAACGATGGAGAAATATGTGCATGTGGAGGTAAAGCTGGGCAGAGACTTGAGGACAATAGAAGGGACGTGGTCGTCATGACCAAAGTTGGAAGGAACTGTGCACGTCAGAGACAAAACGTTCACAGTTCAGTTCCGCTTGTTGCTGTGCAGTTGCAAACATCTTCACCATCAACATTTATAGTCACAAAGCCTGTAAAACAACCTTTGAAACACTGAAGACCAAGTGCTTAAAACACTATTTAGCAGTGGACATGCACATCAAGGAATCTCACCAGTTTCTCTTTAATTCTAGGGGCAGCAGGTGGTGTAATGGTTAAAAACATGATCTCCCTGATAAATACCCAGGTGTATAAACAGATAAATTATAGTCAGTAAACTAGTACACAAATGTGACATTCTAATTTGTTTTGTACAAAGACAACAGCTAAATAATGGTAAATAATGAGAGCAGGAACTACAATGTCATCCCTAGGGTGTACTGAAGGAGTCATTAAGGTCAAGGGTGACCAACATCCCATTAATTTACTGGGATAGAGACATGTTTTGTTCATCACTACGTGTGTGCCGCAGCGGGTTTGGCCTGTGCCTGCTCTCTGGTGGGTCTGGGGTTTGAGTCCTGCTTGGGGTGCCTTGCGAGGACTGGTGTCCCATCGTGGGTGTGTCCCCTCCCCCCTCATGCCCCGTGTTGCCGCGTTAGGCTCCGGCTCACCGCAACCCTGCTTTGAATGTGCGGTTTCAGACAGCGCGTGTGTGCCTTGACTTCTGGTGAGACAATGTTTGCATTATATGTATTAGTATCATTGTAACTGACAACTTAGCTTTGCTGGAGTCATCCTTAGATACACAGTGCTCTTGCTGTAAAATTTTTGATAACATTTTGAAAACACTATGTCAGGACAATAAAGGCACTTATTAATGGACTGAAACTAAAAAAGGTAAGACTGGGAAAAAAAAGCAATCTGCAGATGAAAGGACCCAGACGACAGTAAAGGATGCTCTGGAGAAGGTAGGACAGAACAGATGTACCAGGCCATCAATTGTGGACTACACAGACAGACGGGGAAACAAAGGGGAAAGAAAATGAGAAATAGAAGCATCTACAGATAAAAGGGCTCAGGCAACACTGAAGAGGTTTGAGGAAAGTTTACAAAGAAAGCTTGTGGTTTGTAGATAAACTAAACCATCACTGAAAAATAATTCACCACTGTCTACTGCCCTCGGGAGCATGAAACAATTAATTTTATCGCCTTGACATTTGGCTCCTGTTGTACCGCGTTTCAGGTTTGGCCACAGCTACGTACACAACCCACAAGTCCTCTTTATCCAGGAATTTCTTCTAAACCGCAATTAATTAGCTTCCATTTCATGTCGTCTTACGGTTCACCCTTGAAGACCTAGCGCCACTGCTCTGCCTTCGTTGCTTTAACTCTCTAGAGCGTAGGCAATTTTTGTAATTTATTCACCAACGAGCCCTGATGTCAAAATGGAACGTCCACTAACCCCAGCTCTCCTGGCCCCAGGATTGCAGAGTGCCGATACCACAACAGTAGGCCCACCAGCTCTATATCACTGAGCACTGAAGCTAAATTAATACATTCACTACTGAGATGCCACAGTATGGTATAGTATTGCTGCCTCTAAACCAGTGAACTTACAAATATTTACCCATTTACAGAACAAAGGAGTATTTCTTGCTAGTGCAATTCAGGGTAAGTACCTTGCTCCAGGGTACTACAGCAGGAACAGGACCACTGTGCTACCCACTGCTCTCGATACTTAATGATCGGTGTCACAATGAGGAAGGTGCATTTTAATGTCACAATAAGGGAAATTCATTTGCTCTAAACTATTGACTCCCGATGTCTTGATGAAGAAGGATCCCAAGCTCCAAACAATTCTAAATATTTTTAGAACTTGGCCTTCCTAGCACAGTCACCTCAGATTAATCTGGTGGATGCAATCAGCCATTGAAGTTCATGCATGACTCTCTCTGTGAGCACAATCAAAGATCGTGGGGATGAAGTATCAGCTCAAAGCTCGTAACAGTATTGCCGTTAAAATCAGGGTTATAGTGAGCTCTTTCAGCCAGAGCAGGTACATAGTTTTTCCATTTATTAGCAAATCACATTCAACATGAACAAATACATGGTCAAAAAAAAAAAAAAAAAAAAGACAAATGTACAAACAGCTGTTGGCTCATGAAGATGCTCATGGATGGTGAGCAGATATTAGGAAGCAATAACAGAGTTAATGACACGACAAAACAGCTTCCTATGTGACCACAGCAAGTCAGTCTGTGGTGCCCTATTGAAACAGGCAATTAAATTCAGGGTAGCTGTAGGTTGTGTAGTGGTTAGAGCTGTCATTGTACACTCAAAAGACCCAGGTTTGAATCCTGCTGTAATAACCCTAAGCAGGGGACTTACCCTGAACTGCCCAAGTCAAAATTTCCTAGGGTGAATCACTGCAAGTCACTTTGTGGAAAAGTGGCAACTAAATTTGTAAATGCAAATAAATTGGCTC
This sequence comes from Scleropages formosus, assembly GCF_900964775.1. Lineage (NCBI taxonomy): Eukaryota > Metazoa > Chordata > Actinopteri > Osteoglossiformes > Osteoglossidae > Scleropages > Scleropages formosus. The sequence continues at coordinate 2,590,541 of NC_041827.1, forward strand.
ACACTGCAACTAGGTATTACTGGAGCTATTTCCTTCACTTTTTGGCTATGTTGTCACCATGTGTATCTGTTGAATCCAGGAAAGTTTGACACTGGGAGCACAGCACTTCAGAAATTAGTATTGCTTTTTTGTCTGGTCATATGACACTTGCCGTTGAGAGGCTTTTCAGCACTGCAGGCCCCATGCTTCTGGATCACATACTGACCCGGTCATATGTAAACACACAAACAAACCCTCAATCACAACAGCAATGAAGGGCTTACTCACAAACACATCCACGCACACAGAGACACCCACACAAGCATCCATTGAAGCATGCAAGTGGACTGACAAAAACAAAATGGTTCCAAAAATCTACAGTATGTAAACACTCATGAATGTACACAAAAATTAACGGAACTATTACCATACTGGACCATATTGTGCTGCATAACATTCTATAAGGACCATCTGTGCTAAGCAGAAAGATGGAATGTATGCAGAGAGCCGATGTAACCCAACACCTCTACTGATACTTGGAGGTTTTATCTCATGGGATGTGGTTCCTCATTTAAGCACCCAGAGAGCTGTGCCCAACGGCGAGTCGGAATTAATACTCCAGGACGAGGACGGCAGGGGGCTCAAAGCTCGTCCTGATCTAGCGGCAGACTGATACGGCAGACGAGGCTGGAAGAGAAACCTGAACATTGCATTCATATTCATGTCCTAAAGCACATCGTGTAACAAAACAGCAAATCTGTATTCATTCTACAAGCGCAGTCAACACAGAGCAAACAAAATATGGTTTTTTTATGCATGTCTGTCTGCATGCACGCACACACACACACACACACACACACACGCACAGTGTTGTCATGTTTCTTTCCAAGAATCAGGGTGATAACCTCCACCCACAGCTCAAAGCACTCTAGGGAAATGTACTGCTTTAAATGCAAAGTCAGACTTAATGCAAGCCTCACCAATCCAGTGGGTGAGGCTCATTCGCAAAATAACACTTTATTTGTTGTTTTTTTTTTTTTTTACTCTTTATACCACACACACACACACACACACACACACACACACACACACACACACACACACACACTTCACCCCAAAGTGATGGCGTGTAAATCCACTGACACCTGCAATTGACGCTACTGGACCCTGAGCTTTCCTTCCCGAGAGTGTATGGGTACACTAGTTAAGAGGGGAACTGTGTGCAGTTCACAGCACAACTTGTCCGTGCGTGACCCACAGGTGCCAAGCCATCGTGAGCATACTTACTCTCCTGGTCCTTTTAAAATTTAAAGATGGTTTCTGAGGACTTAACTCACACTGGCCTTAGAGTCGGTAAATAAAACAAACAAAAAAAAAAAATCCCTTGCGATCAGTATAGAATTTAAAGTACAGCGCTCTTTCGGTTTGTTCTAAATGTGTCCCTATATGCTCAAGGTATAAAAGCTCTCTGAGGTAGCTAATTTATGAGACAATTTGATTCAGAAGTCAAATGCAAACGGGAGTGTCCAGTGGATAAAGGACTCATTAGTAAGTGCAATGCTGCTGGTCCAGAGCCGGTCTCCAAGGCAGGAGGAAAAGCATCCCCTTAAAACGATGTAATACGGCAGCACTCAGGTCTGCTGATATGCAGAGTGTGGGAGTGGAGGAGGCGCACGAGCTGGAGGGCTCTTCCAGGCCTGAGCAATAACTGCCATCTCAGAACATCCTGTCTCCACCTCACTCCATTAAGGCTAATAGGACGAGACGCCGCACTTAGCTGAAACACATAATGTGAAGGGCTTCAATTTTTCCAGTCGGTTGATGGGTCTGGAACACACTTGCCCTCACTAAAATGCACCTGCGTCTTAAAAATAAAATGTCCTGAACATGAGGCAGCAAACATGCAATTATTAAATCTCTCAAAAGAAATTAGCAAAAAGGGGCGTGGCCAAAGCCTCTCATGCATAATTAATAAGAGAGACAAAATTACCTCACAGTGAACACAAATGAAGCAGATGATGACAAACAAATAAAAAATAGATGATTTATTTAGAGATGCCAGTTTTGGTGTTGGGATCATCATCATTTACTTTCCTTCTATCCCACATCAGGTCATTAGATCTCTGTTAAGTACTAAATATCGCTATTTGTAAAGCTTTTATACTTTGTTTTACATTGAGTGACACACATATTGTGCAGCTTTACAGTGTAAGCCATTTACAGCAAAGCAATTTAATTAAGTCTGTGTCAAGGACAACAGTGGAGGTTCTTCCAGGGTCCAAACCAGCCACCTTTTCGTTACGGATATCGCAAAAAACTGTAGACAACCTGCTGTCACAGCGCTGGATACAGGGCAATTCTCCATTCTTGGGAAGTTCAAAAATGAGGCACATTACAGCTTGAAAATGGTCTATTACTGTTCTGCAAAATTTCACCAGATGTTATCCACCAAGGACGTATGCACACGCTCATATCAATGTGCCCGTTCACACTGGGTGCACCTCATGGGCCGATGCACATCTTGGTTCCGTCTTTTAATTTAGCCCGGAACAATCTCATCTTACAGTGATGTGGGAAAGTCTGGGCACCCCAGTCAAATTACTGATTTTCAAAATGAAAAGAAATTTAAGTGTAAACTGTCCTCTAAGGGGAACCCAAACAAAACATTTCTGTAAATTTTAATGCACAATTACTATTAATTTGGATAAATATATATATAATGTTGTGCCTAAAATGTTGGGCATCCTTCCAATGGATCCACTATTGATATTTTTGTTCAGAAGTTAATTGACTCATTAGGCCTTAATACAAATCTGGTAAATTGCAGAACTTAAATTGTGTAACCCTCTGAACCTCTCAGCCATGTCTGAGTGCAATGTCATGCACAATTATGCAGTGGTGCTTGCAAGTATGTGAACCCCTTGTGTCCCTTAGTATCACCATGAAATGGCCATTTAAAAAGGATCAGTGTTTCTCATGTGACATTGCAGGTGTGTAATGACCAATTCCATATATTGCTTTAGAGGAAATCATGTGTGTAGTAGAAACACACAAGTAGTGCAGGTGTGAAAAAATAAGTGAAGCCCAAGTTGCATTGGTTACACCAAGTAGGTAAGTAGGATCAGGGGTGTAAATCATCATCATTTATTAATTTTATATGTTTATTTTACTATTTTATAAAAGAATGAGCATTCCTGTATGGTTCACATACTTTCAAGCAACGCTGCAGTAGTATATGAATGGAACAATTACAATAGCGAAAGCGACACAACATTGTTTTTGTGATTTGAGTGGTGCACGAGATAATGAAAAGTGCTACGACAGAAGGGAAAAAGTAATGGTCTAGTCAGTTAGCTATTAGAATACAATCAGGCCTGATTTGACCAAAATTCAAAATTGCTACATTTACTAAAATTCAAAATGTTTTCATGTTAAAACAATATAAACGTGACCTTATCACAAACCATCAAAGCAACCGTTGTAAAGCGCTAGGGAACCATGGCAATATGTGGTAAAAATTAATAGATGGCAGCATGCTTCACATCCCTTGGCTGCACAGAAGGATCCCACTTAGAGTCAAGAAAGGCACAGACACAACTCTCAGTGGCTCCATTTCCGTACTGCTCTCATTCCCTACGGTGACTATTTTTCACAGAAAGACTGAAAAAAAGAGGCAAGCCAGGAGAGGAGATAGGCTTCAGTCTCACCATCTCTTCATCGTGGACTCACCTAGGCAGGGTAGGCAGGGTAGGCCATTCACTCTCGCTTTGCCGTCACTGCCACCACACTGGGCTTCGGTCAACAGCCAGTCAGCCAAGCCTTCTGAAAACAGCGCTGCCAGAAGGGCCGATATCACCCGGCTCCTGGGGACAGTCTGTTACTGCAGCTCCTTCACTCAGGTCAAACCTCTTCCCAGCACCTTCACATCGAGCTTTCAGCTGCTGAGTGACGCTCTTCAGCCTTATAGTCACAGCAAACACAAGTCACACGATCTAATGAACACTAACAAGAATTTAGCCACAGTCCCCTTAAAAACACTCTTTCAGTAAGATGTGGTACATCATTTTTTCTTAAGGTACTGTTCCTGACCATAAGACTACCACGTAACAATGTATTTAATATGGCTTGAAGATTTGAATAAAAACAACTGAAAAACAGGAAGCTTTTCAGTCCAAAAAGTTCCAGTCATGAAACATATTACGTTTGCAAAAAGGAGAGCAACATAGCTCATGACAGTAAATCTCATCTTTCTGCCACATTAATACTGTAGAGGGAAAGAGAAAAACGCTGAATCTGCCAAGGTTTTGCCCCCCACACCCCAAGGCGGCAACACACAACACACATACAAAATCCTGTGATGCACCAGTGAGTAAAACCCAAAGCGAATTAGTGGCCAATTTCTCAGACACACGGCGAGCCATTCCGTAATTACATAAACCACAGGGGTGCATGGGCCGAAACGCCGAGGCGTCAGCCTGTCCTTATGGCAGTATGAGATGGTGACGGCGAAATTCCCGAGCTGGCGGCTATGGACCCAAAAGGGTACAGATTTATTAGGTAACACTGCACTAAAGAGCAGGGGTCACTTCTTAAAGACTTCAGTGCAAAATCCGAGACAAAGAAAACCTGAGTCTTCCAGTGGAAAGATGGAAAGGTCGAGTACAAGTGCCAAATTCACCCTTCGGTCTTCACTAGGCATGTCTGTGACTCACTGTGCCCGTTGGCCTCAAAACCGTGGCATTTCTTATCTGCAGCTCCGGCACTTTTATCCAGTGACTTTTACAGCGTCCACCATTTTTACACTTCTACTGAAAATGTGTGTGTGTGTGTGTGTGTACTTAGAATAACAGTCAGGATCTCTCCGAAAAGAGGCACCAACTTAGCTACATTCCTATGGGATGCAACTCAAGTTTACTTCCTGAGGTTTGGACCCTGGAGCATTCAGGCTCCATTCCAAATCCACGACCACTAACACAATCAAGTCCTCTCGGGGTCTCTATACATTTATAATGAAGCAAAATCCATGATGGAAAAGATCTGATTTCCTTAGTGCAATTCTCAAATAGCACCCTGCTTTGAGACAAGTACCTGTGCGAGAAAGTTTAATGAGGTCTGTTTGTAAATTTGAACCATAAGGATGTTGTCCTTGTCACATTTTCACATGTCCACACCTTTGATGCCTTGGAAGAATGTAGCTACTGTGTTCAAATACCTCCTCCAAAGCCTGGCACTGGGTTGCTGGAGGATCTGTACTTCAAGATAGGCTGAACAGAAGAGGTTAAACTGCGCTTGTTGAGTTTACCACAGAAGAGCTACAGTAACTCCAGCTGCCCAGAGACTGAGAGCACCACCCCAGGGGTGCTGTTTCAAACAAGCATTTTGAAGGCCTCATTAAGTACCATCATGGGCACTGCCCTCATGGCTCATACCCAAGGATACAATACACAAACATCTCAACACTGTACGCTGGGAAGGAGGTTTCAGAAAGCAGAGCCAGGCTCCTTGAGGAAGTGCTTGTCAGATGGAGTGACAAGATGGATTTGATCATCCACAGCCAAACCAGAAAAACAACACAGCAGAGGTACCGTTCAGCCTAAACAAGCCCAGTCTAAATGACTGTCAAGATGAACGTGTCATAGGTCAAGAGCCCCCAAGGTTTTTTCCACAAGACCATCTGCCTCCCTTTGACCTTTAGGTCCCCATGAGTTACTAGTGTAATGTAAATTTCTGCTGATTTGTGGCCAAATGTTTCCTCTGACAGAAGTGCAGCAAAATTCACCCAAACCTTAAACAACAGATAAAAAAATAAACAATTTCTTTGTTACGTATCAGCAACCTAAGCCTGGGAGCTGGAACTGGGATGCAGGGTTACCTCTGAAAGAAGGTTACGCACTCTGGACCACATAACCATGGGCTCAGTACAAACCCCAGAACCAAACAGAGATTCAGTCATTCTCTTCTCTAATTCTGACTCACCTTCACACATTTTTCTTAGCGATTTCATTCTGATCAATGCATTCCAATAAATAATTCATTATAAAAGCTACACTGCATTTCCTTTCTGAACTATAAGAACATGGGGAAATAATCCAACACTCAATAAGCCTCCGGTAAACAAGTTTGTTAAGAGCTTATTTACAGTTATTCTTGGCAGATATACAGAAGCAGCCACCATAGGCAAATATTCGTACAAACGTGACCAACAGCAACAAATGGACCAGGTGTTCGACTGCTGTAGAAGATAATGCTGGGAAGCAGGGTTCACACAGTTCTGTTTCAGCTCTGAGTCAGGGAGGAGAGAGAAAGAGAAACAAAAAAGCTGTATGGTGGAGAAATATCTCCGCCAAGCTCTTGAATCGGTAAGGAAAATGTTATTTTCTTAGAGGCTGTTAGGTTAGACTTACTGTGGCTAGCCATTGTACCAGATGCTACAAATTACTGGTTGGCAATAATAAATATGTCTATTTAGATGCAGACGGCCAGCCGCCTGGCATTCTTTGCATAAGGAATAATGAGTCGCCATCAAAAGGATTTGGTGTGGGGGTGTGGGTGGGAACAGGGTGGGGAGGAGGAGAGGAGGGGTAAAGAGGAAGAGCATTTAACAGCCCATTTAGCAGCACATTAGCCAGGCTTGATCACAGACAGCACAGCAGCTCTTTGTTCTCATGCTCACGTTTTCTCGCTCTCAAGGGCAATCATCATTTTGTCATTTTCTTAATAAATACAGAAATTCAACAAAAAAATAATTGCTTAATTTTTGATGTTGTATTTAAGCGATCTGACTACAAGCACTGGCAGATAGGCATGACAATAGCAATTAATGCAATATTTAAATGACCATCTCACCTGAAATTTTAAACCTTGATATGGCCTGAAAATGAATCTTTCATAATACTGCCCTCATCCCAGGCTGGCAGCTAGACTGTGAGTCTACCCATTGATGTAGCAAATGATGCTTGAAAATGTCCATGTTCAGTAAAAGACTAAATTGTTTGATTAAAGCAAAAATTACTTGAACAGCTTCACTGACACACTAGTCTGGCTATTAGTTTGAACACAAATGCATTAAAGATTTTCATTGATCCAGAGGGAGGGATCTATGGGAAACCTTGGTCTTCCTGCCTGAGCAACAGATCAGTAATTGGCAGAATATCTGAACTCAGGTCACATCTCACCTCCAGCTCTACATTCATGTCCAGAATTCTAGATATCTGTATTGACTTCAAAGGCACTGAACAAAACAATTCACAGAGACACAAATATGAAAAAATAATATTGAAAATGGTCAAATACAACATAGCAACAACTGTTAAAAAAAACACACAAACAAAAAAATGGTATTGTATTGCCTAAAATCTAATTTACCACACATTTCCTGTCACTTTGCCACAGGCAGCATCTGGAGATTGTTTTGTGAATCCATGTAATTGCATAAATTTGTTTTCTATTTTAATGCATATGAAGTAAGCTCAACTTGGCCTATGCATGAAAAAAATGAAAAAATAAATAAAAACCACACACACGCATAAATCAAAGAACATTTTAGGGCTTATGAATAACTCATCATACGCAGGACATACTTATGCATGCATATATCTTACATGTCTATGCGAGTAAGTGTCATATGACCTAATACATCAGTTCTGCAGGCTTATGTGCATGTCACCAAATTTTACTGTACAAAAAGTTACACTGCATAAGATATTGAAATCACATCCATTGCACTGGTTTAATACAACCACATGTCACCCAGATTTATTCAATTTGGTACAATTAGGCAGCAAAGTGGCTCAGTAGGTGTCAGGGCTGGAATGGGACTCATTTTCAACTTGGGAGTTACATGCTGCAGACCAGCATTTACAGACTACCAAACAATGACATGGTATGACTCGCAACCATCATGCCGCCATACAGCAACAAAACGGGCTATTCCACGTGAACGATTAAGTGATACGTAACAAGAAAAAGTAAGTGATGAGAAATCAGCCAATTATAAACCATTTTCATTTCTGAAATGAATAACCTGAAATTACAAATTAAGCCCCACCTCACACTGCCATTTTCGACAGAGACTGTCCCACATTAAAACATACGCTCTGCCACCTTGCGTGTCACCTCATCATTGTCCAAGGGCATAAGAACCCCTGTCTCTGTTGACGTGATTATGAACACCCCCACGTACTCCTGGCTGAAAGGTCCTTTCTCAACTCCTAACAGAAATCAGTGCAGAACAACGGTAAATTTATTATGTACTTTCCATTTTCTTCATGCTGTACAAATATTCATTTACATTTCAACCGTTTTTTTAGCTACATGTTACAGTGCACTTTCACACTGAAGACACATTTATTCATTTAACTGACTATCCACCAAAGCAACTTACAATGGTAAGGTCACAGTTATTACAGTTACGAGCTTACAATTACTTACCCATTTATGCAGCTGGTGAGCAATTCAGAGTAAGTAACCTTGTTCCAAAGGTACTATAGCCAAAGGGGGATCAAACCTGCACCCTTTGGATCTGAAGGCAGCAACTCTAACCACTATACTACCATGTGACATTGTACCATCACCCTGTAACCATTAGGTGACCAATCACCATTCAGTTTCAGCTAGACTAATTCAGAAAGATGCTGTTCCTCAGTCTCCTAAGTTCATAAACCTGGCTACATGGTGAATTTTGGCTGGGAACACCTTGTGTGGGTATCTGGTGCAGAGGACGGGTGTGAAAACCAGCAGGTCCATTGCTCAGCTCGGCCGGTTGTAGCAGCCCGTAACTTTGTCAGCTTAGTCAAAACTAAACCAGACCACCAGGAAAAGCAGCACCTCGCCTGATCTCTGGTGGTAATATTGTTGCCCAAAATTACATGGCTGTGATTTACATTTATTCATTTAGCCGATACCTTTCTCCAAAGCCATTTACAGCGCTAAGCTACTTACAATTTTTTATCCATTTATAAAGCTGGGTAATTTTACTCAAGCAAATTACAATAAGTACCTTGCTCAAGGGTACAACAACCAGAGGGGGGAATGAAACCTGTGACCTTTAAGACTAAAGGCAGCACCTTTAACCAGTACACTATCAGCCATCCCAAGCAGGGCTGTCTGGTTTGTAACAATGTTGTAATTGGGCCCCACGCCTGTCTTTTTATTTTACTTTGTCTTGTCTTTTGTTTATTTGCTTGTGTTTTCGCCCACATTCTAAAGGCAAGCTATTCAGGGCACTTTGTGATGCTACCGTGGCCTTACCATGTCCCTGTCCAGGCCCCATCCAACCTTACACCATGTGCTTTCTGGGACAGACTCCAGCTCCCTTTTATCCAGACTGGAGCTGCTGTTGTCACATTGAGACAGATGGATGAATTACTGTTGACAGCTCCAAGGTGTTAATTAAGTTATGTAACCGAGATGGCATTTTGGATTTTTTTTTTGCAGTGTTTTAGTGGTGCTTGACAGCTATAATTGATGGTTGCAGTCTGATTTTCTCTTCCTTTTATTGGAGTTTAATTCTTTCTTTAAAGATCTCTTGCAATACCAGATGAGAACATTCTGTTGTAGGGATGGTGAATGAATAATAAAACCAACTTATTTCTTCAACTAAAGCAAAGAGTTTGTGGGGATTTTAAAACTGACTCTTAAAAAACTGCAAAAATAACTGAAATTAAAACTGGATCTGACTTTGCTTTTTGATGAATTACACACTGTGACAAGCTGTTAATCTGTATTTAAAAACCAACTAATGAACATATTTTTCTCCTTGAAACAAACATCCATGATGAATTCATGTTTGCCAGATCATATATTTAGCATGTTCTCACTGAAATACCACAAAAAACATTTTTTTCTTCATGCCTGCAAGAGAGAGTTGCTCTAAAAGCACTAATTTGCTGACATCAGACTCAATTTGTCTATTCTTTCCTGACTGGGAAGTGAATGTCCTAAAACACACAAGAGCTTCACAGACAGAACCATCTGTTCTCTCCAAAGATGAATTTAGTTACAGCAATTATAAGTAACATCTCAGCAATGTCTCCAAGAAACACCCTAGTATAGACCCGAATTATATCCATAGAATTCTTACAGTTGCATCTCACAGTGTCTCTACTAAGGTCAATGTAGCGAGTGCCAAAACAACACATTTCTTCCTAGAATGGCTATCCTACACAACCAGCATTACCATCAGAAAGAAAACCTTTCCAAAATACATTTACAGTGCTGCTTGAAAGTATTTATTTATATATATAATTAATTGGAAGGTGATTTGGAGTCATGGATATTTGATAAAGTTTTATGCAGCTACTTGTGTGTGATGAACATTGGTTCATATGGTGAAAGACAGAAACTAACTGTACTTTATAATCCGGTGGAGTAAAGTGTCTGCTAAATGAATACATGTAAATGTAAGAATGTGAAGCCCTTGCGTCCCATGTATTTACCACAAAATGGTTATTTAATGAGAATCAGTGCTTCTCATGTGACATAATAGGTGTGCAACAACCAATTCTATATGTTACTTTAGAGGAAATTGTGTGTGTAGTAGAAACACACAAGTAGTGCAGGTGTGAAAATAAGTGAAGCCCAAGTTGCACTGGGTAAACCAAGTAGGTAAGTAGAATCAGGGGTGTAAATCATAGTAATTTATTTATCTTATAAGTTTAAGATTTAGCTTTACACTTTATAAGGTTAACATTTCATATATGAATAATGGCCATCCCTATAGGGTTCACACGCTTTCAAGCAGTCCCTCAAGCATCTCTTTGAAAAACATACCATATGATAATCATGTTATATCTCATGTTACAGGCAATCAAATCAACGTCATGGCTCTTAGTTATGGCAGTTTCTTCTGAGTTAACTAGCAGTTTGCAGACCCCTGAATACACCCCACTGTGCACTTCCAGCTGCAAACACCACATGATATTGCCCCAATTTTAGGGCCCCATTTACCATATAAGCTCTGTATTGTGTATTCGGTGATGGTGCAGAACTCAGGCAAACAAAACAGCTTTGACACTCTACGGTCAGCGAGGCTTTCAAGGGTAAAACCACAAAAACGTGTGTTGCTGATTTTCAAATAATGACAGCCAACATTTTCCAGATAAAAGGCTGTTCACTGATTGATATCAATTTGGAAAACACGTATGCAGCCATCTGCTTAGAAACATACACCTGGAGAGATTTCAGTACGATGAAAGATAAGGTTGAATCGCATCACATCACGTCTGGTCCTATATATGGTCCTAATTATATGCAACTGTATCGTAGGACAGAGGGAGAAAGAGCAGGCAACAGTGAGAAAGAAGGGTTCCCTCAACCACAATGCATGCTGTTTAATCCATAATAAATGCACCCACCCACCAGGCATTATCAATAATAGAAAGCACCCAACAGTTTAGGAAACGTGCTAGGAAACTACATTTATCCGTTGTTATGGGACTGTTTACAACTTACTTAACTCCAGTAACAACACCTAACAATGGAGCCGCCCACCCACAGCCCGTCCCCCTACCGACGGTGGTCCTCGACTGATGGGCTCCACCGCTCATTCCCAGCACCCACTGTCTCCGCGTTCTTTCCTCCCTGCCTTCTGACGCACCTACCTACTTTAAGGCTGTCAGAAGGGATGGGAAAAACAAAACATTAATAATGCAACAGGCCAGATTCTTGTCAACATCTTTAAAAAATCCAGTGACCTAAATTATGTCTAATCTAGGGCATGATGACAGCAATTAATACATGGCACACATGATACTTTCCTTCTCACAACTATGTGTTGTACTTATTATAATTAAGGATAATCATTGTAGAATATGTGCTATAAAATACAGTCCTACACCACATATCATTTAAAATTGTTTTTTTTCTTTTTGGTAGGTATTTGAGGAAACACGGCAGGTTACTCCTTTGGTATTGAAACCCTGTCCTCGGGGAGATGTTGACAAACCGATACACTTGCATAATGAATAAAGGTTATGAAACTATAATAACATGAAAGGGAAGAACATAAGATCAAATTAAAACAGCAGGAAGCCCTGTTTTCTGACAGTCTGCTCTTTTAGTGCAGAAATCATGTAACGTCAGCACTGATAAATTCCTTCTAAAGTACTGCAGCAAAGTTTTTCAAATGCTGCACTGCCGCAATCACACACCACACACACACTCTCCCTTAAGGAGATTGCGCTCTGTCTTGTTTGTGTGTTTGGTGTCACTCAACTAGCTGAGTTATTTAAGGACACCATGAGGGGATTTGAATAGAACATGAAGAACATCTGAAGGAGGGGAAAAAATCCCCACGTTAAAGTGGAATGTTTTATTTACCGCAGCTCAAAAAACCACCAATTACACGCTTACTGAGTAAGTAACTAAAGTCATTATGAAATTTTCTGTTTTTAAGATAAACTCACACAATATTACCAGTCTCTGTGTCAAATGTAATATTTCCAAGCTCAGACCTCAACAGGCATGCTCAAACTGTCATAGGAACCAAAGTTAAAGAATTTACAAGTACAGCGCAGTCCAGCAGCACACGCCACAGCACAGAAATGAGTTCAACTGCAATATGCAGAGAGTTTACATTCATGAAATCTCTAGCCATTCGTACTCACTGGGAGCACCAGCTAAAGAGCAAGAAGTCCACAAAGCGAACGTTTGCTCAACACCATCAACAGCAGTAAGAGGCCATTTGCCGTATGAATTTCATCAATGGGCTCGACATACCAAATTCGTTGAAATGCACAGAAATGCATTACTGATTGATACGCAGATTTCTCTACAAATGCCTATGGTATGAACTTACTGAATTTACTAAAACACACTGATATTACACCTTGCTGAGAATAGTACTGACTCGCCACTAATGGGCACTTTGAGTATTAAAGACAGTAGAAAATTAAGAGTTATTGACCTTGAATGCTCTTTTTATGAAGAAGGTCTTTCAATGATGAAAACACAACAGATGACAGTGAAGAATGCACTTGCCAATAGCCTTTACACCCACCAGAGGCAGTAAGACACCCCATCCCATCTGGTTGTCTGTTGCCTCCCCAGTTCCAGCAGTATCAATGGAGTAGAATATATAATGGCACTGGGGGGTACGGCAGGCTCGTCATCTGAGGCCCAGCTTTTCTATGCTGCGGTCACATAAGTACATAAAAGTTTCAACATTTGCGCATATTGACAGTAGTTCATACACCGTTTCTATTGTGCTTTGTGTCCATTTTAGTTTCGTTTACACACGTGTCGCTTAACGGCGGGGGTACGTTCTGAGAAATGTGTTTTTAGGCGATTTCGTCATTGTGCGAACATCACAGAGCATACTCATACACACCTACATGGCATAGCCTCGACGCAGCGAAAAGACGCGGTAAACACGAGATTTATGATGCTGCTGCCAATGTAACACAGTACACTGTTTTACAGTAAACCTTTTTAATAAGTAGAAAGGGTACAGTAAAATAAGGCTAAAAGTACAGTATAGTAAATACATAAAACAGTAACATAGGTGTTTATCATTTTCAAGTATTATGTATTGTAACAACCCGCGTTACTGTTTTTGTGTAAATGGTTGCATTCTGGGAAATCTGTAAATAATGTCTGTAACCACTGGGGGCACTTCGGGGGGAAATGGTGGGTTGACTGTGGCTGCCAGTGTTTTGGAGAGAGCCTGAGGGCGCTAGGCAGGCTGGGATGGCTGGCTGCAAGCGCAGGTCCTGGAGGAAACGGAGTCCTCGGACCGAGAGCATAATTTCCCTTGTGCCTGTGTTCGAATAAATTGTTTGTCATGAACGCTGCCTCCGCATCCATCTTTGCCCCATCCAAACCAAAGGCGCTGCGTGCCACAGTACTGTACATAATTGTATGTGCTACACTTTTGTATGACGGGCAGCGCAATCGGTTTGTTTACAGCAACACCACCACGAACACGCGAGGAACACGTTGCGCTATAACGTTAGGACGAATTTTCCAACCCCATTATAATCTTATGGGACCACCGTCGTATATGTGGTCAGTCGTTAAGCGAAACGTTAAGCGGCGCATGACTGTATTTACACCTCAACACCCTGCTGCTCTTTTTTTAATGACTATGTGTTACACAACCTTTTGGTGCTCAGTTCGAGTACACGATATGTGGTGTTACAATAATTCTGTTGGTTGGAAGAGCCCTGACAACAGGTCCCGACTGTGTGTTTGTACTGAGGGAACGTCCTCACGCATCGTCGGTGCACCCGATCACGCTCATTGTCTTGGCTGAAAATTCTTTGACAGCCACATTCACAACCTGCAACTAAGCATCAGAGCCCAAGAACTACTAGCGTCTCCTTGAATAATGGACCTCCAGTCTTAGCCTTCTACCACAGTCAGCTTTACTGGGGGACAGCTGGTAATGTAGTGGTTAAAGCTGTTGCCTTTGGACCCAAAGGTTGCAGGCTTGATCCCCACCTCTGGCTGTAGCACCCCAAGCAAGACAGTTACCCTAAAGTTGCTGCAGTAAAATTACCCAGCTGTATAAATGGGTAAATAATTGTAACTTAACATTGTAAGTCGCTTTGGAGAAAAGCACCAGTTAAATGAATAAATGTTAATCTACCCTCTGTCACAGTACTTACCTCCACCCACTTTAAAGTCATAAGTTCAACCCATTCAAAAATCTACACACTATCCCACTTCTAAATGGATTTAAAAGGAAACCACAAAATTTTGAGGTGACCAAACAATATTGAAAATATTTTGCCTAAATATCTAAATTGTGTAGTAATGCACTAATTTTGTTTTACCATTTCTCAAACAGGTATTTCCAGTGTATAAATGTAATATTTTTGACTCATTGCTTTCAAGCGTATAAATGTTAAGGTCACTTTGTTAAAATTTTAATGTGGAATTCAATTAACCTGGTATGAAATTAGCCTGGATTCCACATAAATGAAGAGCTGTAGTGTGAAGGGAGGATGGGCATCATCACTCTTTCAGATCTGAGAGAAAGATGAGCAGGAGTAGACTCAGCTATGGAAAACTATGGTGGTGTTACATTGCTGATGCTTTCAAAACAAGCTCTATATTCCCAAATGCACACAAATCATTACCACCACCCTCTACTACCACCACTACATTCATCAGAATCAGAATTCCTGTTCAGTGTCATTCGCATGTTATTATTTCAACTTATTTTTACTATGACTACCGGTCTTGTGTAAAATAAATTAAAAAAGGAAAAAAAAAAGTATGTTTTTCAAGGCTATCAATGTGGAAATCTGGAGAATGAAATGTAAAACCACTGCACACCCACACATGATATTTGTAATAAAAAAAATATGGTCAAAACCCAGTGTGGTGAGCACAACTGTGACGAATTCACAGGAGGGGGTCAAAGAAAGCCTGCTTGTCCACAATGAAAAACACACAGTTACGTGAAAAGGAGAGCTCCTAATGAGTCCCAGTGGACAGATGACTCAAGTGTCTCTCTCTGCAGCCTGATCCTATTTATTTCCACGCTACAGGAAACCCTTGTAACAGCCAGTGTTACCATGTTTCATGTTAGCACACCGACTTGCACTGAACATATTCCGTTCAGATGCTTTTAAGGGTGAAAGACAAGGTCAATCATCTTTAAATAGCTCCACTAAGATCTGAGTGTGAGCATATATTTTCATTTAACATCATCAAAACAGAGTAAAAGCTTATTTTGAAAGTTAACATAATTCTGCTTATTGAACAGAAATCAAAATTAATCACATCTTTCATCTATGTATTAATTACTAGAGGTAATGAACCAGTGTGTAAACCACTTACTATCCCAATTAAAACTAGGCTTGATTCACCTGAACTACTGATTTACAGGTCACAATTACCAGTGGTACAACCCATGAGTTGAAGAAAAGCTTTACATTTTACTCATTTAGCTGACACTTTTCTCCAAAGGAACTTACAATGTTAAGGTTACAATTATTTACCCATTTATACAGCTGGGTAATTTTACTAGAGCAATTCAGGGTAAGTACCTTGCTCAAGGGTATTACAGCTGAAGGCAAGGCTTGAACCTGCTACCTTTAGATCCAAAGGCAGTCGCTCTAACCACTACGCTACCAGCAGGGAATAGCAGGCTACTTTAGATTGTTTTTTTGGTAAAAGTATAGTGCCATTGACTTTACTTTACTTTTGCCAACAATAAATGCAGTCCACATCTCTAATGTATTATTCTGTCCCCATAAGAGGCTGTGTGGTTGAGAGAGGTCACACAGCTGACTCTCACAAAGGGCAGATTGCTGGCATGTTACAAAATGAACCAAAAACTCGCCATGGTTGCACCATGTGTTTCGCGCCTTCATCTCACCTCCATCCCTAAAACGCCACTCGGTGTAACAGCGTTAACCATTCATTGCCAACACGTGAGACACATCCATCTGATGCACTCTCTCTGGTACTGGAACTCAGATATTGTTTTTAGTAGGGAGGTGATGCAGATACCCCCTCCTTGGTTCATACATCAATGTAATGTGTTATTGACTTACTACCCCTACACTACTGTCAAATGAAATCATGGTTCCTATAGAGAAGCGACATTTGGCCTCCACTGAAAAAAAGTCAACTGTCCTAATATTACTTTTAAACACCTGGGCTGTCAGGAAAGCTTGCTGCAGGTATGTGGACAAAGAGGAATTAAGAATGGTGACGCAACCTCCCTAGTGGGCTGAAAGTAATATTTTGCGTACTCTATGGCTAGGATCTTAATGTGAAGTTCTTCTCCATCACACTGTGGTGAGGAAACCCTGGGAACGCCAGCTGACCCATCTTCCTCTGTGTGGGCGACATGGCTGGGGTTTCTGTTTCTTGGTTTTTTTTTTTTTTCCCCCCACAGTGATATCTATAACAAGCTAGGACTACGAGTGGAATTGAGCATTCTACTTTTTACATGTATGATATCACAGGAAGAGCCTTCAGCCAATACAGCGAAACAAACTCGGAGGCTCACGGCATCCAGACAGGAGGTGTGTGTGTGTGTGTGTGTGTGTGTGTCCTACCTGCCAGCATGGGGATGAGAGCTGCGTTTCGAGGAAGGAACACAAGAGCTGGGTGCAACTATTACTGGCACAAAAGACAGGAATATTAAAGAATGATGGTGAACTTGGCAGCCAAAGCACCTTCAATGCAGTGATGTCTAGTGTGTGAACTACAGAGAGAGTGTGTGTGTGTGTTCCACTGATGTATGGATGAGTGACCCAGTGTAAGTCTACGCGGTGAATGGAACATGGGCTGATAACACTACATAGAGTTCATTGGAAGTCGCTTTGGAGAAAAGCATCTGCTAAATAAATAAAAGTAAATGTAATATAAGACAAAATGTGCTGGAAAAATTATACATATTATGGTCAATATCTGATATATGTACAATTTCCCTTCTCCAAACAGTCCACCAAATGATCCATCTCTCCCAAAGGACATTGTAATTGCCTTCCGTCAGTGTGTTACAGCGTTCTGTCCTATTGCCCTAACACTTCGTCATGTTCACAAGGACATCTGGCATCAGCCTCCCAATTAAAACTCGGAGCAAGATTTTAACGTCTGAAGAGACAAGGCACGCAAATACGAGGATGAGCACAAACACGTGGCGATCCAACATGCTGGAGAGAGTTTTCTCCAAAACACAACAGCTTCCTTGCATCCTTAGACTTAGTTCATTCTTAATCTTTTGTTCTCTCATTTTGTCAGTTTTTTTCCCCATTTCCTGTGCAGCTTTGAGGGGGGAATTTCATGAAAAGTTCAAAGGAGAAAAAAAAAAAAAAAAAAAAATTCACAAATGCAATTTGTGTCAAACCCATCTTGTGAGACATTTCCAGGAAAAATACCTGTCTCACTCTGACAGTTGCCATCTCATTCACGATAATCACACAACCCTCCAACGTTGAGCCATTCCGTGCAGCTAAACTATGCTCATCGCCCCTTCCCTTGGACAAAAGCGCTCGCTGAGAAAGTCAAATGCTTAAGAGACCTTGGAGCCACAATCATCAGCACCAGAGGTGTCCCTCTTTCACGAACACCCTGCCTGGAAGACAACTCGCCAAGGAAACGTCCCACTCTCACAACCACGCCTGACAGATTTGTCCTTGTCCTGAACTTTTCAATCTCCCTGGAAATAATGGGGCACAGAAGTCCACCGCTGGGACTGCTGTCATTTGCTTTCCTGGGGGTGGCGCTTCGAGGTGTCTCAGTATTGTCAACAGCAGAAATTGAGCATTCATGAACTGAAGGTCCAGTTAGCAAGGGGATGCTCTATTGTGGAGTACAATTAACCTCATAAGAGGGAGGACAACAGAGCTGCATAACAGAAAGGCTACACGGGCAGATGACTCCACCGGAGCGGCACACTGTCTTTAGCCGTGTCCTGTTCTGCAAGTACTGCGAGGTGAGCGATAACATCGCTGAACGGGGCTGCTTCCAGTCACTTGCATGACAAATCTGTACTGCGTAATTGTTTCGGGATCCTTTTTCTCTCTCTCTCTCTCTCTCACGCGCTTTTCTTTGGTTTAAATCTCTGGAGATTTTCTGGCATTTTTCCTTAGTACTGTGGTAAAAAAGACTCCCTAAATCTGGCAACACTTCTGGAAAGATCTGCACGACCCTAATTTATTTAATTGTACAGTTTGCCTCTGGAAGAAAAGCCGTGCGCCAGTTTGTGGATGTGTTCGTTTGAGCGGAAAGGTTTCGATTTTATTAAGGAAACAGCAATAGGAAACATTCATTGTCATGTTTCCACTGAGTAGAATGACAGTGAAGATTTTTTTTTTCAACCAATACAAAGCCTGGAAGTAAACTGCAAATCCAACTGGATTTCAACCAGGAATGTTGTATAAAATTAAGTTTTAGCTGGGTCAAAGGAAGAGTTCACTAAATGGAGGGGGTCTACAGGGGTTGGCAGTTATGCCAGTTGAAATAACTGACTCCTAAAAGCCCATTACAGCAAATGTCTTATGGATGTGGGACAGTACGGTACCCAACCAGCTGGCCTTCTTCTCCCATAGAAGAGGAGCTGCAGGCAATGAGCAGAAGGAGATGCCCCATTCATGTAAATGAATAAAGGATGGCTGGGCAGAGGGGCTCCCTTCATTCTTTTTTCAATAAATGAGTTAGGGGTGGCACTACTGATCATTTTAATAACCAAGAACTATTAATTATCATGACTGAGCAACTGGATAACAAAAATATACTTTTTTAAATGTCAATTTAAAAAACAGAGAGGAAACTATTATGGCAAGTCTTCAAAAAATGTATAATTTTGACAATTTTTTTTCTATTAAGTGACATTTAAGTGAAAAACAATGTAAATGTGTAAACTAAACTTTGTCCATTAAGACCTAAATCAATAATGCTGAGTTTCAAAGAAAAGATTTACTTAAATCCATTAAATAAGCAAAAATATTTTTGAAATCGTTTTCCAAGGTACAAAGCAAAAAAATTTAAGGCAAAATAAAACGTTGTGTATATTTCACCAATCCAAGTAGAATGTAGTGCATCTGGAAGTTCAGAAGTTTAAGTACATCTCAGGTACAATGTAAGGCTCACAGGAGCATGTGGTTTCAATGAGGAATAAAGCATGCTTTTGTAGAAGGCCTTTTGATATTTGTAGGGGGCAAAAAGCAATGCCCAAGAAGTTTAAAAGAGCACCAGAAGAGAACGCGCACACACACAGGCTGCAAAGGCAGACAAATGAAAGGTGGATTATTACAACCAGCTGGGCTGGAGCGAAGCGGAGATATTGGGAGAGCACACTTCTGGGAGGGGAAAAAAATAATAAATAAATAAATCGGTTCTCCCTCCACCTGCGCGAT
The DNA here is from genome assembly GCF_900964775.1 of Scleropages formosus. Taxonomy (NCBI): domain Eukaryota; kingdom Metazoa; phylum Chordata; class Actinopteri; order Osteoglossiformes; family Osteoglossidae; genus Scleropages; species Scleropages formosus. The sequence goes on from NC_041827.1 coordinate 2,610,340, forward strand.
CACATCACGTTGAAAACGTCAGCTCTTGGAGGATTAGGAATTATCATCTGTGCAATCCACAGTTCAGTGCTCCACAGCAACGTGCACAATGATAATGAAAGATATACATATAGATGGAACGAGTCCTTGAGGCAGAAAATGCGAAATCGAGGATTTTAATTAATCGAGTGACTAGAGGAATAGTTTCGGCTGTACAAGGAGTATAAGCACCCCCATTCCTGGGCAGAAGTAACAGCTGCAAGCTGTGTGAACCGATTCCTTTCCTCTACTGAAATTGCCAAAAAAAAAAAGACTTGAAGCTATGAAATTCATTTAAAAAGTAGTGGAATTACTCCCTGGCACAACTCAGACTCCTGCTGAAATGAGGGGGATTCACAAAAAGGGGTTGTTCATTCATTCAAAACAGGGGTATTAAAAATAAAAATAAACACACACAGCAACAAGAATTCATCAAACGTGTGTGTGACAAAAACAAGATGTAAACCTATACCTAAAGGGGAGAAAAGTCAATACTGTCCAATCCCCATTTGACTCATTACCATCGTGGAGAAACCACAGTCACAGCCACCAGCAGCAAGTGCCAATTTCTGAAGGTTCATACTTCTTATAAAATTTAATAAACTTCCTATGAACAGGGGTCACTGCAACACAGATACAAAGACAACACACCAACAAACTGCAGATCTCACCGACATAAAACAAGAGCACGAGGTCAAAAGACGGCAATATTTTACACGCGTGATCATGTGGCACTGTGCAGTAAGTACCAGAGGGGTGTCCACACACTCCAGAATTCCTTTGACTTTTTATTCAGATCAAATATTAATTTTTAAAGGGGAATAAAGTTAGGCATTTCAGTCATCGACACATTTACAGATGGAAACTCAAGTGTAAACCATCTCATTAAAACACACTACACAACATTTCCTTCCTAAGTATGTAAGAGTATGGAGCCTATGTTCCATAAACTCACCAAATAAAAAGAATCTGGGGCGTGGGATTGAAAAAAAGAGGAAAAAAAAAACAAATCAGACGTTCTCAATGAACTTGGATCCTCTCACATTCCCAGAATAAATGTATTCAAAGTGCCTGGAATGGCTTCACGTGTAAAGAATACCTGAGATGTCCCCAGAAACATCCCATGAGGAAACACAGAAAGGTAGATTCAGTGAATGATCTTTAACTTTCTTCCTGGATGTATGGAGAGACGCAGATTAGGAAGGTTTTGGCACATACAGATGACCATTTATAATTGATAAAAGATAAATGAAGGGCAAGTTCCAATAGCTCACTCTATGGATCATAAGAAGCACCACCAGCACTTGATAACATGTATAATGCTGTTTGTACTGCAAAGATCAGACCCCTCAGGTTGTTCAGTACAATAAGCTGTTTTTCAGATTTACTTCCGTCTTTTATTTATGCTCCTTTACAAGGCTATGATAAAATGACATATTTGTAATGACTGCTTTTGGGATCCTGTTCCTATGTTAATACAAAAAATAGGAAGTGTAAACACCCTGTGTGAGGGAGAACTGCCAGTAGGACACAAAATATTTAAGCAAACATCTGTGTGTTCCTTGTGGACTGGATTACCACAAAGATGTACAGATGTTGCAGTAAGTACCAGAGCTCGGGGGGGGGATCATTCAAGGGCGGGCCTTACTTATTTCAAACAGGAATTTTACAGGACATGAAGATGCTTTACATCCTTTGATTCAAATGCAAAGTAAAATTACTCACAGGTATCACAACAGTAATGGGCAGTGGGCCTTAAACCAACAACTTTCAGCTTGCCTTGTCCTTAACCTGAACACCACCTGTTGGAATACTGTGTGTGCGGTACTTATGCAATAGTGAGATGTGTTTTTGTTTACCATTCCTAAAATTTAAGATGAAAAAAATATTACTGAACCTCTGTATTAATCCTTTAATTAAATTGTTCTTAGGCTTTAAAGCATGTAACTGTTGAAGTAAAGGTATAACTGACATAGTAAATATTCTTCAGTAAGGTTAAAAAAATACCATGCTGCATTTCTTGATACTTTAGCAATTACGGATACCACTGGAGACACCAAATTTTGGTTTAGCACAATTAAAAATGATATTTCCCCATCTTAAATATCCATATTAATATATTTTTAATTATACAGTTCAATGATTTTTTTTTGTATCTTTCAATATTACTGGTACAATCCCACACAGACACCAATAACATACCAAGAGAACAGTATTTAATGATAAAATAAACCAGCATAAACTTACATCTTGAACCCATCACTCAATATCATTCACAGGCAACAAGCTACTCAAATTTCACAAATCAAATCTGTGATATCTCGGTTTCACAAATCTCTGCTGCTTCACTTCTAATGTGGATGTATATGGAAGAGAGATTTTAACAGGTTCTTTTACCCTTATCATCTAATGTAAAGCACACGAAGTAATGTTAAATATGGAGACATTTTAAATCAGTGGGCATTTCCAGCCAAGGGTCCCCCCAAAACTAACCTCCACTGTCCCCTCCCTAAATAATGAAAATTTTAATTAAAAAATAAAACAACCGAGAACAGAACTGACTGCCTATACATGTCCCAGCCTCATAATGCCATTTATTGCAATTGTGCAACAAGATTGTTTTCAGCTCTGAACCAGCCATTATCAGTACTGCTATCCATTAATATAACATGAAATATCGGGAAAATTAAATGCCTCATAAAAGTGCAGCATGACCTCTGATGTTATTTTCACTATGTTCTGCATTACAATGTCAAGTGTAATATTTCAGAATTAGTCTGGTACAACCACCCTCTGGATGTGATCAAAGTGAAGTCTGGCGCATCTGGTAGCAGAGCTGCTGCCTTTGAATCCAAAGGACACGGGTTCAAATCCCAGCTAGAGTACATTTACATTTATTTCTTTAGCTGATGCTTTTCTTCCAATTATTTACGCATTTACAAAGCTGGGCACTTTTAACTGGAGCAACTGAGGGTCAGGACCTTGCAGCTTGCTCAAAAAGCCAGTACTACAGCAAGAGATGGGAAGAGAACCTGTAATCCACGGGTTCCAAGCAGGAGCTCGAACCAACACACTACCAGCTGTCCCTGTACCCTTGAGTAAGGTACTTACCCTCAATTGCTCCAGTAAGTACTCAGCTGTATAAACGGGTAAATAACTAGTAAATTAACACTGCAAGTAACTTTGGAGAAAAAAGAAAGTGTTGGAAAAATTAATAAAGCGCATCATACACAGATTCCACGCGCCATATGGATTCGCTCTATTGAAAACTACAAGTCTGAACACTTACATAACCGAGAAATGAATAAAACATGCGTTGTGCTGCGTCTGTGTGTGAGACAGAGGGAGTGTGTCGGCAATAATTAAAGTACACATTTAGTACCCAATGAGACAAAGTAAGGGGGTGCGGTGGCGCAGTGGGTTGGACCGCAGTCCTGCTCTCCGGTGGGTCTGGGGTTCGAGTCCCGCTTGGGGTGCCTTGCGGCGGACTGGCGTCCCGTCCTGGGTGTGTCCCCTTCCCCCTCTGGCCTTACGCCCTGTGTTGCCGGGTAGGCTCCGGTTCCCCGTGACCCCGTAAGGGACAAGCGGTTCTGAAAATGTGTGTGTGTGTGAGACAAAGTATCGTATTAAGAGTGACGTGCTTGAAAAATGATTCAAACTACATTGAGACGTGGAAATAAAACGTGACGAGTGTGACAGACACGACTCTTTGTGACACAACTAAATAATTCATTAAGCCTGGACGCGTTACGCCGGCGGGGTTGTGGGGGGGGGGCGTGTCCCCCGTTTGTCCCCAAGTCCAGCGGGGACCGCGGACAATGTACAGTATCTGGTGCCCTGACACCTTTGAAGCTCTTTTGTCCTGTACACTCAGTTTCCCCGCGACAACGGAACTCGCGTTAAACTTGTGGTTTTGTTTTGTACACAGAAACGATGTTCACCGCACCGCGATGCTGGCGCGCGCGCATGTCGTTCTTCTTACCCGCTCGCTCGCGCGCTCCAAGAAAAAGCCCTCGGTTTAGGACTTCGCCGGAACTACAGGGAGAACTCCGCTCCGGGGAAGCTGGGCGTCCACCTCGCAGCCGCACAGGTGACCGCGCCCGGCGCGCAGCCCCGCTGTCCGTGTCGGAGGATGACGGAAGTGTGAGAGCGACGCGCAGCACGAGCCGAACGAGCCGCCGCGAACCGAGCGCGTGCTTCTCTCTGGCGCGCGCCTCCTGTCACAACGCAGCCGCTCCGCCCCACTCTCCCGGCGCGTGAAGGACCCGCGTCGGGCGGGTCACGTGACTCGACTCGAAGGACGGCTCGGCGCGTGGAAGAGGAGTGGAGCCGAGTGGAGCGGCGTGTACAGATGGGAACATTGATTGATTTAGCGTGTTGTAACGCAGTGGAGAGTCCAGTTGTAAAGTAATGATGATTATTGCTAATACGGCAATTATTGTCTAAATTGTTCTATTGGTGGCACACAAAAAAGTCTATAAAATAGCGTATTATGATGTGATTCATTGGATCGCCATTGGTTCGTACTGATTAATTCTAACGGAATTAAATAATTATGTAAGAAAAAACACAATACTAGAGAACGATATATACCCGAGGACGCCCAGTTTAATATGATTACATATGCCATGGCATGGGTCTTTTTCCCATTAATGTCGAAACCAAAGTCATCATCATAGGCCGAAAACGTTGAAAATGTTTCTACAATACTAATCGCACAAGGCTACCAGTGACGGTAGTTTTTAGCGATTTACAAAGTCACTCAGGAGAAGAGAAACGAGAAGTGACAGTTCGCAACATGAAAACGACTTGTTCCCATACCGGGAGTCGAACCCGGGCCGCCTGGGTGAAAACCAGGAATCCTAACCGCTAGACCATATGGGAGAGTGGTTGGTGTATTTTGACACCGAGGTTCTAGTAGGGTATAGTGTAGTAAGAGTGGAGTATCAAATATAACCTCAGATGTGTGGAACCAGGCTGGTCTATGATCCCTGAGAAAAAAACAAAAAATCAAGTATAAGAGATGTCCAAGTGAATATAAAATAAAGATCATACATGATTATTAGTGGTTAGTTTTCACTCTGACTATTTACACTGTAGGGGGATGGTGCAGTGGCGTAGTGGGTTGGACCAGATCCTGCTCTCCGCTGGGTCTAGGGTTCAAGCCCTGCTGGGGGTGCTTTGTGGCGGACTGGTGTCCTGTCTTGGGTGTGTCCCCTCCCCCTCCGGCCTTACACCCTGTGTTGCCGGGTAGGCTCCGGTTCCCTGTGACCCCGTCTGGGATAAGCAGTTCAGAAAGTGTGTGTGTTTAGAGGGATGGGGAATGTGGTGGTGTAGTGGGTTAGACCAGGTCCTGCTCTCCATGGGGTCTGGGGTTCAAGTTCTGCTTGGGGTGCCTTGTGATGGGTTGGCATCCTGTGTTGCTGGGTAGGCTCTGGTTCCCTGCAACCCTGCATGGGACAAGCAGTTCAGAAAGTGTGTGTGTGTGTCAGGGGGAATCCTCCAGTGAAGATTTCACATGCAGGTCTTCATTCCTTGATTTTCTTCCCTCCCTCAGAAGGTGGACACCCAGGAATTATTAACTGGATCAATATTCTGTCTCCTTCAAAGCAACGGCCAATACAACAGAACGCATTGATTGACTTTGAAAATATGGAGAGAAATGATAAGGAAGGCTTCATTTCACCTTTAAAAGTATGAGGAAAATAATATTTATTATTTTAGCTGATGCTTTTCTCCACAGTTACTTATAGTTTCATTTACACATAGCTGGGTAATTTCACTGGAGTAATTTAAGGTAAGTAGACCGGTCAAGGGTACTACAGCTGGGGGAGGGATTCGAACCTGGGACTTCTGGGTCCAATTACTACAGCCCCAACGAACGATTCATTTCCAGGGAAGCTAAAGAGGTGCGTTGTGAACTTTTACAGGCTAACAACACAGAGACAGTGATTTTTTTTTCATTCAAATGTTCAGTCAATGATCTGCTTGTCCGCAGAGACAACAAAAGACCCCCCCCACAGGGAAAACAGTGTAGATACACACACACACACACACACTTTCAGAACCGCTTGTCCCAGACAGGGTCACGGGGAACCGGAGCCTACCCAGCAACACAGGGTGTAAGGCCAGAGGGGGAGGGGACACACCCAGGACGGGACGCCAGTCCGTCGCAAGGCACCCCAAGCGGGACTCGAACCCCAGACCCACTGGAGAGCAGGACCTGGTCCAACCCACTGCTTCACCACACCCCCCATCCCCCTAAAACAGTAAATATTAAATTGATGTCTTTTCCAGATTGCAGAGGCTACAGTGTGCTTATGCGTCACTTTGCCAGAAGAAGTCTGTCACATGCATTTCTGACACCGGCGTAGCATCTCTAGCAGACAAATGTGGCAAGAATTGAACCGTGAAGGCTCACAGCCCATGGTGATCATCAGCGAGACAAGGCCTTTAGCGAAGCTTCTGGGACAGGCACATTAAGCTTTCCCACGAGCTACAGTGTGCCCGTGCATCATTTACCCAGAAACTGAGCATTTATTTGCAATCATGACACCAATGCCGCATCTTGAAAGAAAAAATGACAAGAATTGAACCCCAAGGGCCCATACCCTGTGTCCATCGCCAATGAAGCAAGGACTCTTGGTGAGTGTGCAATAATACAGCATTTAAACATTACGAAGTAGTTAAAAACTGCGCTGCTGGCAGTCACGTTCTTTGTGGGTCTTTGGGGTCTTTGGCATTCTCCAGTGGCATGGAAAAGCACACCATTCACTTTTCATTTATTTATCCATGAGAAGCGCAATTAATTTGAGCGCTCACCAGTGCTTAGCAGTAACAACCTGGAAGAAGCAGACTGTACAGTTTTTTTTTTGTTTGTTTGTTTGTTTTTTTGTGCCGCTGACAAGTGGGACGATGTTCAGAACTGTCTTGAATTTCAGACCCGCGTCTTGTGCTCTGCAACTCAGAACAAACGACTGCGGGTATTGTTTTGTGAAACTCGGGGACATTTTTACTGATGCATTCCTAGATACAAAGACATATTTCTCTGTTTTGCCATGCAAAATTTGGGCAAACAAATCACTTTTGTTCATAGTTCAGATTCTCTTATAACCTTCTTCCTGTGGAAATTGCGGAGAGGGGCTGTCAGCTGTTCTTTGTAAAGACACAAATAGCCCTTTCTTTTATGTACATGAAACTTTATTCCACAGAGCAAATAGAAGAGACCGCATTCAAGTTTCCCTGGTGCATAATTTCTTTCTCGGTCCCTGAGTGCTGTTGTTAAGTTCTTCACTCCCGCTGTGGCTATATGACCCAATCTGTTCAATTTATTCTTCTCTCTCTGAATTCCAGGGTGTTTTGATAGTATGGAAAGAAAGGCTGAAAGTTTCAGCTCCTGGGCTATGAATGCCTTTTCAAAGGAACCCACACACACTGTGCAAAACCACTTACCTCGAGTGGGGTTGCGGAAAACTGGAGCCTAACCCAGCAACATAGGGCATAAGGATGGAGGGGAGGAGACACACCCAGGATGGGATGCCAGTCCATTGCAAGGCATCCCAAGCAGGACTCGAACCCCAGACCTATTAGAGAGCAGGACTCAGCCAAGCCTGCTGCACCACCACGCCCCCTTTTTGAAAGAACCTTCATATCTATTTTTCTTTCCAGATGCAAACGGATGTCCATAGTCCACCCTGTTGACAGAATATTGACTCTGTAAACATGCAAACCTACTTGGTCTGCCACGTGTCTCCTTCTTAAACAGATGTGCGCTCACACCCTCTCCTCCTCACATGCTCACACACACTTCAACCAATCAGATTCTTTCATGTGTATAATGCGGGTTGATTTCCAGGTACTTGTTAGGTGGCATGGTGGCATAGTGAGTAGTACTCCTGGGTGGTGTGAAAGGACATGGGTTCAATCCCTGCTCAGCCTTGGTGGTATTTGTATATTCTCCCTGCTTCTGTGTGAGTTTCCTCCCACTGTTCAAGTTCACCCATAGTGTGTGAATGACAGAGAGTGTGTGTGGGTTCCACTGATGTATGGATGAGTGACCCATTGTAAGTAGTGTATCCAGCAGTGTAAATCACCCTGGTGAATAAGGGGTGTGGGCTGATAACACTGCATACAGTTCATTGGAAGTTGCTTTGGAGAAAAGCATTTGCTAAATATATAAATGTAGCTATTATGATGCATGTACCAGCAAGCATTAATTAAAGTGATGTTTTTGAAACCCATGCCCAGTGGGTGGGTTTCCCCTGATTAGTTGATTTAAGAAGGAACCCTCCACTTGCAGGCTTGCAGGAAAAGCGCTCTGGTGTCACGGATTGAATTAGTGTGCGGCTTGAGGGCAAATTAATGAAAACGGTAATTGCAACGAAAGGGCTGTTTACCCGCCCCATGTTCCTGCTACTGTTATAGAGACAGCCCAAGGCAGCACTTTCCCCATGACATGGTGTGGAACTGTGGTCTTACAGTCCGCGTTTGAAAACACTTGTTCTTTTTTCATAAAGCCCCTTCAACCCGGTTGTCGGTCCAGAAGCCTCTTCGGTCTCTGCCTCCATTCAGATTCTCCTTAGTCGCTCTAGAACTAGTTCTTCTTGTTTATATATTTTGTTTGACAGCCTGAAGAGGCAGCTAATCTTCTTACCTTTGAGACAGCAAACTGGCGTTGGGACAGATCCGGTGCAGACGGGATGTGGGAATGCTGTGTAGGTTCTCAACATCTTTGAATATTTCTTCACGTAATCAATACTTGAAAAAAATCGATAGAGATTTCAATCAAATTAGATGCACGGATAAAAGCTGACAACCTTGTTTTTAATCAGCAAGCTTGCCCCCGGCACCACCTGAAAACGTATAGTTTTTTTCCCAGCATGCATCACTCCTGCACGTAGCAGCTGCATGAGGATGGTTCAGCAGATGGTCTGGCTGCTTTTGGAACCATCCATGGCGAGGACAGTTGTCAGGGTAATTTCACTCTATGCCAAGTGTAGCCGTCTCAGGCGTGGGCAGGGTAGGTGCCAGGATCTTAGCGAATGCCGGTGGACAGGTCAGGAAATGTGGGAGAAGTCACCGGATGATGGCAGAATGTTTTACCGTGGTGCAGATTCAATTTCTGGCCTGAAGTCTTTCAGATGAGTGCATCCATGAGAAGTAAATACTATGTGGCAATCAGGGCGCGATCAGCAACCGAATCAATGGTCTTCACTACACTCTGCATCTTCTCAGGTAAAACAACAACTAAGTGCACCTGGCATTTGGAACAGCAGAGGTGAAACACAGTTAAACTCTCCGAAAACAATAGTAACTTTCCATGGACCTCACGTCTTTCCAAATGCTGGAGATCATCAGTATTAAAAAATCCCCAGGTAGAATTGCCACAATTTCTTTTAAAAGACACACACACACACACACACCATCTGAAACCGCTTGTCCCATATGGGGTCGTGGGGAGCCGGAACCTAATCCGGCAACACAGGGCAAGGGGGTGGAGGGGGGGGAGGGGACACACCCAGGATGGGACGCCAGTCCATCACAAGGCACCCCAAGCAGGACTCAAACCCCAACCCACCAGAGAGCAGGGCCCAGTCCAATCCACTGCGCTACTGTGCCACTCCCCCACCCCCCCTTCTTTTAAAACAGTTAATTTAATTAAATTTTGTCATACTTTTATTCCACTTCCTTTTATCCCATAACTTTTGACAATCGGGCAAAACATTGTGTGCTTTTTGTGGAGCATGACAGCTGGGTTAAGACTGAAATAAGGTAAACCCATCGACTCTGGATCCATACCGGCTCCGATATCAATGACAGCATCACACATTTAATTGAAACGACATTCTGTTGGCACACTGTATTATTGTCTTTTAGTTCTTCAGTTGAGGAGTGAAATGCTGTACCAACCTTATGTCTGCATGTTGATTCAAGGTAGTGGGGGGTGACCTCCCCTAATCTTCCCCTCACGAAAAACCCTCAGCTTCCTTGAATGGACACTGCAGTTCCCTGTGTTAGCTCAGAGGTTTATGACATGACATGTCATCATCCCTCCACCCACAGCTGTGTAGCAAGTGACCCTGCCCTCCCATTATGATCACATTTGGTTTTGTAAAATTGTAATAATAACAACAATAATGATAATAACTATAATGCTAATAATAATAAACCTGATTAACCTGCACAGTCTGTATATTTCCGCTCCCTGTGGTTAGATTAGACAGCAGTAGGAAGACATAATATAGATTATTTCCTATTTAATATGACTAGAGGATTGCACTGATTGTGCTTTCTTCCTCCTTGATATTCACTGGCCTTTGTGTCCTTGAAAATAATATTATAGGGAACAAAAACTACACTCACAGTTGAATGTTGGATGTGTTTTGGACAGCACTTTAGGAGAACAAGATGTTGCTTAAATATATATGTAATATTTTGCTATATGATGCACGCCTCTCTGCTTTTTACCTTAGTTTAGGTCATGTACTTCGAGAAAGTCTATTGAAAAAGGTGCTACACCAAAATAACTGATGAAATGAATTAATCTGGTGTGATGAAATCCAGTTTATATAGATTATTAGGAAAATAAATATTACTTTGATCATTTTCAGTTCCAAATCCTTTTTTTGTATCTTTGCTTTTTATTATCTTGGACTATTTTCAGGAGACATGTGTTAACCACAGTTTAAAGTGCCCCCACTGAATAGTTAGCATCAACCAGCATCTCTCCAACAGCCACTAAAATAAAAGCCCCACGGAGCCTGAAGTGGACATGTTCTTTTCATCTCTGTCTCTGAATTTTCAGCTTAAGCTTGTTGTTTCCAGCTGTCTTGGATCCCCAGGCTGATGCTGTCATTGACAGTCCAGAATTCCATCCTCAGAGGGTTCTAGAGGCTCCTGATCTTCTAGAAAGAAGCTGACATTCTTACACCTCCCATGTGGTGACCAAACCATCCCGCTACATGACGACGACAATCTGAACCCTGAAGGAATTGCGACGTAACCTTTTAGTCCCTGCAGAAGCCTCTACACATCAGTGCTGAGACACAAATACGGTTAGTAAACAGAAATTTGCGAGTGTGAAACCTGTCCCTTCTAAAGCATCATGCTCTCAAATACAGTAAATGAAGCATATCTTCTAATGTTGTATAACACTAACTCTCATGGTGAAGCAGTAAACCCTCCTTGGGGGTTTTCTATCCTACGTTGTACCCGCTGTAGGCCTGTCCAGTAATACAATGGGGTCACACTTCTAGTTTAGGTGGTATTGAATATATCATTGTTTTGTGCAAAGACGGTTATACCTATACGGGGTGGAACGGTGGCGCAGCGAGTAGCGTTGCTGTCTCACAGCATCTCGGTGGTGTGAGAGGATGTGGGCTTGGTCCCCACTTAGTGTGTGTGGCGCTTGCATGTTCTCCCACTGTCTGCGTGGGTTTCCTCCGGGTGCTCTGGTTTCCTCCCACAGTCCAAAGACATGCCGTTCAGGTTCCCCCATAGTGTGCGAGTGACAGAGAGAGTGTGTGTGTGTGTTCCACTGATGTATGGATGAGTGACCCAGTGTAAGTAGTGTATCTAGCAGTGTAAATCACCACAGTGACTAAGGTGTGTGGGCTGATAACACTACATAGAGTTCACTGGAAGTGGCTTTGGAAAAAAGTGTCTACTAAATAAATAAATGTAATATCATCTGCCCCTCCAAAGTGTCTTCAACCAAGTAACAAGACACTTGTGCTCCTGCTGTCCCCTTTCACCCCCGGCACACCTATTTCAAATATTTTCATTGGAGTGACAACACAGTTTACTGGGTGCTTTTCTCATGACTCCCAAAGGGTTTCAGACTGCAAGGAGCTTTAGAAGGGATCACTCAGAGGTCCAGATTGCATGTTGGAGTTTGAAATGGTCCCAGAGACAGTGCAAGGGGAATGCAAGTAGAGAGTCCAGCTTAATGGGAAGCTGGGAAGTGGTTTTCTGCCTGCTGTGAAAAAACAGATTACGTGTCGGAGGGATTGTTGAGCTCCGGCTCCTCGGAGAAAAGACCAAGACTGTGCTCACATATTCGACGCTTTCTACCAAAAGACAGGAGGCAATGACAGGTTGTGAATAAAGCCTTCTCAATGCCCCTCCTTCAGAAAGATTTCATTTGCCGCTGCGCTCTATCAAAACGAATGTATGAGCTATGATGTGCCTCCCCCCAACTTTTGAACTGAAAAGTAAAGCTCGAGCTTCAATGCACAACGCACAGCCCATGGGCGTCTCCAGTCCCCACCTGAAAGAACCGCTTGTCACTTGCTTTTCCAGCATTCCAGCTCTTTGTGTCGAAGCCCCAGAGCATGAGGTTCAGCCGTTCTCTTTTGAGGTCTACTTTGAGCACGTCAGGCATGACACTTCACAGGACAACTCCCCGTATCAAAAGGCGGAATTCATATCGGATTAAGGGGACATAATAAATGTGTGATGTTCAGTCCGTCTAGTAACACACCTCCGTCTCTCTTTAACTGGCTGCCAGGTTTTTCACTTCTAAGATATCCAGTAAGTCATTAGATATTCAAAGGATGTCCTGTGGTGGTTCGGCACTCCTATTTGTGGGGCGAAAAGGGGACGCACAGCGGCACGGATCAGTGTGCCTGTATTTATGAAGGTTCCTGCAGGAAACCACGCCAGTAAAACATCCACCTGTATAAATGGGGAGAACTGTAATTCTTTGGAGCATCAGCAAGTAATTAAACAACATACCTTTGGATCAAACAAGTGTGTTGTAAACATCTGATGTGTCTTAAAGCACAACCGCTGTGAAACAGGTGAATAAGGGTGAGGAGGTGCTGGATTTCGAATGTTGACCTTTTTTTCGCAGGACCGGCGGATCATGTCCAATTAGAGCTCACACATGTCCACCTTTGTTAACATCTTTAAAAAAAATCGAGATGCAATGGTAACTCAGCACGAAGCCGGCAGTCACAGTTACTAAAGGCACATCCGGGCTTAGCCTCAAGGTCGGAGTAGCATTTTACAATTGGCAGAGACATGAATCAGATTCATGCAGGGATCCTTTTGTCATGATGCGTAGCTGCACGTAAGGGTCAGGGACTGACACACACAAGGCTGTCAGTAAAACCGCACTGTGGAGTCAGGAAATGATGCCCCTCGCACGATTCATTGACATTTACAGCTATGCCTCAGAGACAGCCAGCAGGATCTATCTAATTAATTCCCTGGATTTTAACTGCCTAGTGATTCGATAATCAGTGCCAGCCGGATTTTTTTATTTCAGAAAACCACCAGCATCCCAGCCTGTTACTTTACCCATGCAATAAAATATGTATTGATTATGGTGATTATCTCCCTTGCACTTCAGATTATGAAGTGCTCTAATTACGTAACTCCACTCCCCTACGCTTTCGCTCACCGAAATGTAAAGTAGTGCTGTTCAGGGGTGAAAAGAGTCTAATGAAAAAGTTTTTGCCTCTGATAACAATAATTTTAGCATGAGTCATGGGCTGTTTCGTAGTAATGAAGCTCCTGTCTCTGCAACTGCTCATCACGTAGCATTATGTCTTTCTGAAGAAGAGCCTTATTAACACAATTTTCCTTTTGTGCAGGATAGCGGTGAGTCAGCAGCTCTGTGATGGGCCATTAATAGGGGTCAGAAGCCCATTACATAGCCCCTGCTGCAGGGGGACCTGTGGTTTGATTTGGTCTCCAGGCACAAAGCCCATAGCTGGTTTATCCAGCCATGCAGAAGGCAGTTCTCCTGAAGACTCTGCCTAGTAGGAGCCAGAAGCTGAGAAGCCAGAAGTAGGTACGCTGTGAGGAGACCAGGGAAAAACTGTAGGTGGAACTATACGAATGGCTGGGGGTGGATGGTGGAGCTTTGCATGGACCATACGGTTGAGGCGTAGTAGAGGGGATGTACACAGTGGAGCAGGAACAGGGAGGCTGAGCCTTGGTGGAAAGAGCTGAAGATGCACTGAAACGGAAAGAGGAATTATGTGCATCATCACTATTACTGAAGAGAACAGAGCAGGACTACAAGAAATCTGTAACATTCTTTCACCACCGTGAAAAAGTGAAACCCTGAACTGGCTTGTCTTGGTGCATCTGATAAATAAATTGATTTTTATATTTATCCAGGGCAGCAAAAAGAGTACATAAGGCCAGGAGCTAGCAGACTGTCCAAAACAGGGCTGATTTTTTTCATGATAATAACCAAGTTCTGTTTTGAGAAGAATTTGCACCAAAACCTGTGCATTTGGCTTTGAGTTCTTTCTGAAGGGGTTTCTGTTATTGGTGGAAAACAGAAGGAAGAAATATTGCCCTTAGGACACCTAATTGCGACTGTTTGGGGGTGGAGGTGGCCATATGGGTGGGATAGAGGCACACTACCGTGGAGGTTTCAAATAAAAATATGTTTTTACTGAGAGAGCAGGCAAAAATTAATAGGTAAAATGACCTGTAAAGTGGGAACACCTAGAAAATGTGTCAACAGTAACACATACATTGTCTGAACCGCTTGTCCCATAGAGGGTTGCAGGGAGCCAGAGCCTAACCTGGCAACACAGGGTGTAAGGCTGGAGGGGGAGGGGACACACCCAGGATGGGACGCCAGTCCACCGCAAGGCACCCCAAGCGGGACTCAAACCCCAGACCTACCAGAGAGCAGGACCTGGTTCAACCCACTGCGCCACCGCAGCCCCCCATCAACAGTAACAGAATCCCCCAAAACTAAAAAAAAAATTCATCACCGAGTATCCATTGAGCTTGCCTTTTCCCATGATACCTTTCCCAGGCTCCCCGTGATTTTCAGTCATCAAACTTGCTTTTCATTGTCCACCAAACGGGTAGTACTTGGTCTTCATTGTTCTAGAAACTGACCTGTAGAAGATGACCTGTAGCAACTATTAAGGAGTTCCTATCATGGTCATCTTCTCCCCATGCCATAATTCAACATCCTATTAGATAACATAATTCACACATGGTATGAATTCTGAGGAGTGTTCAAGGAGTACAACATTCTTTTTGGTCTGTTTAGGTTACAGGTCCGT
The DNA here is from genome assembly GCF_900964775.1 of Scleropages formosus. Classification (NCBI taxonomy): domain Eukaryota; kingdom Metazoa; phylum Chordata; class Actinopteri; order Osteoglossiformes; family Osteoglossidae; genus Scleropages; species Scleropages formosus. The sequence goes on from NC_041827.1 coordinate 2,625,399, forward strand.
GTTCATAACCATTATACTTCCGCTCAGGACCCAACTGAACTCAAATAAGTTCAGTTTAGAAATGTATATGAATGGTTATACTTTTAACTAAAAAAATATTAGTTAAGCAGCACAGTGGTATTTTTTTTCACAGCTTACAGCAGCACACGTTATAATGACTTCTTCCAGAAAACCAGCTGCTGTGCTGCTTGAAAGTGTGTGAACCTTCTTGGGATGGTCATTATTTTTGGAGAAAAATTTTAAAATAAACTTATAAATCTAAATCTTAAGAAGTTATGAAATTAATAAATGACCATGATTTACACCCTTGAGTCTATTTATCTACCTGATTCTACTTACCCACTTGGTGTAACCAGTGTAACTTGGACTTCACTTATTTTTAGACCTGCACTACTTGTGTGTTTCTACTACACACATGATTTTCTCTAAAGCAACATATGGTATTGGTCATTATACACCTGTTATGTCACATGAGAAACACCGATTCTCATTAAATACCCATTTCATGGTAAAACTAAGGGACGCAAGGACTTCACATACTTTCAAGCAGCACTTTATATGGCCTACAGGAATGCAAGGATTTTCACAGTTCAGCAGGATATCCATTATGTTGTGGGTGCTATGCCCCCAAAAGTCTTATATGGATCAAAGGAGGGCCTGGATGTGCCCATCCCTAAAGATGGCCAGGATCCATTACAATTCCTTTGTATGAAGCTCTATTTACACAGCATACCACACACTGCATCTTCTCAAACTCCACCCTGCCTGTATTGCCCCTATACTAGCAGGTTAAACACACCGGTGTTGATCTCCTCAATTCACTCGATGCTCAGCTTCTCCCTCGGCTCCTCCGCTACGATTCTGGGGTCCCGTATCAGAAGGCATTAGAGGGGACAGAACCGTTTGCTTATAGATGGTCTCATGGGACCTCTCCCTGAGTCCTTGGAGGCTCCAGCTCATACTGAACACAAGTGAGCAAGGAGTCCAGCCTCATGTCTATGCATCAGCCCGTACCAAAAAGAATCACACCCTGCCTTTAAATATTGATGAAGCATTGCCCTCAGCTATGACTGACTGCAGCACAATTCTATTTGTGCACATAAGGATGTTCTGTGCAGGCAACCATCTCAAATTTAAGTGCTTGACTGAGGCTACTGAAAAGAATTTACACAGGAAAAAATATTCAGACTCATCAGTCATGTTCTGTAATAGGAGCACAGGCAAAATAAACATTGTACTGCTGTGCTCTTACTGTTGCCATGGTATTTTAAAAGCGGAAAGATAAGCATTTTAAATTTAATTTTCAATCTCATATTTTGTGCACAAATCCTGAGATATGAAAGGCTGGATGAAATAAATGATCTATTCAGGTTGCCTGACCTGTAGACTAGAATTTAAACTATTATAACAATCCATGTTCCCATTAAAGGGAATGAGTGTTGATTTTGGGAGCCAATGATGATGTAGCTGAAATTTTAGAAAGGGGGGAAACCCATAACAATATATAAAAATCAAAAGCTCCTACCCCCGCTCAGAGGGCATAAAATGATTTGCAGTCCCCTTCAAGTTTTGGAGAAGGGATATTTGTAAAAAAATAATGATCCATGTCTGCTGTTATCGCAAATGTCGTTGATGATAATGAAGCCATTTACACAGAAGTATGAAATAATAAAGTCCAGTTTGTATTTAACCCTACAGGTATAATCTTCTATCTCTTTTCCGCTGGGATATTAGTCTTGCGCATCAGATAAATAGTAATTGTGGATTATGGTGAAGAGCACGCTCCTGAGCTCAGCTGTTCCAAACACAAATAAAACCGTTGTAGTTACCAAGGGTGGGGGGCGTGGTGACGCAGTGGGTTTGAGCAGGTCCTGCCCTCTAGTGGGTTTCAGGTTTGAGTCCCGCTTGGGGTGCCTTGTGATGGACTGACGTCCCGTCCTGGGTGTGTCCCCTCTCCCTCCAGCCCTACGCCATGTGTTGCTGGGTGGGCTCCGGTTCCCCCGCGACCCCGTATGGGACAAGCGGTTCTGAAAATGTGTGTGTGTGTGTATGTTGCACTTTTTTTTAGTTCTTTTCTGTGAATTGCTCACTAGCTAGTGTCCTTCTTCGCTTACACCCCTTTTTTGGACATCACACATGGGTCCGCTGCCTGCTGTGTCCATTTGTTTCACCTCTAAATATGTGAGATGAGATTCTCAGCTTTGGTGTCCTCATGTCTCGCTCTTGGAAATGGAAATGAATGTTTTGCATTCCACCTACCTCCTCATATGCCTGGTCAGGCATGTGCCGCCATGGCCGGGCGAACAAGCCTGTTTGCATTTCGCTTAACACAGGTCCTGAGCCGGGACAGGAGCCGCATGATACTGTGCTGCGAAGAGCTGTGGTGCTCTGATGTGCACCTTGTGAATTATGCATGTCATCCCTCCAGCAGCTCTACACAGGGGACTGTATTAGAATCCTGTCATATGCTTCATGTTCCAAAATGGTGAATTTGCGTCTGATTCTATTTATACACAGTTCATCGGCGTGGCGGAGGACCTAGCCCATGATGTGCTGGATCGCAGACTTTATAAGACACTTCTGGTGTCCTGGCTTCAATCAACACTATTTTTTCCCGGAGAAAAAATAGCCCACGTTAATCCATTTCCGGATACATTACAGAGTGGGAGAAATGACCCTCCCACAAGACCATGGAATTTATAACACAAACCAGGAGGTTTAATTGTTCCTGGAAATATTGAAAATGGAAGAAAGTAGTAAGACTGCATTAAATTAAACACTTTGAAAGCGTTGTCTGTATGTGCACAACCTTATTAAGCTCATCTAAAGACACATTTTTCTTCCATAGAAGTTTAAAAACAGATCACTGATTGACTGAAAATGTACATGGATCAAGAGAACAGCATGTCCACTCCTGCCACTCTTAACAGACATAATCCCAATCAGGTCGTCGCATTTCCATGAGTGCAGAGCATCTCTGAAGAGTCCTTTTGAATACAACCTGGATGAAGTTTCCCAAGCCATCAGCTGTGTTTAACAACATAATCTCTCATATTTGGCTCCACCTCCAGTTTCCCAAATTCAGACACATTGGGCAGCTATGAGGAGAGGACTTGCAGGGTTCACTGTTATTAGGTGGCTGATGATAAATGTAGACATCCGGTGATCCAGCAGGTAGTGCTGCCACCTCACAGCACATGGATTGTTCAGGAGTACATTAAAATCTGCATTCAGTGTGGAGTGTGCATGTTCTTCCCTTGTTTGTCTTCCTGCAGGTGCTCTGGTTTCCTCAACAAGTCCAAACATGTGCCGTTCAGGTGAATTGGCGACAATTACCTGCAGCATCTAAATGGAGGACTGTGTGTGGCTGCCCTGCAATGAACTAGCATCTTACCCTGGGTGTAACACCTCTTGCCTTCTGCCAATGATTCTAGGACAACCTATGGATACCATGAACTGGCAAGTAGTTCATGAAAATGGATGGATGGATGGATGGATGGATGGATGGATGGATGGATGGATGGATGGATGGATAGATGGATAATCTACATAGTATTTGTTCTGTGGGTTGGCCAATGAAACCACTTTGTGGCTACCATGTCACACCTCGTGACGGAGAGAATTGAGTGGGTGGAATCACTGGTCCCTTCTGGACGTACACATATGCCACCGGCAATCCTGGGTATCAACAGCTAGAACTAAATAGCTTTGACCTTAAAATATGAAAGGGAAGGTAGTAAGCCCCTGGGACCATCTGAAGGTTCATGGGGACCTATCAAACTTGAAAAGAGTTATTTTCTCTCTCCTTCACTCAGTCTCTCTCTGTTTCTCTGTACTGAAATGTCAGACTGAATTGCATCCAACCTCCAGATGTCACCAGTCCCTTTACTTCACCTACTTGTTATTTATACTCAAATGCACATCACATACCCAGAGTTACACTTGATGGTCACAAAGAAACCTCTAGAATTTGACTGAAGAAAATGAAGATCAGCTGTGTGGACCACTGGAAGGGAAAAGTCTGTACAACCACTATATCCTTCCAAAAAAAAGAAAACTGGAACCTTCTTTTGAAATTTCTTCCCTGTAGTTGAGTGCACCAAAAGTTGTTTGCCTTTGGGTCCAGTTAGCATCTTGCAGAATAAAGAAGTGTGCTGGGAAATGGATGCTTTGAAGGCTTCACCCGTTCAAAGTGCATGCAAAGCCCCCACCAATGCAGACGAACATTCCCAGTCTCTTTATGCACTTTTTTTCAAAGTCTCAGAGGAAAGAAAAAAAGCAAATCTGTCTTTTGACTGCCATTGAGAAAAAAAAAAGCCTTGGCGCTTTCATTCTGTTCATTTTCGAACCCGATCAGAGCCTGAAAGAAGGGAGGCTCAGATGTTGTTACCGGGAGACCACGCTTGTTTTGATGTATATTTGATGAGATGTGCTTTATGTGATTGATCTGCAGGAGGAAGAGGCCAGAGTCCCATGTTGTGTGGCTCCATCGCTGAGAAAGGTGCTCCACACAGTAAGCGATTTTGTCACCCCACCCCCACCCCGACCCCCCCCTTCAATGCCCGGGGTTTAAAAGCCCTCTGTAGTGCACCATTCCTCTACTGTACTCTGGTAACAAATCATGCATCACACTCCATCACGTGTTTGCCTCTTTGAGTCTTCATCACCTAAAAACCACAGTTGCCATAGTAATCACCCCACATCTCACCCAGTGTAAAGGAACTGTAACCGTGTTCAAGAAAGCTACAAGCAATACAGCTTATTTCCGTGTCCTTCTTCTCCATTTCCTTCCTGCCTCAGAATGTCCCCATGAGACAGTAAGCTTCTATGAACATTTGGTGCCAATAGATACGGAAACAGCTTTGGTAAAAAGGGAAAATAAAAATACTCATAAAGCTGACAACAAATATAAATACACTAAGAATTAAAACTCACCAAAAACAGTGAAGTTTACAGTGATGTTGCAGTAAAGGGGATATTCTCCAAAGTCAAAGTGAAAGTGGCTTTATTGTTATTTCTACCATATACAGCTGTACAGTATGTAGTGAAATGAAACAACGTTCCTCCAGGACCATGGTGCTGCATAAAACAACAATATATTACAATATTCAAACATATTTATGTAAAGGTTGCTCACTTTCTTTCACCACTTGTCCTGGTCAAGGTCACAGCAGTTTGTGGCCTATCCCAGAGTCACTGAGTCCAAGGCTTCGGGAGGTTACACTCTGGATGGGACGCCAGTCCACTGCGTGGTGTCCGCACAGACACTCTAGAGACACCAATTAACCTGAAACAAATGTCTTTGGGCTATGAGAGGAATCCTAACCCTAACCCTAACCTACACAGACACAGTTGGAACGGGCAAACTCCACTCAGACTGAGCTGGAGTCTGACTCCCAAACAGCTGAGGCTCCCTGAGGCAGCAGTGCTACTTGCTGCGCCATTGTGCTGCCTCCATTACGTAAATCCCTGCAACAATAATAATATCACAATAGAATTTGAGTGACAAAGAAAGTAAGAAGAGATGGCTGAATCATTACAGATGTGAACATCAGAGCAAAAGATGTTCATCCTTTATGATTTTAACACACTGTATCATGGAATTCCACTATCTATATGGCCAGTCTGGCTGAAATCCATGAAACACTTATACCCCCATAGTCCTAAGGTAGGACAAAGAAACACACACACACACACACAGTCTGAAACCACTTGTCCCAAGGAGGGTCACGGCAAACCAGAGCCTAACCCAGCAACACAGGGCACAAGGCTAGAGGGGGAGAGGACACACCCAGGACAGGATGCCAGTCCATTGCAAGGCACCCCAAGCAGGACTCAAACCACAGACCCACCAGAGAGCAGGACCTGGCCAAACCCACTGCACCCTGAGAAACACACACACACACACACACATTTTCAGAACCGCTTGTCCCATACAGGGTCACGGGGAACCGGAGCCTACCCGGCAACACAGGGCGTAAGGCCGGAGGGGGAGGGGACACAGCCAGGACGGGACGCCAGTCCGTCGCAAGGCACCCCAAGCAGGACTCGAACCCCAGACCCACCTGAGAGCAGGACCCGGTCCAACCCACTGCGCCACCGCGCCCCCTATCCTGAGAAACACACTTCAGAAAATTAACATAGGCTACCGTGGCACTTACAGAATCTCACCCACATTCCAGCGACACTACACCACTGTCCTTTCATTTCTTTGCACCCACGATGCGAGAGAGACATCCTACTTGTTTCCAGTGCTTTGACAGGTCAAGTGACCTTGAGCAAGTCAACTGATACAGGCAGTGTCATCATGGTTTGAAGAGCGCTATGGGGTGATGTGGGAAACTGACTTAATCACTCCCTGTACTTTCAGACCTTTCCTGGATAATTGTTGCATAATCAAGATGAAGGAGCAGCAACCAGTTTGTCAATAAGTCATATATTTTAGATTGAGAAAGCAATAGTTTAGTACAACATAACACTGAAAGCAGCATCCGAGTCTGACAGGAATGGTGCATTTTCAAGCCAGAAGCCAATGTACCTGTAGTTTCCTCTTGGGTGGGTATGTGGAGAATGTAGACCACCGAAGCTACCCTTGAGGTTTGTGCATGGAGCTTTGGAGACCATTGTAGTTTCACCTGCTCCTCACTCCACGATCCATCCAATCGGTGTCTCCAAGAAACACATCTCTTGTTAACTCTCTCTTGACTCAGCCTGGTATGTACCATGGATGAGATTCACAGTTCTCCTAGCATGAATAATAGACATGCAATTTAAATAACAGGCCTTACTCATGATGGGCTTCTAAGGGTTGGGGTGGGGGGGGAGGTGGAAATGACATAAAATACTCAGATCTCAGAAATAAAATTAAAACCTGTATGAAATAGTATTGTGTAATTTGCTGCAACCTGAGAGGGATATTCACTTGCAGCTAGCGCTACGCATAAACACTTATTTTTGTTTTCATTATTATGGCCTCAAAGATGCTTTCATATAGTTTATTTCACCTAAGAGTGCAAGACCCATTCACATATCGTTATAGAGCACTTCAGCTTGTGGACCACATCACAATCTGACTTGTATAATGTTCTCACTGCTGACAGTATGGGAAGAGCTCTCAGAGAGAATGATGTGAAATGTCATGTGGATGTCTGTTTGCATGCGTGTCATTTAAAATATAAGCCAAGTCCTCTAAATTATGTTGCACGAGATGCCTCGTTCAAATGCCAAAATTTCCAACGGACATTCTCTCCTGACAGTACAGGAAACCAGGAAGAACAAAAATAACACAGCATGAGCAATCTTTCAAGGGCAACAGATAGTTGCGCCAGGAAACAAATGAGGTTTATGTGCGGGCTGGACCATGTTTCTCCATCTGCCAAAACCACAGAAAAATTCCTTTCCAGAGCAAACACGAAGGGGGACGAGAGGCACTCGGTTTCTGTTAAAAAACCAAAACGGCCCCTATAAATTTCCCCGTGCTGTCGCAGTTTGCCGTTAATCACCGAGGTTTTGTTCCTCTAAATCACAGCAGCCCAAAACTTCAAGATGTTTCCATAACCGCTGCAGTGAGGACGCTGCTCCAGAGGGACCCCATTGCAGGACCTGCGTGATGAAGCCCAGGGTGCTGAACTCCTGCCCATAGCACATATAACTGGCACAGACACTTATAATGTTTTGTTTCCCATTGACTCTTAGCATGTATGATTGCATAAGTGCACATGTTCAGGTCAGTGAAATTCAAGGTAATTTCATAGAGCTCTTCTCACTCAGTGACACGAAGCACTGAACAAAGGATCAGAGACATAACATGAGTAAAAGGTTGGCTACACATGAAATTACTGCAATAACTATGAAATTATTAAAGCTATAAGCCAACTGGCCACGGAGGAAAGAAACAAAAAATGCTCCCAAATGAAAGGCAGGAGAGAAAAAAACCCTCTGGGGGTCTTAGTGCCTGTGGCTGACCAGCCATCCTGGACATTCTAGTTTAAAAAAGGCTTTTAAGGTCAACGTATAGCTATTCAAATACAGTAATACCTCGCCCTACGTCGTTAATTGGTTCTAAAGAGCGCAACTTAAGTCGAAAAACGACGGAAAACGAAATAACCCCTTAAAAACAGATTTAGACCCCCTATAAACCCCTAATAAGCATCCCCTTTAAGTGTATACACTTCAATTAATGCTAAAGTAAAGAAAAAACAAAACAAAACATAAAAACTCAACATTATCAGCGCCGAACGGCAGGTAAATAAGACAATATTTTTTTATTTTTAAGCCTTTAATTGATTTTATAGATTACAATATATTATTTGATATATGAAATGCGGGGGCGCGGTGGCGCAGTGGCACAGTGGGTTGGACCGGGTCCTGCTCTTCAGTGGGTCTGCGGTTCGAGTCCTGCTTGGGGTGCCTTGTGACAGACTGGCGTCCCGTCCTGGGTGTGTCCCCTCCCCCTCCGGCCTTACGCCCTGTGTTGCTGGGTGGGCTCCGGTTCCCCCGTGACCCCGTATGGGACAAGCGGTTCTGGAAGTGTGTGTGTGTATTTGATATATTTTAACACTTATTTTTATTTGATTTTACACTTTTTTATTGTTTTTAAGTGATTTTTAAGTTTTTAACAATTTTTAATATTTTCGGCCGACTGAAGACGAATTGTATTTTTCCATATATATTTAACAAAAAACCGACAGAAAGTCGAAATTGACACAACACAAAATGGCGTAGGGCGAGGTATTACTCTATTCACAGCCGTATTGAAGCTTTATTACGCTGAAAAATAATATAAACCATATCTGTTGATAATCATATTTCTAGGAGATGCTTTTTACATGGAAATATGACTGCATAAAATTTTTCCAAGTCTATGTATGGTCTAAATCTAACTTAAATGGGTCAAGTTTTCATCTGGAAATCGAGTTGAATATTCATTGGGAGGTTCTCAAAATAGACTGGTAGTTAGATCATCAGAAAGAGAAGAACGAGCCATGGTATACAGCACAGCTGATGGTTCCAGGACACACACACACACACACCAACATGCGTTGGGTGATAGAGGTGAAGTGCATCAATGCTTTCGCCTGTATCACACCTGTGAAGGTTGACATGGAGAGCAGCAACACCGCGCCCCCAACAAACTCCCCGTCACTGAATATTTGAAAGAGCGAATCAACTGAAAGTGTTGATTGAGACGTTACAGTAGAATGATGGGAGGTTTACAGTGGGGAAAGCTCAAGTTTTTTTCTTCCTAGGGATCTTAGGAGGGAGTATTGGGTTAAAGAAACTCAGTGCATTTCTTACTGTTTTGTCTACCTTACCTCTAGGGGCAAAGGCCAAGATCCATGTCCATAGTCAAACATACATCACATGGGCTCCGAGTACAGCCGAAAAGTAGGATCGCAGGCCCATGGGACATGACAAAGAGCCAAATGACGTCAGACTAGATGTCGTGGTCAGTCGTTCGTGTTGTGAAGGTTCTGAGAGGCTGGGAGTTGCTATCCACAGCAACCCATGGGAAAGGACAACAGTACCTGACAACAATCCAGAGCTACAAGGACAGCTCCTGGAGATTTATTCTGTTGGATTTCAATGACATTTACATTATATTTACATTTATTCATTTGGCAGATGCTTTTCTCCAAAGCGAGGTACATCTCATAGAAAATACAGTTTGTGCATTACATCAGCAGTAAGAGACGTAGCTGCAGATGCGTGACTCTTAAGTACAATTAGTTTGTTTCCTTCACCACACCAGCACCAACATTCATCACACAAGTAGCTGCATAAAACTTTACTAGAATATCGCCGATGCCTAATCACCTTCCTAGTAGTTTTTTTTTTGAGATACGTATAAACATTTAAAGGGGGTGCGGTGGCGCAGTGGGTTGGACCACAGTCCTGCTGTCCGGTGGGTCTGGGGTTCGAGTCCCGCTTGGGGTACCTTGCGACGGACTGGCGTCCCGTCCTGGGTGTGTCCCCTCCCCCTCCGGCCTTACGCCCTGTGTTGCCGGGTAGGCTCCGGTTCCCCCGTGACCCCGTATGGGACAAGCGGCTCTGAAAATGTGTGTGTGTGTGTATAAACATTTACATTACATTGCAGGAGTGGCTCTGTATGGGGGGGCATGCTGGTGCAGCAGGTTTAGCCTGGGCCTGCTGTCTGGTGGGTCTGGGGTTTGAGTCCTGCTTGAGGTGCCTTGTGATGGACTGGCATCCTGTCCTGAGTGTGTCCCCTCCCCTTATGCCCTGTGTTGCAGGGTTAGGCTCTGGCACACCGTGACCACACTTGGGGCAAGTGGTTGTAGACATTGTGTGTGTGTGAGTGGCTTTGTAAAGGATTGATCTGATCATGAACATTTACACCTGACATTCTCTTAAGAGATGATAGGCAAAGTGAGTCTGGGAGAGATGAGTTTTGAGATCCTTTTTAAATGTGGACAGAGATTCAGCAGTTCTGAGTGAGAGAGGGAGCTCACTCCACCACAACGGAGCCAGAACTGAGAACCTCCGTGCTTTACCTTTCGTACGTGGGACCACCAGGCGGGCAGATGTGGAAGAGCGTAGCAGTCTGGTCGGGGTGTAGCGGATGATCAAGTCCTGTAGATATCTGGGAGCAATTCCATTGATGCATTTGTTGGCCATAACCAGGGTCTTAAATTTGATCCGGCCAGTGCAGAGAAACAAGTAGAGGAAATGCATGGGAACGCTTCGGCAAGTCAAATACATCTCGGGCAGCAGCAATGATCCCTCAGATGGATCACAAAGGCTGTATCCATGTTTCAGTCATGCAGCCTTGTAATTTATCACAGAAAGATGTTTTCGCATTTCCTGCAGAGAAGATGAAATTGTGATCACATACCTGGTGTGCTCCCTGTTTTCACTGAATAAATGTTTGAATGTCAACTGAAAACAATGGAAAGATTTTTTTTGAAAAAAATGTGTGCATAACACAATCACAGATAAATCCTGTTTTCCCATTAAATGAACATGTTCATGTACGAATGGGTTTAACGTGCTCAGTTTTGTCCGAGGTACAAATGGCCAGACAAGAAAACCCTGTAATAAGGATCAACGTGAAACCAGACAAAAACAACCGGAGGATCCTAAAGGAGCTCAATTAACAACATCAGATTTAGGCGACAGCCAAGGATTGTCACCCTAAACCATGCTGATTGCAATGATCCAGGAGTCAGTGTGCAGCCCTTTTTTGTCCGCATTTTTATCCTCCCATTTCCTCTTTTCTTTATCATTGTAGGGCTTCACCTGAGGCTGCACATTCAAAGCCAAAGACCCCTTTGAAAACATGTAAATACCATCCACATCACCAACCCCTCTCTATGTGTTTGAAGACATAACAACCTCCCCAGAGACTTCTAAAACACTGAAAGGCCACAAGTGGCATCTCCGACATGGACCCAGATACGATGACCAGCTTGAAATGCAAAAAGCCCCCAGCTTCCTGCTTTTCTTCTGTGCGCGACTCACAGAGAGTGGTTTTTACTGGTGAGCAGACAGATCTCAACAGCTTTTGTACCGAAAGCATCAACACTGTATGCAGCGACACACTTGATGAAACCCCAGAGCTCCAGCATCCATTCAGACAGCAACATACATGTACGTGTCTGTCGGGCTCACTAATGGTAACACTAAGCGAACATCTCGAAAAGATAGCACAGGCTATCAGGAAAAAAGAAAGAATAAAATGCTTGAGTTTCCATGGTAACAGCCGTTTGTCTGACAGCTCTGTCAATGCTTGCACTCACTGCCTCTCAAGCTTCACTGTATGAAATGCACAACCTTATTTCCTTGCAATATAAGCTTTAATATTTTCTGTTTAAAAAACACCTGCTGGACGTTTTCCTTTGGAAAAGCTGCTTCTGGAACAAAAACATGGTATATAAAAATATGGTTCTTATACGAGTGTAGTATAACGTTGCATTTTTTTGAATTAATGAGTTGTTGAACTGTAAATTATTAAGAAGGAAAGGGCGCTCGGGGGTGGGAGGGGGTGTATATTCTTGTGGGAAAACCAAAATGATGTAAATGCTCAATTTTGGTTACATGTGAGAATCTGATACCATTTCATTGAAAAATGTCACATGAATATGCTGGTATCTCAGCAATGAAAATAAACAATTGAGTCTCCTATTTTGCAGCTGGAGCAACTTTTTTCGCTTATCACACTAAATGTTTTAATTAGGAGCAAAAATTAATTTTAAAATGAAATGCAGTAACTAAACCCATTGTCATATTTTTTTTCTTATGAAACATGTTACTACTTTTCAATTAGCCAATGCAGATTTTAAATTTATTTATGAGACACTTTTCTCCAAAGCGACTTCCAATGAGCTCTATGCAGTCTTATCAGCCCACACACCTTATTCACCGCGGTGACTTACACTGCTAGATACATTACTTATACTGGGTCACTCATCCATACATCAGTGAAACACACTCTCTCTGTCACTCACACACTATGGGGGAACCCGAACAGCATGTCTTTGGACTGTGGGTGGAAACCAGAGCACCCAGAGGAAACCCATACAGACACAGGGAGAACATGCGAACTCCATACAGACTGAGTGGGGATCGAACCCATGTTCACTCGCACCACCCAGGCGCTGTGAGAAAGCAGCGCTACTTGGTGTGCCACCATATTAAAGCAATGAGATGTAAAATACAGTACATGTTTTTTTACATATATCTATATATACTGTATATATATAGAATATCAAAATAGAGCGTACTGCTCTGAGGAAGAGAAAAACTGATGTGGACGAAAGGAGATCCTTTCTTCACAGTGCAAAAAAAAGAAAAAAAAAGATTTCTATGAGGGAAAGTACAGTTTCATTAATGTAGTAAAATTCACAGCAGAATGATCATTCCATTTGTTCAGGTGTACAGATTTCTTTAACAAAAACACTGTAATAATGCTACCTTGGTAAATCATTCTGTTGTACTGATCAGCCACAAAAGGAGGTAAAAGGCATATGTCCACAATTTTTAGATAATTTTATTTACTTATTTATTTATACGGGGAAAAAGGGGGCGCGGTGGTGCAGTGGGTTGGACCGCAGTCCTGCTCTCCGGTGGGTCTGGGGTTCGAATCCCACTTGGGGTGCCTTGCGACGGACTGGCGTCCCGTCCTGGGTGTGTCCCCTCCCCCTCTGGCCTTACGCCGTGTTGCCGGGTTAGGCTCCGGTTCCCCGTGACCCCGTATGGGACAAGCGGTTCTGAAAGTGTGTGTGTGTGTGTGTGTGTGTGTGTGTGTGTGTGTGTGTGTGTGTGTGTGTGTATATTTATTTATTTATTTTTTTTAAAAGCATTGCTTTTGTATGAATCGCTACACACTTTTTAAAATAGATTTTCTTATGAAGTACTAATGAATGTAACATGCACTATAAACTTTATTATTTATCATATTTACACTGCTCCTTACACTGGAGCGTTTCGGGTTAATTGTATAACTCAAAAGTACAAATGTGAGCATGACATCAGAATGACAGTCAGCATAGGGCACAAGTCCAAGTCCTTAACCACACTGCTGCCTGCTGCCTCTCTTGCTTTCACATTCATCTGACTTGTTGACAGCCTCCACAGATGACAGCTATGGCAGTGGAAATTCTAACTTGATGGTACTTGGGTTTGTGCCCCACTCTGCACCATCGTAAGTCATCTGCGTTTGTGCCCCACTCTGCGCAATCGTAAGTCATCTGCTTACTCATCTTGCAGGAAATATTTTTGTTGATGTTCCGGTTCAAGAAGTACCAGGAGAACACAAATAACCCAGCAGAACATGTTGCACATTCTCCTCGTGCCTATGTGGGTTTCCATCGGATGCTCTGGTTTCCGCCCACAGTCCAAAGACATGCTGTTCAGGTTCCCCCATAGTGTGAGTGACAGAGAGACTGTGTTCCACTGATCTATGGATGAGTGACCCATTGTAAGTAGTGTATCTAGCAGTGTAAGTCACCACGGTGAATAAGGTGTGTGGGCTGATAACACTACATAGTATCCATTGGAAGTCACTTTGGAGAAAAGCGTCTGCTAAACGAAGAAACGCAAATGCTGTCTGGACCCCATTGAGCAAATACCCCTTGTGACCACGGGAGGCTCTGCTCACGGCCATTTAGCAGATCCAGCATATCTTTTCCCAAGGAATCGATCTTCTAACCACTTGACAAAAGTCATAGCTTTTTAAAAGAAGAGTAGGACAACTGCAAGGCTGTGGATTCTTAACGAGTGTTTACCATGGTGAGTGGCTGTGAGAGTAGCTCTGTCCAGAATCCTCTGGTTTTGTGTACCCATCTCACTGTCGCCGCTGTGCTCCCGTGCCTTACACCCATTCTCCAATTGGCATGACTCCAAGTCTTCGTGTTACCACATCCTCCCATCGCTACGTCTTTAAGTACCCGTGTCTCCTTGCCGCAACACCGTCTGTATTTATTACCTATTGCACTGTGCCCTTGAAAATCAACTCCGTGCCTGAAGTCATCACCGTTCAAGCCTCTCTCTTTTTCATATCACTCGCAGTTTTGAACCTGAAAAGAATCTCCCTGTTGAGCACCACTGCACAGGATACTACAGAAATGAAATTGGCATTCAGAAATTATTTAAAGCTCTGATCCTGCAGATGAACTCTACCACCAAAAAATATTTTTTTCATAGTTGGGCCAAATCCCAATGTATTTTGCTAATGAAGAACGTAAACTGTAACCACTACTACTACCACGACCTACTACCAAGGACAACCCCACCTCTGTAAACCTTCACCTTAAGACCTAACTCTCAAAAATCATCCTCACACCTATAGGATAAGGGAAAGATGTGCTAGGCATTACGTGAAATTTACCGAAGATAAATATCAGAGATTCATTCATTTCAGAAGTTAAATGTTGAATATGTTAAATAACAATTTATTTTTCGAACTTAGAAAGTTGGACAAACCCTTTGTGCCTGAACCTCCTCTGCTGACCTCTCTTCCTACTTCCTACTTGCCAACCATTATGTATCTGTACCTGTGTCCACATGGAGGGATGTTCAGCTATGAAATATCATGGCTGAAAAAACAACGCAATAAAAGACTTGAAATTAATATTTGAAATATGCATGGATAATTCATATTTCCAGTTTGCTTTTGAATTCTTGGCATGATGTCCATACACACTCTGGCAAATTGAAAATTAAAAGGCAAAGGCCATTTGAAGTTTTTGAAATTGGCCTGATATGTCAGAACACAAAAAAAGAAACTAATTCAAAGCTGAAATGCAAAGTGAGAACTCGGTTTCAGAGAATAAAAGCAATCCTCCCGTTTATAGTCAGTTCTTGAGTCGAACGGTATCGTCCTGTCTAAATGAGATCAGGCTTGCAAAGAGGTTCCACCTTTTCCACCGATACATTTTTTAAGAAACCACTTGTCTAATTTAGGATCAAGGTGGTCTGAAGCCCATCCTCAGAAGCACGGGACACAAGGCCGGAGACACCCTAGATGGGATGCAGGGCCATCACAGCGTGATCCACAGTCATCACACGTACGTGTCTTTGGACGATAGGAGGAAACCCATGTTAACACCACGAAACAGAGATGGATTTAAACCTAGCTTTAGTATCAGGGTACAGAGCTGCTCGGCGCCAATGCTGCCCGTCACACCTCTGTGCTGCCGTTGCAAAGGTGCTGAGTTTTCACTTCGGACCACAACACCACCATTCAGTCTATCATTCTCTGTTTGTGGGATGTTTGTAAGATAGGGTAGTAACAGCCCAGATGCACCATCCAAATGATGATACAATCTTCTTTCGAAAGCCAGCAGTAAACAGCTTGGACCTTTGAACAACCCGAAATCCTGAAAGCGGAAACTGCATGCAATAGCTGCAAAGAAGTGTTGCACCATCATCTACTGACATGATGAATCACAGACGCACACACACACATTGTCAGAAACAGCTTGTCCCAAGCGGGGTCGAGGCGAGCTGGAGCCTAACCCGGCAACACAGGGCACAAGGCTGGAGGGGGAGGGGACGCACCCAGGATGGAACGCCAGTCCGTCGCAAGGCACGCCAAGTAGGACTCGAACCCCAGACCCCCCAGAGAGCGGGGCCCGGCCAAGACCGCTGCACCCATGATCAATCAATCCAACCCATAATAAGTTCCACTCAGAGACTCCACAGCTACCCATACAGTCCCAGGAGTCCACTTTCTGCACCAAATTGTAAGAGTAAATGTAAACTACTCATTGTTTATTGTTAGGAACACAATATAATGCTGAGCATAGCGAGAAAAGTCTCGGTAGTGTCTGGAAATAACCTTGCTTCATTTACCGTGTCCATCGTGCGCATTGTCTGAACTGCTTGCCCCATACAGGCTTGCAGAGAGCCGGAGCCTAACCCAGCAACACAGGGCGTAAGGCTGGAGGGGGAGGGGACACACCCAGGACGGGACACCAGTCCATCAAAAGGCATCCCAAGGAGGACTCAAACCCCAGACCCACCGGAGAGCAGGACCCGATCCAACCCACTGCGCCACCGCACCCCCACCCATCGTGCACATTTATACCATATTTCCCTAGTATTCTCAGAATATGTGCAGTTATGAAAAATATGCTTCAAATATGAACGGTTCTAACATGTTCTGCATAAGGCTAGCTGCTTCCCAGCAAGCGCTTTAAATGCCAGTATTGTGTTTTTACACTTTACCCCAAGAGTGAAAATAAATAATGTGCAGTAATGGACACTGTTATTGCAAGTGAACAGATTCTTGCCTTCACCGTGTTCCAGCTGAACACACATAAAAGTGCAGAGGGAAGATGATCAAGGTTGATAAACATTAATTCCAAGGAAAGTACATTTTAATTTTTTTAGACTCGTAAAAATTTTATGAGAAACCTTTACAAATGGGTGTCAGACCATCATGAAGTAACTCGTACAACTTAATCCTCTTCCTCAATGGTACTGCTGTCTGGTTTGTTCGTACTTGGTCATCCATCAAAATAGTCCATCTTTACTAGAATTTTCAGACTTAAACTCTTTCTAAGCTGAAATGAATCGACCAAACACAGCAAAACAACTTACTCACGATCACGCGCCATATTGAAAAGACCAATACGTTGATCAATTTGTTCCTACACTGTGGACTCTGATTGTTCTTTCACCTTGGACTATATTTACACTGCCTGCTAAACACATGGACATTGATGGTTTTCTCATTTTACTCTAGTATTAATATGTGGTTCAGTGTCATTAACTAGGTTGCAGCAATGTCTACATTTCTTCAAAAACCGGACATTGATCGTTGTTCCCTCTGACATCTTGAAATGCATGTATTTCTATACAATGTCTAAGTTGTCGTTATTGTATATATACTGCATAGCTGCTGTATAATATTCCGTTAGCAAAATAATGTTTCTCAATGAATTTTCTCATTTTTCACATAAAAGAAGAATGGTTTTCTGTCTGTTCACTGACACACTTTCCAAGCCCAAAGGCCAAACATGGAACTGTCTCCAGCAGGAAAGTGGCTGCTGATGGAGGGGACCGAGGGACCGACTGATGGTGATACTAACTGACAGCCTCTGAGTGAGCAGACAGTGGTGGAGAACTTCTCTACTGCTGCTCATGAGCTGCAGCTGAAGAACTCGGCAAGACTATACCTTTTAAAAGTAGTTTTTACTGTTTTTGTTTGTTCCGAAGTCAAACTTGTATAGAATCAGAATGCGATTTATTTGGCCAAGTATATACACATATACAGGGAATTTGGCTTCAGTTCTCAATGGCTCATAGTGTAGAAGTGTAGAATAGACAAATATATATATATATATATATATATATAAAATTTTGCTTTCATTCGAGGTGTGGTGGCACAGTGGGTTGGACTGAGTCCTGCTTGCTGGTGGGTCTGGGGTTTGAGTCCCACTTGGGGTGCTTTGTGATGGACTGGTGTCCCATTCTGGGTGTGTCCCCTCCCCCTCCAGGCTTACTCCCTGTGTTGCTGGGTTAGGCTCCAGTTTGCTGTGACCCTGCATGGGACAAGGTGTGTGTGTGTGTGTGTGTGTGTGTGTGTGTGTGTGTGTGTGTGTGTGTGTGTGTGTGTGATTCTCTTGCAACCTCACAGATTGCTGTCGCCACCAGTCCCCATTGCACATTCTCCCAGAAACATTCCACCTCCAAAGAGTCACCGAAATACAAAAATATCTGCTTTAGTTTTATTTGCACTTTTGCCCATTTTGGTGAATCAAATTATTAGCACACGATTCTTTTTCCTTTTAGACATTTCATTTTCACTTAACATATTTCTATCTTACATTTTTGGTTTTTAACCATCTACAACCCACACACACACACACACACACACACACACACACACACACACACACACACACACACACACACACACACACACCTACTTTCAGAACCGCTTGTCCCATACAGGGTCACAGGGAAACGGAGCCTAACCCAGCAACACAGGGCATAGGGCCGGAGGAGGAGGGGACACACCCAGGACGGGATGCCAGTCCATCACAAGGCACCCCAAGCAGGACTCAAACCCCAGACCCACCAGAGAGCAGGACCCGGTCCAACCCACCGCGCCACCCCCCCACAACCTTTGCATATAAAATTTATTGGTATGTTGTCTGCACAATTCAGTTCCTTTGTTTAAGCTTCCAAGGGGGGCACGGTGGTGCAGTGGGTTGGACTGGGTCCTGCGACGGACTGGCGTCCCGTCCTGGGTGTGTCCCCTCCCCCTCCGGCCTTACGCCCTGTGTTACCGGGTTAGGCTCCGGTTCCCCGCGACCCCGTATGGGACAAGTGGTTCTGAAAGTGTGTGTGTGTGTGTTTAAGCTTCTGCACAAACCTTTCTTGACTCCCCAATTCAAACTGCTTCTTTACTTGTGCTCTCCACTTACCCTCCCACTCCCACACATACACTGAAATCATTTTATAAAAACAGCAAAATTACATAAAGATATAAACAAAAACAACAGGGGAAAACAAAATATATTAAGCAGTCAAGGATGTAGAAATTGCAGGAGTTGTGTTAGCCCACTGAGGGCGAGAAAAACTGGCAAAATAAATAATAGCAGTAATAAAACTCATAACCATCATCATTTATTGGAAATTGTGTAGTATCGTGTTGCTATTAAATTTAGATGTCTGGAATACACACTTTTTCTACTGCGGAGACAACCGGTGCTGGTGAGGCACGGGTTTGCAAATGGCCACTGATATATTTTTAGCAAAGAGGTTCCAAGGCTCTGGGGGAAATATTTATAGGGCTGCACAGCAACAAGCTGAACACGGAACAAAAGGAGAAACTGAAATGAGTATTAAGGAAAAGCTGCCTCCCGTGGTACTTGAGTTCTTTCAAACCCTCCCTTGGCAACTTTACAGAAGATTTCTGCACCCAAAGCAACTTCCCTTGTTTTCAACCACACACACACACACACACACACATTTTCAGAGCCGCTTGTCTCATACGGGGTCACGGGGGAACCGGAGCCTACCCGGCAACACAGGGCGTAAGGCCGGAGGGGGAGGGGACACACCCAGGACGGGACGCCCGTCCGTCGCAAGGTACCCCAAGCGGGACTCGAACCCCAGACCCACCGGACAGCAGGACTGTGGTCCAACCCACTACGCCACCGCACCCCCTGTTTTCAATCATTCCTTCTACATATATCATTTTTTGTCTCCTTCTTTTATAATCGTTCTTTTTGCTGCACAGGGGGGCACGGTGGTGGAGTGGGTTTGGCCGGGTCCTGCTTTCTGGTGAGTCTGGGGTTCGAGTCCTGCTTGGGGTGCCTTGTGATGGACTGGCGTCCCGTCCTGGGTGTGTCCCCTCCCCCTCGAGCCTTGCCCCCTATGTTGCCAGGTAAGGCTCCAGTTCACCGCAACCCTGCTTAGGACAAAAAACTTCAGCCAGTGTGTGTGTGTTTTCACTGTATATAATATTTTCTGATCAATATATACTACAAGTGTGACATCGTTCCATATTCTCAGAAAAGGAGCTCAGTGGATCAGGCTGACCTTCCCCTGCAGGCTCAGTTTGGTTCAATCAAACAATGATACCTGAAGTCTTTTGGCCAAAGAATCGAGAAAGGTTCAGCAGTGTTTGTACACCCAAGACATTTCACTCCTCTGAAATGTCTATTAACTCAAAGGTGAGTGATGTTCACTGCATTTTTCAAAGACAGACATTCTTGCAGTAATTTTTTTGTCCCAGAGAGTGTTTTCACAATTTAAAGAGCACAGCGTTTAGTTTGACTGAGTAATACAGGACATAAAGACAGGTTGGTCACAAAATGGAAGAGATATAATCTGATACTTTTAAATCCTTTAGTGGTAGTATAGTAGTTAGAGCTGTTGCCTTCAGGTCTGAATGTTGTAGGTCCAAATCTCGCCATCTGCTGTAGTATCCTTGAGCGAAGTACTTACCCTAAATTGTTCCAGTACAGAGGGGTGCGGTGGCGCAGTGGGTTGGACCACAGTCCTGCTCTCTGGTGGGTCTGGGGTTCGAGTCCCGCTTGGGGTGCCTTGCGACGGACTGGCGTCCCGTCCTGGGTGTGTCCCCTTCCCCCTCCGGCCTTACGCCCTGTGTTACCGGGTAGGCTCCGGTTCCCCGTGACCCCATATGGGACAAGCGGTTCTGAAAATGTGTGTGTGTGTGTGTGTGTTCCAGTACATTTACTCATTTAGCAGACACTTTTCTCCAAAGCAACTTCCAATGGATGCTATGTGGTGTTATCAGCCCACACACCTTATTCACCGTGGTGACTTACACTGCTAGATACATTATTTACACTGGGTCACTCATCCATACATCAGTCACACACACTATGGGGAAACCTGAACAGCATGTCTTTGGACTGTGGGAGGAAACCAGAGCACCCAGAGGAAACCCACGCAGACAGTGGGAGAACATGCAAACTCCACACAGACTGACCGAGGGGTCGAACACACATCCTTTCACACTGCCCAGGCGCTATGAGACAGCAGCGCTACTCACTGTGCCACCCAGTAAAAATTACCCAGCTCTACAAATGAACAAATAATTGCAGGTAGTGTAATGCTGTGCTTTGGAGAAAAGCTATATACGTGTGTGTCTGTGTGTGTGTGTGTGTGTGTGTGTTGACACACAGTATGAGACATGCCTTATATCCAGTATATGAGAAAGCTGAGTTTACTGCACAGCACAGCTTTCGTAACCGTTACACAGTTTGTTGGGTCCATCATACTTGCTGCAGCTGAGTTTGAGAATGTCCATGAGTCTGAGAAATACCTTCCAAGTTGAATATTCAGACAAGGTAAGCAGTATCTTTACCGGTGGTTTCCATCAGTTCTGTTCTATTTAAACTCTTAGTGTTACATATTCCGGCCGATACTCGTTTATTGGTGAATCAACTCAATTTGTAGTTCAACAACTGACTTTCCATATTCTCAACATTTTGCCCTTGACAAAGAAGTGAATCAAAATCTCTTCAATGAACGTCTATCCGCTGTCATGGTCACCACACGGCAGAGAGGCGACAGACCCAACTGCAGGTGCACAGGTTTTATTGAAGGGGCAGGTGAAATCTCGTGGTCAAGAAATAGGCAGAGTCAACGAGGAGCGAACGTCGTTTCGGGAAGAATCCAATGGTCGAAGTCAGAAAACAAGCCGTGGGTCGGGGAAACCAGGGAGATGAAGGCAAAGAGGCAGACAGGCAGACATGGGAACAGGGAACATGGAGGCAGTCGAGAACAACAGGCTCTGACGCAGCAGATCAAGTAGGCTGAGTCGTGTTTGGTGCTGCCCTTCATGCCCCATTCCTTGATCAGCTGCAGGTGTCTCAGAGTTGAGTGGGAGTGGGGGCATGACATCTGCATTCATATAAATTGTCAACCCAAATATGAAAATTTGTTGAATCAGCCCAGACATTTGCAGAACACACAATTACTATGCTTCCTTATGTCACTTTCAGTCCTGTGGTAATTGCACTGTGATGGACTCTAGATCCGAGTTGACTTGGACCTCTCAGCATTTGCAGTGGGAGGTCAGTGTAAAAGGTGTTGCTATATGCTGCTCCCGAAGTGTTGATGAGCATTTTTAAAAGGTGTATTAGAAAGTGTTTGACAGTGATCTAAAGAGTTCAAGGCTGCTGAGTTCCCTCCTCTAAACGCTGTCTCTCTATAGCGTCATTCACCATATGTGCACAGTTAAGAAGCCCGATTCCCTGCAGAGCAGATGATGTAGCTCATTATGACCAGGAACCTGCACTAAAGAGCGGTCGGTCGGTCAGTAGAGGTCCTGGTCCTGTCGGGGAACTCAGTTTTGATTTGATAAGCACTGCTGTCTCACAGCGCCTGGGTGGTGCAAGAGGACGTGGGTTCAATCTCCACTCGGTCTGTGTGGTGTCTGCAAGGGTTTCCTCTGGGTGCTCTGGTTTCCTCCCACACTCCAAAGACATGCTGTTCAGGTTCCCCCCATAGTGTGTGAGTGACAGAGAGAGTGTGTTCCACTGATGTATGGATGAGTGACCCAGTGTAAGTAGTGTATCTAGCAGTGTAAGTCACCGCGGTGAGCAAGGTGTGTGGGCTGATAACACTGCATAGAGTTCACTGGAAGTTGCTTTGGAGAAAAGCGTCTAAGTAAATAAATGTAAATGTAATAAATGTAGAAGGGCTGCGAGATCTATAAGATGGGTACTTGCTTTTCCAGGACTGAAGTACATTTTGATTTTGACTTCTGGTTCTGCATTAAGAATCCTGACTTAACATGTAATGTTTCTAATCAATGCAAAATTCCTCTTTTCATTAACATAATGATGTAACAAGAGACGCGAGCCATAAATTAATTTTGTATTCTTAGCAAGCAGGTTAAGTGGCCTATGAGAGGAATTTATTCATTTTCAGGATGCCCCTGAGCACCACGGCTCCCCCCCCCCTTTGCTGTGCTCAACTTGAACGTGTTTTTAGGCTTTGCATTCAAACACTTTTTATTCTTACTTGTTGGTCACATTCCAAAGTTCTCCTCCCATGGACCTTTGGAATTTTTCCCCAGCAGGTTTATTTGTGTCCCGGTGCTGGTGGTATTTCATCTGGAACAAAAGGCATCGGCTTATTTCCACCTCCCTCCGCCCATGTGCGCCAAAGTAATGCTCAGCAACATCGCTGCATTTCAATCCCGCTGTCACGAGTCATTTATTACGTAGATGTCTGTTCTTAAAATAGGCTAGAGGTTACAGTGTTTCTCCGACTCCTACTCCGAGTGTAAAACATGGTGTGCGATCAGGGTTAGATACATCACTAGTCTCCAATTTTAGAAAAGTGAGAGGGCTGACTGAATCCAAAGAAAGCGGAAGGTGTAAAAGGGGATCAGATATGTTGGTTCGAATCATGAATCCAGGTGTTCACAAAGTCATGGAAAGGAATGACCTGCTCCTTCCAGTTGAACGCTTGTCCCTTGACAGATTCACAGCACAGCCCTGTTGGGATATGATATGGTCCTCTGCTGCTGCATAAATCTTCTTCCTTCTGTTGACTGACTTCCTAGATCTAAATTCAGGAGATATTCAGATGATTCTTAACTTAAGCATCTTAGTCTGTCCCCCAAAGAGCCTACCACCAAGTCACAGTTATTGGAATGGTTCTTCATGACAAGATTCAGTTCACAAGGAGCTTTGTGCTGATAACTAACCTGTCTTCTATGTGATCTTTTACTGTGTAATTCAGCCATGTAGCAGCACAGTGCACCACTTAGATTCATTTAATCAGCAGACACTTTTCTCCAAAGCAACTGCCAATGAACTCGATGTAGTGTTATGAGCCCATAGACCTTATTCACCATGGTGACTTACACTGGGTCACTCATCCATACATCAGTAGAACACACTCTCTCTCTCTCTCTCTCTCTCTCTCTCTGTGTGTCACTCACACACTATGGAGGACCTGAAGAGCATGCCTTTGGACTGTGGGAAGAAACCAGAGCACTCAGAAGAAAGCCACACAGACAGGGAGCAAACATGCAAACTCCACACAAACTGAGGGGATCAAACCCACAGCCTCTCGCACCACCCGGATGCTGTGAGACAGCACTGCTACCCGCCGTGCCACCCCAGATGCTTCCATCTGAAAGCGAAGGCAAAACAAGGTGTGGAAAGGCTCAGAAATGTCTTTCCTGTACATAATCTGTCAAATACCTCAGAGCTTACTCAAATACCTCTGCCTTTACTCTTAATACTCTCCTTTTGGATAAACTGTTTTGAATTCTAGGGATGGATGCTGTCCGGGCACTATGATTAATGTCACAAAAAAAGGAGGAGCACAAGGTATTTCTCAACAAATTTCCTTCCAGTGTTCATTGCTTCTTAAATTTCCCTTTCATCAGCTTTGCTTGATAAAAGAGCTGAATTGCACAACATAATTGGAATTGAGATAGTGGGGTGTATTATGTTATAGTCTCACGGCAAGATGTCAATTCCCTTTTTTTACTTAAAAATCAAATGCACGATGGCTTTTATGACTGGGTTCCCTTTGAAAGTTATTCCCGGCAGGCGCCTGATCAACCAAGTGTATCGGAGAATGACCTTTAGCTGAGCTCCATTTCTCCTCCCTCCTCAATGTGCCTTGAAGGGACCTCCTGATGAAGGAGCTCTGTTTCCTTCCCCAGTGTCTTCAGCAAGGGTAGGGCATCCACATCCAAACACATGGAGCTCGGACCCGCAGTCGTCTTATTTTCTGGTTATTTGGCAGATGCTGCTCTGCTTTCATCCTGAGAAAGTAAATGGGTCTGAAAGAATGTGTGAAGAGCAAAAGAAGTTCTGGAATTGGAGACCCTTTCCAGTTCTCTACTTCAGCAGTTTTATGCCAAATTTGATTGCATCTTTGACAGGTCTACAGTGCTGATTGAGAGTAAATGAAGCCATTGTCCCTTAGTCTTACCACGGAAGGGTTATTTAGAGAGGATCAGTGTTTCTCATGTGACATAACAGGTGTGTAATGATCAATTCCATATGTTGCTTTAGAGGAAATTATGTGTGTAGTAGAAACACACAAGTAGTGCAGGTCTAAAAATAAGTGAAGCCCAAGTTACACTGGTTACACTAAGTAGGTAAGTAGAATCAGTATAGGCAGCGAGAGACATGACCGCTCTTGTCACAGTGGAACAGAGGAGCTCCATTCCTCTTCACCTCTTCATTCATTGTTGCCTTTCATATCACACATCTTATGCTGTATCTTCGCTTGTTCTTGCAGAATGAACATTATAGGCCTGTGTTCACGTGTTGATGCAATGATCACCGTAGTTTGCGGTGGTAGTCAGCTGAATAATAGCCATTAACGTCAACGAAAAATGCCTGTTGATGTTGCACTTTGTCAGCAGCCAGTTCTGTGTGTCGCAATTTGATGGACAAAAAAATTGAGCCTTGCTTCTTATTTTCTTCATCGGGAACAGCAATCCTGTCAAAACTCAAGTGTGTTTCAGTAAAACCGGCAATCCAGCGAGATCTGAGAGTGGGCTGGACACAACATGACGCTTTCTTGCCTCCTTCACACAAACAAACTGAACAGCGTTAACAGGTCCTCCCTGAATTCCTGGTTTGGCGACAGCTATTCTGACACAGCTGATGACTACTGATAAACTTCCAGATCTCTGCGCTATTTCATGTGCAGCACATCATCTCCGTTGGAAAGTAATTTCTTTTTCCCTCAGCAAGAAAAGGACATTTACACCAGGTTCAATTTCTGAGAGATGGCTCTGTACTCTCAGTAGCAGCTGGCAGAATGGAGAAAATGCTAATGACTTTAAGGAGTTTTTGTGGGGTTGAGGGAACTGTTACCTATGGGGCAGCATCCTGTGCTTCTCTTTCCACATTGTAGCGGCTGGGGACAGAGTGCACGGCTGAAGTGCACTGATTCCACAGCAGGCTTTGGGCATTTGAGCCAGAAGATCACACAGCTCCTCTGAAGCTCCAGTAGATCCATTTGTGATCCTTGGGTCAGGTGAGGCTTGTGCACCTGGCTCCTTCCAGTTGATGATGCTGGTCCAAAAACATTAATTCCAAGAAAAATTCATTTTAGACTCAGTGAGTTCATGTTCGTATAAATTTTGTAGCAAAATTTGGGTGTCACATCATCATGAAGTAACTCTTACAACTTAATCCTCTTCATCCGTGATATTGGTGTCTTTGGCTTTGTGCACACTTGGTCGTCCATCCAAACAATCCATCTTTACTAGAATTGAACTAACTTCTCCATGTCCAGCCCAGAGAAAGTGCTTTAATGTAGAAATGTTGTTCAGGTACAATAAGCAAGTCTTAGTGACAGAGTTGATATGGGGTTTAAATGAACACCAAGGCCCTTTGCAGGTGATGTAATGTTAAAACTGATGATATCACTGTCCCTGCATTTAGGGTTTCCAGTCATAGAGGACATCGCTATAAATAGATAGCTAATTGGCTGGTTCTCGCACCTCAAACATGGAGAAGAAACCTGTGCATAACTCCTCCATTGAACAAGCCAACTTTTGACTCAGCAAACAACTTGTTTTTTTGGGTACCCTAACACTCCTGTCTTTGTGCATTTCAGACAGACTTGTGAGATCTTTGGAGACCATAGCTGCTGTCATGAACAAGGGGCATTGGCCCCAGCCATCACTCCCACCCATCGGAACACAGGCCACTTTGTTTGTTACTAGCATCCTCAACGCACATGGGTCCAAGCCAACGATTTAATTTCCTTTAACACGGTTGGTTAGCAAAGAGTTTGAATAGTTTCTGTAAACACTGCTGCATTCTCTCGGTTTACAACAAAAACTTTGTGAACATCCTCCAGCGATAAAGGGACTGCTTTCCTCCTTTTATTACTGCTATTAATGTAACTGTGATTGTTCCTACTAAACGCATTCAAAGTGGACTGATGATGTTCACCCACTGTTGACCACAAGTCCTATAGTGGCTTTTCAAGAGTGCCTCCCTTCAACACATCTCCTAGTGGCATTTTCTGCCTTTAAATAGCACCCGAGCTCAGCGCCTGCAGCAGTCTTCAGTCCAGATTTGTAAATTATAGTATTAAAATTTGCCTTGACGCGCCATTGATTCTGCAGACTGCTCCGAGCTGCCGCTTATTCGATAGTCAGCAACAGACCTGCCACTTCATATTTTATTCACCAACTTGAACAGGAAATAGCTGACAGTCTCCAACATTCACAGAAAGACCCAGAGGTCACTGAAAGCACATGGCCTTCAGAGGCGAGCAGGTCCAATAAATCAAGCGACTCCACCTGAACGGGGCTGACAGCATGGGCAATATCGCCAAGTCGTGGTGGCTACAGACCCCGTGGCGCCTATGTGTAGAACCTCTCCCTGATGGAGCCACTGTTGACAGGCTGAGCGTTTCTGCCCTGATGCCAATACCGCGCTCAGCATAGCGGAATCAGAGAGCAGGTGTCTTCGCGTTTGGCCGCTGAGCTTGTCCAGCTTAGAACATTTAAGGTCTCAAAGGTCTTCCCAGTTGAGTAATACACAAGGAAGCAGTGTCCCCTGGGACATAACAATCCACACAACAGCGGTGAGGAGGCCCTGGAGGGCACAAAATGGTCAGTGCTCTCATAGTTTGGTGAGATTTCCTGTGTTCCGTCTCCATCGTTGCCCATGGTGACACCTCCAGTCACCTGGGGTCCTCCAGGAGCACGGTGGAACCAGGTGGTTGGCACACTCCTCGGTGTGTATTGTCAGTCAGCAGGTGTCCAGAACACACATCGCAAGAGGTGTGGTGCCCGTTGCAACTCATTTTGGGTTTCTATGAAGGCCTTCTATTCATTCGTGGCTTGTTATGTGTATTCAAGCCCGCTTGTGGCTTTGGATTTCCTCAAGGTCGACCTCTGTACTCACGCCAATGTTAAGTGTTCTCCTATCCAATATATCCCTCCTCTGGTTGTCGCAAACCCAGCGTTTTGCTCGATAGTAGAGCTTGACTTTTTTTCATTGGTTTTATTGGTTTTATCAGAAACTCTACAGGTTTTATTTATTGCTGTCTTTTCGGTGTAGCGTCGACCTGTAAGCTGTTTCGGCACGGTGCTCTCCACAAAACCTGTCGAGTTTTTGCTAACTATTATAATGGCTTAACAATTATACTGGTGATCAAAACTGGACTAGATCATTATTAAAAGTATCTGCTGGAGCAATTTGGATTCGGTGTGTTTTAGAAGTGGAGCAGCACTGTTTGAGCTGTAACAGACTCTTCTGTCTGCAGTTATTTTCAGCTTGAGTGTCCATTTCTTACTATTTTTAATAATGAACATCTCATGACTTAAACATCACAGGTTCCTGGTGTGGTGCAACAGGGCTCTGATCTTTGCTGTGATTTTATGCTCTGATATGAAGGGCTGGTGGCTTGGCTTGAGGCCTGCTGCCAGATGTGTGAGAATGAGCGCTGGGGATGTGTGTGGTGAGGTGGGAGGCGTTATTTGTGGCCGTGACCGTTTTGGTATCTGTGCGTTGGCGGCTTGGTCAGTAAAGCATTTCTGTGGGTGCACAACTCCATACACACACGCGCACTGTCTCAAAGCACTTGTCTTAAGTGGGGTAGCGGCAAGCCGGAGGCTAACCATTTAGCGCTGGGCTGGAGAGGAAGGGTACACACCCAGGATGGGACACCGGTCCATCGCAGGGCACCCAAAGCAGGACTCGAACCCCAGACCCGCCAGAAAGCAGGACCCGGCCAAGCCCCTCGCCACCGTGCACCCAAGCTCCATACTGTCTATAGTTAATTACTACTGCTTCATGCAGACCCCTGCAATGCAGTCGTACCCTTTTTTTGGTTGCTGCCGTATGTACTGCATCACTTTTTCATCACGTTCATGTATTTCTCTGAAACAGTGGAACTAGATAAAATATTTTGCGATACCCTCTTTTGCATCTGTATCATGCAGGAGGTCATTTTTGTAGAAATATCTATAGAAATATCTAGCTGGAGGTGCTTAGGTTTTTGGAAATTTAGATTCATTTTTAGGCGGTTAGATATTTAGCTGGAGGTGGCTTTAATAGAGATTTCTAACTACACTGATATACATTCACAATGTTTTTATAAGTTGTTTGTGGGTATTTGGTTGTGACCAGGGAGTGTGTGTCCACTAACATGTAACAGGGTAGCAGGTAACATAGGGGTTACAGGTGCTCCCTTTGGACCCAAAAGTTGCAGGTTTGAATCTCACCTCCAGCTCTAGTATCCTTGTACAGGGTTCTTACTCTAAGTTGCGCTAATAAAACTGTTCAGCTGTAAAATGGGTTGAAAAAATGGTCAGCAGCTTAACATAATTTAATTGTAGTCACATACACACTGTCTGAACTGCTTGTCCCACAGGGGGTCGCAGGGAGCTGGAGCCTAACCCAGCAACACAGGGAGTAGGGCTGGAGGGGGAGGGGACACCCCCAGGACAGGACACCAGTCCATCTCAAGGCACCCCAAGCAGGACTCGAACCCCAGACCCCCTGGAGAACAAGCAGGACCCAGCCCAACCCACCATGCCACTGTGTCACCATGTCCCCCTTTACTTGTAGTCATCTAGCTGAATTTTCTCCAAAGGAAAATGTGAGATGCAATGCTTGGTCAGTACTGTCCTCTTGTGGCCACAAGCTGGTGGTGTTACACACAGATTTTCTACCACCATCCGCACAGGACAAGGCACAGCTGCTTCATGCTCCGCAGCACCACTGTCACATACCATACGGAATAAACAATGGGGTCATGGCAGCAATAGATGCCGATATTCTATGGTTATTAACAGTGCAAATTTGAAATTCCAACCTGCCGATACAGACCGTCTTAGCCAGTTAGTTACCAAACCCCCCTCCAAAAAAACACCTCGACACCTTTTATGTGTGTTTTGTATTTATTGAAACACCCGACTACCATACTGCATCTTACAAAAGAACAAAAAAAAACTTGGCACATTTTAACACTCAAGATCTTTCTTTGCCTTTGCTCTCTGTACAAAGGTTTGCTTTCTTTTATTTATACACCCAAATTGAAAAATAAACTAATAAATTACACATCTAATAAATATCCAAATATCCTTCATCGACAGCAGTAAAAGTGGAATTGCAGTTAAACACACATTTACAAAAGAGAAAGGCAGAAATGGAAACCTGGAACTACAAGAAAAAAAAAAAAAAGTGCTGTACAAAAAGGCTGTTCTATTCACATCCGTCTACAAAACCGTTTTTGCTTTGTCTTACTCTACCTGTATTTCACACTGTTTATACTATTTACAAGTGTTTGGGGGTGATGTCTGGATTGATAAACACGATACACACGGTGCAAGCTGTATAGACAGTTAAAATTAGTTTCAGTCAATTTTCTGTGGATGATAAAACGATGGGTTTGACTCCGCTAATACGGTGACGTTTGTTTACTTTCAGAAATGAACACAGGCATATCTGCATCTTTGGTGCTACTAAATTTCGAGTTTCCCCATTGCTAAAAGGTGGTACAAATCACAGTATTTTCAGTCTCTTAAGGGAAACTGGACTGGGGGAGGGGGAGGTAAGAGATAGTCCTCTTATGTCCACACCTGAATACAACATCAAGTGTCCATTGGGTTGGAGACATTTCATTATGATGGTTTGGGGGACTTGGAACAGTCAGTAACACAGCCGTTAGCGGGTATAAGAAAGAAAACCGAACACTGCCCTGAAACCCATCTCGCAACTGCGCGCCCTCCTACATGTCTCACTGCATGTTGTCCTGTCCTGAGGTCAGTGCAGTTACTGGGGGTCACAGTGTTCCTCCACCTACGAAGGACACTGGGAAGAGTCTGGAAAGGCTAGACAGTGCATACGTTTGGTCCCTCCCTCTTTGGGAGCAAAGGGGCTTACATTCATGTACAGCATTTCATTCATTTGCTGGTGACTTTGACAGTTGCATATTGTGTCCAGAACCGCTGCTCTGCATTCTTAACGTAGTAGAAAGTCCTCATACATTCAATGTGGCTTGTGCTGCCATTAGCAGTTTCATAACAAATACAAGGTTGTATGGGTGTTGTAAAGGTGTGAGCTGCAGGGGCAGAGGCCAAACCCAATCCTCATTTTGCCCTGAAACAGAGGCTGAAGGATCACTTCAGTTTTTTTTTTTTTTAAAAAAAAAAAAAAACCCCACCATGAAAACATTCCTTAAAAATTGCCAAAACATGTTTAAAAAATTGTTTTGAAACAGTAAAACTAAACAGTGGTCCCCAGAGACCCTGCTATATGTAACAGATTCAACGGTAAAATGGTAACACACCATCATAGCAGGCTTTAGTTCATTTCATGGACAAGTTATACAAACAAGCAAATGTTTAAAATATTAATTCATACAGCTAAGAATGTGAAACAGTATTTTGTAAAAAAAAAAAAAAATCACATCATTTGAAAAAAGCAAATGAAGTCTTGAGCAGTGTAAGTTGCGTAATAAATAGTAAATATAAATAGGTCTGCTTCCTCAACTGTCGAGAAGAACAAAAACCTTATGGATCTGGAAAGGCGGAGTGCTGAAAATATACTGCAAAACTGAACCAACTGAGCAAAGCTGCGAAAGATGTGGGCGCCAATTGTAACGGTGCTGCTCTTCAAAGCTCTAAGGAAGGAAGACATGGAAATCAATCCTCCTTCAAAAGATTAGAGATTAAAAAAAAAAAAAAGGCTGAATACTCCTTAAAGTCACCTCCCACCCTGGTCCCGATCAAGTTTTTTTCTTTTTCCCCCCACAGCAAAGAGGGAAACAAACTAAATAGGCTGATTCTTCCTTTTCTACTGAACAGAAATGAGTTGTGACCAGTGCTGTCAGTCCATCAGTAGTTCTGATCCAGAATGTGCTCCTTCAGCCACTCAGAGCTGGGAATCGGCACCTAGGCTGTTGAGCTCCTCTGGGGAGTGCTTCTCGGCACCCGAGGCCGCTGTCTGGCGGAAGCCTGATGAGATCTCGTCGAACGTCCGCCCCTTGGTTTCTGGCACCTTGAAGTAGGTGAAGATGAAGAAGCCGAGCAGCATCACAGTGAAGATGATGAAGACATAGGGGCCGCACAGGTTCTGCAGAGAAGAGGAACAAGTTCAGAACAACGTACAGAAGCAAGGGAACACACATTCAATTCATTTTTATCGAGCGTTCTTCTCGTGCAGTAACAGAGTGCTTTAACACAGGCATAAGGCAAGAAAAATAAGTAAAAATCAGAACAAAGAAACAAAGACAGTTGACTACAGATTATCATAATATAGTAGTTTTATAGTGCTATAAGTATGCCTACTGTCCTCAGAGGAAAGGAGCAAAAACTCCCAACCTGAAAACTGAGGGGGAAAAAACCTCCGGGGGTCCAAGGGCCAGTGGCTGCCCACCTCTCTAGGCATTCTACATTAAATAAGATGTCTAAGCCAGTTTTAGAAGTAATAATGGGATTGTTGCTGTATGGTAACTTGATTACACGTTACATGTTAAACTATGAATATGCCTTCATTCAAATTTAAACCCTGGGAATTTTGCAAGGCCCCTCAACTCAGGAGACTCAAGCACACCCTGCTATCTGTCATGGTGGGCAATATATCCTAGCCTACCCTAGAAGCAGCATGTGTGAGCAAGGGTACACCCTGGTGGGCAGTCACATTGCAGGGCAGTCACACATTCGTTAATGTAGAACAGGCAATTCACACTCATCAGTTCCCATGAAACACATCTTTGGACTGTGGGGCAAGACTAGAGCACATGGAAGAAACCCACATGCACATGGGGAGAATATGGAAACTCCACAGTGAGATGACTATGCCCAGAAGCATTAAGGCACCAGCACTACCTGCTGCACCACCATGCAATGTATCCAAGTTCTGTGGAACTGCTTTGGTCATTTTGGAAAACATGTAGCTTGTGTACAAAACAGTATCAGTGCATGCTTTGAAATACAGCCTGTGTCAATGCCTCTAGCCCTTTATCAGTCTGAACCTCAGACCCCCTTCAGTTTGGATCGCCAGTTTGATGTAGATGAAGGTCCTCACCGCAACGTATGGGAAGCACATGCCCACAATGAAGTTGGCCGTCCAGTTAGAGCACCCAGCCACGGCGATCGCCGCAGGTCTGGGACCCTGACTGAACAGCTCGGCCACAATGAACCACGGGATGGGCCCCGGGCCCATCTCAAAGAAGGCCACGAAGCAGAAGATGGCCACGATGCTCACGTATGACATCCACGTTAATGTTTCCTGTGGAGGAAATAAACCAAATTTATGAATACTGCTTGTCATTAAGGAATGAAAATCAAGCCTTTGACCTCTTTTTTTTGTAAATTAATGGACAGATTAGAGGCCCGTACCAGCAGTGCCAACGCAATGGTCATCAGGACAGCAGAGCCAGCCATTCCTAGCAGCCCCAGGAGATGAAGGGATCGTCTCCCGGCACGCTCAACTACAAACAGCTGGAAGAGAGCAGGAGTTAGAGGTCACTTCCACAGTCAAACAGTCCTTGAAGGAACTTTTGTCATTTACAAAAAGCTGTTGTCCAGCCAACACCCCCTCCATGTTATAGTTGCCCAACATATCAAATTGCAGAATTAATCCAGTAGTAATGGACACAGGACCATTCCATGAAACCCCAGCTGGATCACTGAAGTCAACAACTATGTAAAGACACTTAAGGCCTTGGACGGTTAGGCATTTGCAACAGACTTCCTTCCTGCGACTTACCGAGACCACAGTGAAGGCTGTGTTGACTGCCCCGGCACCGATGGTGGCGTAGACCGGCTGTGCCACCCCAGCCTTGGTAAAGATGTCTGTGGAGTAGTAGAACACCTGAAAGATGGAGAGAGAAAGACTAGGTGTCACATTTAGCAGGAATGACATATACCAGGGTAAACTGTGTGCCAAATACATGGTTGTTCTGTCTGCATGCAAGTATCAGTTTTTCACTAAGCTTGTAGAAACACTGATCCCATAGACTGTAAACCAGATAGCATTTTAAATTCTTAAAATATGGACATTTGTCTAGTTTTTGAGCTATGTAGGGAATCACTCACTATATGCGAGTGATGTGTGAACTGCGTGCATGCATGTTTGGGAACTGAGGACCAGAGTGACACTCACAGCATTGATGCCTGACAGCTGCTGGGAGAGTTGCAGAACGATGGCGATCAGAATAGGCTGGCGGTACAATGGCGAGCGGAACAGCTCCGGGATGGTCACCTTCTTCTCCCGCATCATCTGCCGACTTTCCTCTTTCATCTCCTGCATATCAGCGCTCACATCCGTGGCGCCACGCAGCTTCTTCAGCACTGGGGAGGTACGGGAGGGTGCAACCAGTCAGTGATTGTGGTAAACTCTGAGGAGTGTGAAAGAGTCCTATTCCACATACCTTTGGTGTACGTTATGAATACTGCGTGTGCCTGGCACACATTGGTTCTGTAGTTTGTGGCCATGTGCGCTGCTGACTTAAGGCTAAGACTTACCGCTTTTGGCCTTGTTCTCCTCGTTGCGGTTGATGAGCAGGAAGCGCGGGCTCTCAGGACACAGCGGCAAAAGGCCACATTGAATCAGGGCTGGGATGAAGGTAAAGCCCAGTAACAAGGGCCACCAGGTGGCATTGCCCATGATGCTCTCAATGCCAAACACCTGATGGGAAGGGAGTACATTGCAAAGGTTTGTTAGACCACTGGAAGCAGGGTAGCTTTTACACACACACACACACACACACACACACACACACACACACACACACACACACACACACACACACACACACACACACACAGTCTGAAACCACTTGTCCCATACAGGGTCACAGGGAGCCGGAGCCTAACCTGGCAACACAAGGCGTAAGGCTGGAGGGAGAGGGGATACACCCAGGACAGGACACCAGTCCATCGCAAGGCACCCCAAATGGGACTTGAACTCCAGACCCCCTGGAGAGCAGGACCTGGTCCAACCCACTGCACCACTGCACCGCCCCCCGGGGTAGCTTTTACATTTACATCTATTCATTTAGACGCTTTTCTCCAAAGCAATGTACATCTCAGAGAAAGAAACTTTTAGAAGAATGAGAGCCCCTTTGCTGAGGTGTCTTTAGCCATGCAGGTGCTCCCACTGCTATGTAAACAGTGGGTTTTAGGAACTGCATAAATGATATTCCAAAGAAGCTGTTCAAGAGGAAAGTTATGGGAGGTAGGATGTCATAGTTGTTACCCTTACCTGAGCCAGAAGGATGCCAATGACAACGCCCAGTTGGTGGAGGGTTCCCAGGGCCCCGCGGAGTGCGGTGGGTGAGACCTCCCCCACATACATGGGCACGAAGCCAGTGGACAGTCCCGAGTAGAGCCCCACCACAAAACGGCCAATTATGAGCATCTCCCAGGAGGCTCCCATCTTGGAGAAGCCCATGAGGGCAGCAGAGATGAAAGCCAGGGAGTTGGCCAAGAGCATGGAGTTTCTCCTGCAGTGGGGTAAAGAAGTTGGGCCATCAGATATGCTCCTTTAGTCAACATCACTCTCACTTGGAGGCACAAAGAGGGCTAAATCTGGGAGGAAAGAATGGGGCGCAAGGTCGACGGCTCACCATACCTGCCAAAGCGATTGACAAAGAGGCCCACGGAGAAGGACCCAAGCATGCCCCCGATGGAGAAGATGGCAACTGAGATGGCCCACAAGGTGGTGAGCTGATTTTCAGTGATGGGCTCCTGGTAGCGGTCAAACCAGGTCTCATTGTAGAACATCTCAATAATCTAAGGGAGAAGAAAGACCGTGATTCAGCAAACATGAAGACAGGTTTGAAAAACCCCACTGGATATCAGCTTAAAGGTGGAAGTGGTTGGGGTGGAGGGGGGCATTCCTTGTTGCAAGAATTCCTCTCTAGTCATAATACAGCAGGGGAAGCTGATGCCTTCGGATCCAAAAGGTTGCAGTTTCGAACGTCACCTACAGCTGTACCCTTGAGAAAGGTAAATAACCAAACACTAAACTGCTTTGGAGCAAAGCATCAGCTCGACTGAAATACATGTAAATATTTCACAAGTTCCTGTGGTGCAATGCCTTCAGGTCCATGCCTGGCCGGTAGGGGGAAGCACAGCACTTTGTTATACGTCCCGTGAGCTGCTCGGCAAGTGCCGAGTTCCCGCCCCCAGCTCCAGCTCGTGATCCGGTGTTGACAAACAAGTAGCAGGACGGCTGTGGACTGGCTGCTCCCTGTGGAATGCACAATGTGTCCCAGCCGCTCTTCCCCAAGGTCACGCGCCTCCGCAGCCCTGTGGCATTAGTGTGCCACTTAACACTGTCGTCCCAACCACTCCCCCCACCAAGCTTGTTCCCGTCACCTCCATATCAAACATACCTTTAATTGCCCTTCTCAGGTTCCATCGATTATATAAAAGTATAGAACAAATTAATACAGGCCCAACGCACAGTGTTTCACCATGGTGGGCACACACCTCCCATCCCGTAACTCTTCCAAGGAGAAATAAGTTTGTACCATTCTGAGCACCGAATGTACACATGGACAAAGTCTTTACTTTTGAGTCCTGCACCAGCTGATACACCGTCCTTCACTGCAGGCTGGTGGGGAATAATAGTTCAGAGTTGAAGTCCGGGGTTTAAACAGGGCGGATTTAGTTGTATTTGTGTTTCGGCAAACTGTGGCTCACATAAGACGGAGCACATGATGGAGACCTGTCAGATGTTTACGTGCAGCCCTTTCCTTTCCTAATCCGTGTTAGTCGTGGTTGCACAATCTAATCCCATTTTAACATCTAATCCCAGTTCTGGACTTCCTCACATTTAAAGGCCAGGAACACTGGAGGAACTTCCTCCTTGTCAATAAAAGGCTCTGCGAGGTGTCTGAAGAACTACTCAGCCTCCAACAAGGGGAGTGCCACTAGAGGGAAACAGCAGATCCAAATCCCTCAGCCCCCCAAAAAAGATGGCTCTTCCAATCAGCACATCAGAGTCCACTTCTACCTTCATGACTTCTTGCTGTGATGAGATGAACCGAAGCAACACATCCATCTCACCCACTGAAGGAAGTGTTGACCCTGACCTCCCCGAATCTCTACCGAGGTGCGACCGGATCACAGCACAGTTAGTGAGAGACTGGAACTGCCCCTAGTTCCGGTGTCTGGAATGTGGCTTTATTTGTATATCCATTAGTAAAGGATGTAGGCTTGGAACCTCAAGTTCAGCAGTTCAAGCCCCGCACAACTGCTACAGTAAACTTTTGCAAAATACCCTAAATTTCTCAAGTGTATAAGTGTGTCAGATATAGTAATGTACTTTGGAGAGACACATACGCTATGTAATAATAAATGGATAAATACATAACACCCAGATCAAAACCCTGCAGAACTTAATGACTAGTTTCTTTTTGACATGCTTCAAAATAAGCACTCTTGTCACTTCTCTGGCCTTTCGAATGACGTTGAAGGCACATCTGATGGCCTTCAGACATTTGACATGGTCTCGGAGCACATGGGCACTTGGAAAAGATCCCCAGAACTATTATTAGGCTGTTCTCCTGTGTAGCTCCGAGTGCCTTGGCTGACCCAAGCAGGTCAGGCTTCACGGTGGAAATGTCTACAGGGGTAAATCCATCCACCCATTTCCCGTAACATTGCAAGCGTCCTTACCTTTTGAGGTGCGTTGATGACCCCAGTGTTGTACCCGAACTGCAGCGAGCCGATGACGGCCGTGCCCACCGCCAGCATCAGCTGACATGTCACTTGCTGCAAAACACAAAAACAGGTGGTTAAAATGGATTGTTTGCAATTTCTTTGCATTTTAAAATGTTTGCATCTATGAACAACCTGAAACAGATTAGCAAGTTGACTGATTTCTTCATTTAGCTGATGCTATTCTCCAAAGTGCCTTACAATTATTTACCCATTTATACAGCTGGGTAATTTTACCAGAGCTATTTAGGATAAGTACCTGGCACAAAGGTACTACAGCCGGAGGTGAGATTCAAACCTATGACCTCTGGTCGACAGGCAGCAGCGCGAACCACCGTGTTACCAGCTGACTTAATTCAGAACTGTCAATCAAAATTTGAATATGAGCAAAACCTTATCATTGGGAGGGGGGGAAGGGGCTCAAGCCAAACTGCCCCTGCGGTCAGTCACCATGCGTGTTCCTCTGCGCTCGATTCAGTCCCAGAAAAGGGGGTCCTGGCAGACAAGATGGCTAAGAATACTCTGTATTCTCTGGGCCTGAAACCCTCCTCATCACCTTGCACATTGGCAGCTTCCATGGCGGGAGTGAGCACTTTGAACTCGCTAGTGACCCATACTAGAAACAGGACACCCATTGGCCTTTCAGGATCTGACCCTTTATCTGGGAGACAGGCCACAAAGAGTAAAGGAAGAAGCTGCTTGAGGTTATGGTCTTGTTCAAAGTATTCTGGCTCAGATTCTGCACATCTCGAACTTGATCGCCAGTTTCCAGAAATACGCGGAACAGGCTGCAATGACGCCAAGGCACACGCATTTCTACAAGCTACGTCACACCAAGGAGTTGGGTGTGCAGAGGGGATCTCTGCAGTTCTGTAACCGTTTCATGTGATCCCTGGTTCCGTAACCAGTGAGGGGCAAACCCATTGTTTTGTTTGAAAAATTGGCACACTTAGAACACATCATACTCTTCCGGGCAAAAGCATCCAAATATGGTTAAAGCATCCAGTTTCTCTCTTAAAGAGACAGCATCTTGCGCAAAACCTTTGGCGCCAGTGCGCTGGAGGACTTGGAGCATGTGGAAAATATTCCTTTCACATAGACTGTACTGAATACGGTCTGGGAAAAGCAGTAGAACTCACTGACCCCCCGCCCCCCCCAAGCTTTGGTGCCTCCATCACTGAGCCTTTCCTTGATGTCCATGCTCATGCTGCTGTGGTTGCGCTACTTTACATGCAGTCATTTAGCTGACACTTTCCTCCAGTGATTTCCAATGTTTAGCGACCTACAGTTCCTCACACCATTATGCCATGCATGGTGGGGGGCTTTAAAGGTAGTGTGCCCATCACCTAGCGTGATGTGCTTTTATTGCTCCTACAGAAGTCCCATTCCTTTGCTGGTCGGCTGGTCCCGACTCCTGACTGAACGGAATGAACCCCTGTGTGTGGCAAGGAAATGGGGGATGGGGCCACACTGAGCTACACATTTAGACTGAGGAGGGGCGTGTTTAGGAGTGACGATAAATGGGGGTGGGTGGTGTGCGCGCACGCGCCCAGGGCCCAGCTCGCAGGGCACTGCTAGCACAATCTTGTGCGGGGGGAGGGCTCATATAAACAAGGCACTGAGAACCCTTTTATTCTGTGGAGGGGGAGGAATGTGGATTTCCCTTCCCCGGCAGCCGGTAAAGACGGCTCACGGAGGGACGACGCCAGCTGTCCTTGAAAACATCCCTGAACGGAATCCTGGCACTTTAGGAACAAGTCCAACAGCAAACCCAAACCCAGCAATTGTCCCATTTCCTACTGAGATGATCAGAGTGAAATAACACCCCCCCCCCCCCAGTACTGATGCCGAGCTCCGATTCAGTTCACGTGAGCCCTGAAAAGAAACATCGTTGGAAGCAAGTGAATTAAGAACGAACGCAGAGATGCAGACAGATGTAGATATTTCGGCACAGATTTCCTTTGCATCTCAGCTCCAGCACGGAGCGGAAGGTGGATTTTGTTCTGCACTCAGTCGGGGGAGGGGAAGAGCAGATGTGTGTGAAGACGGGCGTTTTCCTGGT
This sequence comes from Scleropages formosus, assembly GCF_900964775.1. Classification (NCBI taxonomy): domain Eukaryota; kingdom Metazoa; phylum Chordata; class Actinopteri; order Osteoglossiformes; family Osteoglossidae; genus Scleropages; species Scleropages formosus. Next base: position 2,665,091 of record NC_041827.1, read on the forward strand.
ACAAGCGTGCGACTCTTGTCGGGCCAATGAGAGCGCGCACAGCTGGGGTCATTGGGTCCGCAGCAGGGTTGTTTAACAAGTCCGAGAACAGCGTGCGCGCAGCGTTCGCTCAGGGATTTCGAAGCGCCACGGGGAAGGTCCTTAAAGGAGCCCAACCCGTACACTCCAGCATGCATCGCAACAGCTAGAAAACATCCTTACGGCAAACATGGAGAAAAATCAAAAAGGCACATGAAAACCAGTCATACAGTTTCAGTAAAATTACTTTATTGGGGGCAATGCAGGCATTCCAATAAAGCAATCTCCGAGTTTACAACCTGCCCAACCTCAAACTCGTCTACATCCAACACCCATCCTGTTTGGCAGTGGCAGCTTCCTTAAAACCAACTTTATTGACCTTTATTTAGCAGCTACCTTTGTCCAAAAAAGGATACGCAAGGGTGGCCACCTTCGGTCGGACTCATGAAGCCTTGACGAGAAACGTTTAGTTTGTCCACATCGGTGGGCTTCGCGAGACACCGCTGCACCAGATGTAAGCAACACTTTAAACTCTACCCTACCCGCCGGGGCTGTGAGCCAAGTGCGATTGTACACATGGAGCAGTTCTTCCATCCTCCGCAACACTTTGGAGGCTCTCCCGAATCTTGGAAACAGGAGTCCTGCCAAAGGCTGGAACATCCATATCGTGTGGCTGTGGACATGTCCCAGCTTGGAGCAACACAGCGCTACTCGAGAATCGAGCACTATGCGGAACTGAATGTGCCGAACACATTTTGAGGCCTTGGGTCGATTTAAAATTGATCTCGTATTAAATGCCTCTAAACCTGTATGCTAACGATGGGTAGTAATGCGTTTTAATGGTCAAAACAATAAAAAAAAATGCAGTTAGTTTCTACAGTAGTGGGTCACCTTTAAAGTGAAGCTTTTTTTTTTTTTTTTTATTTACTTCTCTGGATCCAAGTTACATCTAAGTGAAAGATATCGCGTACGCTTCGACGGCCTGCATTCTTTCCATTGCGGCTTGCGAGCGCGTGACTTTTTGCCGAGTCACAATGACAGCGCCGCGTGGCTAGCTGAGGTCCACAGCATAGCGAGATAGGTGATAGCAGTGGCAACACCAAAATAAGCCATCAAACACCTGTCCAAGACAGCTCACACCTCAGCGCCATTGTCCCTGCAACTCTTGTGTAAAGTAAATTAGCTGTACAATCTCTGCTTATATAACAAGGCGATGTGCAGAGTCACCGTGAGCTTTGTTTTGTCTCGTTGATCAGCAGGGAGCACAGAGACTATGAATTTGTGATGAAATTAAGGGGAAAGGGGCCTTTGTGTGCCGTCTCAAAGGGTTGGGTGCAATGCTGCTGAAAGAGTCAGCAGTTGCTTTTCGGTGAAGGGACTGTTACATGAGCTTCAGTGGAGCGTCAACTTCCAGGATCAGAAGAGGAAACACTTGTGCGTCAGGCTGTACGAAACCATGGGGCAAGACGCTGTGAACAAACTGGAGCGTCCCATGTTCAAGATGCTCCGAGTAGTTGTTTTAAAAAAGTTCTTAAAGCCAGGCAGGATGTTTACACAAAAGTCTTTCCTGTTCTCAACTATGTGTGGTATTTGGTCATTTATACAAGTACCAAACTTCTCTGCTGGATGATTCCTGAGATTCTTCTCCATTTCTTCATCAAAACTGATGAGGGATCATATTCTTTGGAAGATACCAACATTGACTTACTTTATTCTTTAAAAGGTGTTTACAGCCAGTTATGGGCACCTTCCCCTTTTTTTTTTTTTTTTTGGAACCCAAGCTCAGCAGATTAACAGGAAAAAACATGGTGCCATAAAACTAAATCCAGTTTAACACCCCACCCCATCTGTGCGCCAAACTGCGCCAGGAGTAGACCGTCACTTCGCTCCCTGCCTCGAATTTCACCAGGAAACTTGATGTGGTCTGACGCTCCCCCCCTCGCCTGACTCTATACAACCAATCAGGGTGGATGTCTTTATTGTTCCCAGAGGAAATTTATTGTCCACCAGAAATACAATCAATCTCTGAATTAACGCTCTCCGACGAGTCGTCTCCATGAACCTGCACTGTTCATTGTCTTCGCCTACAGAAGCTTTCTTCCTAGCCTAGAAATCCTGGAAGTCCAGTGCAGAGGGCTTGGATTTTACTGCTATGGTCATAGTACAAGGTTGTGAGCTGGCAGTAGGTGTGCCAGTGACTTCCTGCAGAGATGCTAATCATCCCACCTTAGCTGTGTACACAATGGTGCTACGGATGCAGCTGGTGGGGGGGGGAAAAGGGAGGGGGGGAAAAAAAAAAAAAAAAAAAAAAAAAAAAAAAAAAAAAAAAAACCCTGCAGTATTTGTATAAAACCACGGGTGACAGGTTCAAACCCCTGGAGGACAGCTGCTTTTCTGTTCCCATATCGTCACTGTACAGGTAAACTCTGAAAGCAGATGCACTATGAGTCTTGAACGTGTAAGAAATGTGTTAAAGATACACACTGGATCCTTTCACTGGTATTTGAGCCCATTGGATGGAGAATGAAGAACTTGTTTTGCTTCAGAGGACATCTGAAAAAACAGGGCTCTCATTAAGCACATCGATTGGATGCGAATAACTAAGCCAAGTGACCCGAGCCAGCAGAAGGCCATTCCCGCTGCTTTGCAATGATGTACTGTATTTTTCATAATTAATCTGCCCTTTTCAATTATGCTCTCCCCACAATTCCTAATCCCCTTCAGTTTTTACTTTCACATAAATGTCATTAGACCTCATTAGGCAAGACTGACAGTTACACAAAAAGACATACAGCCATGGCGAAGTCATGTGGAAAAGAGCAGCCATTACTGCTGCACCGCCTTGTACATAATAAAATGAAGGCTCTCGAAGGGGGAAAAATTGGAATAGTCAGAGATTTAAGATTTGTCAGAAGGACGAAGTGCCAAGCTTTTACAAAACCAAGGTGAAATCGGATTAATGCCGCTGTACATGAGTGGGGGGGGGGGGGGGGGATTCCACTGCTGCTCAATTACTTCCTTCTTGCTACTTTTAAAAAAAAAAAAAAAAAAGATTTGGCAGAGGGGGAAAGATGGAGACAGACCCCTCACAAATGCGTCATGTCTCACAAGAATTTTAATCAGTTCTGTTTACTCAGGTGGGTCCTCACCAACAACACCCTCCTTCAGACACAACAGTGAAAAGACACAGCGACCGCCAGAACCTTCATTGCGTTGGTTAAGAAGCAGAGGACAATAGTAATGCAACTGATGACTATATTTGGGACCAAAAGGCTACATGTCAGACAGACAAAACACTTACTGCACTTTTAAAACAGAGTACCGCAAATTCCTTTAGTAAAAAGAAAACATCCTGTTAGATAGGTAGAGTAAAATGTAACTTTGTACTGAACAAGCTTCTGTGTAAGCCTGATTTATTCTGCACTTACAACAATTATTGTAATGAAATTAAAATAAGGCCTTTAAGTCAGGCTTGAAGCTTAATTCAGTTTACAGCCATGCCCATACCAGCTTCTTCATAGTGAGTCATCAGGGCAGTGCCCTGTGGAAACAACAGGTGCTTTTGGCAGGGCTAAAGCTAATATTAACAATTCAAGAGAGATCATTTTGCTTAAAGCTGTGGGCAACATTACACATTCAAAGAGAATGAGTAAGAAATACATTTGTATTTACTTTAGTATAGTCACAGTGGTTGGAAGCACTGCCAACCACTGTACTCTCTTGCAGGGCTGCAGGGGATAAAAACCTTCATGTGACCTTACACATGTGCACACAGGTACCATACTTGTGACACACCCACAGGCACACAGACACGCAAAAACCTAGACTTTGTCAATGGGGACTGGAGTAGGATTCTTCATGTGGGTGTGATGGGTTGTAAAACACTTCTATGACAATATGGCCCATATAAACAGGTTAATGGTGTTGGACAGGCAGACCAGTCATGATCTCACGACACTGATCAGTAGAGCGCCACGCAAGAGCGCAGTGGACCGATGTACAAGGCAAAGCCAAAGCCTGGGCCTTATCCTTCAGAACCACACACCAAGACTTTTTTTTGAAGCCCACGCCTGCCAGAATGACACACAGGGATCAATGGACAAGTTGGTAGGGTAGGGATTGATAGTGCTCCTGTCAAGGTTCCTGCTCTCAATCCCACTCCTGCTAGAATATCCTACAGAACACTTCTGAACCTGTCTTAACAAATGTAAATTGTCTTGGACAAAGGCAAGGTGGTCTCTGGTGGCCAACAGCCCAGCATGGGGTTCTTCCATCTACCGCAGCAGCAAGGACATCACAATCATTGACCGTACTCAAGCATTCTGGGTAATATGTGACCGACAGAACCGGTTATCGCAAGAGACTGTCGCGAGATGTCACAAAAATCTTGGCACGGTTGAAGGAAATGCATCGCCCTAGACAAGTCTATTTTCTGTGTCATAGTTCACATTCCTGCAGGCCACATTACTTTAATGCAGTAAAGTCAAGAGATCCAACACTGTGGGGGGGAAAGTTGGGTGGAATGTGTAACCAAGAACTTCTTCCCCATTAATACTATTAAATCATCAAGTAATTCTCAGGCTATGAAGACTTCCCCCCCCCGATCTCCGACAGGACTCAGTCACCAGCGGTGTGAAGTAGAGCTCGTTCACGTGCCACTCCGCACTAACGCCATAGGTGACGTGACAAAGGCAGAGACGTGAGATACGTGCGCGTCGTGGCTCCGCCCCCTCGCCCGCAATTCGCCGGAAACGCGAAGCCAGGAGAATGTGGTGCCTGGTAGCCAAGGTTACACAACGACGTTACGGCACCGACTGCCCCACTAAAGGAGATCACGTTCATTCAGATTTCTTCACTAACAGAGTAATTCTAAAGGCGCCGTGTGACACAGTGAGTGACACGCATTTCCTTTTTAGTAGCGATAGACCATCTTACCTTGCCGCTCGAATCCATGATGATGATCAAGCTCGAAGTTAAGATGCCTTCAGGCTTCTTCCGCTCAAAGTGCTGCTCCGCTCTGAGTACTAAAATATCTCTCTGTCTTGTCTTGAGGATATAAATATAAAATATAGAGCCTAAAAGTACAAATTAAAAATAACGAGTTATTAATAAAATACGGTTATACTAAAAACGCCTTGACAGTCCACAGCTCATCGAAATCAACTTTCCGACTAAACCTGAAAGTCTCTCAGCAGTTTCGCGCCTTATCCGAACTAAAAAATTGTCGTGTAGCACACCGCTCAAATGCTAGTTGGAGACGGCGAGAAACCGGTGAATATAGGTTTGCCTGGTCTCTCCTGATTGGCTCCTGAGTGGCCGGGGCGGTTCTCTCGGAGGTGTGTACGGGGGCCTGCTGCCTTTGTCGAGTTCCTATTGGACATGACGTTAATGGGGCTGGACCTAAGAGGAGAATGACGCAACTGCGTGCCTTGAATACGGTTCCATGGAAAAAGGTCCCAAAAAAGCCTCGGTTCATTTCAATACTCATTTTATGCACTATAATGTTTTGTTTTCAAGTGTTCCGAACAGTGTATCCACTCATATGATATGGGTTAAACTGAAACGCTGCAGCTTTTGCAAAGTTGTCATTTTTACCTTTGAGAAAATAACCAGTGACGATGCGCGGTGTTCAGAAGGGGGCGCCCGACCAGTATCATACTGAGTATGAACCGCCAGGGTCGGTCTCGCGTTAATAAACTTGAGTAACTTAACAGACTAAACCCTCTCCGAGATTTTGAAATTTCGTTGTTTTCCTTGCATAAAGGCCAAGCACAAGTTTCCGTAAAAAAATGCGAGCTAATGACGGAAGGGCTCGTAAGAGACGCATACCAGCTCCTCCTGGGGAGGTCAGAACCGTACGTACCGCGCGCGCGCGCATCTTCTCTCGCGCACGTCCAGTCCGCACTTCTTTCCCAGGCAGGGCTCTTCAAAACATACTTTTCCCAGATTATGCTTAGCTACGCTCATTAATCTTTAATAAGCCTCCGGAAATTGTGCAGGATTCTTTGCCTCTGTTATGAAATATCTTTGAAAGCGAGTAAGAGTAATGAGAGAAGTGGGAGATGTGGGCTGACTTGCCCCCTGGCCCTGGAACAAGGGACACCTTTCTTTCTCCAGTGGACCCCTGTACCTGTGGTGGACCCTTTCAGCCATTTCGTAGCGAGAGCACTCCTTGTCTAACAATATTAATATGATCATTTTGCTACAGGCACTGAAACCACCTGCATTTAATTTTAATAAACTTCAATAACTTAATGTCGAGCCTGATCTCTCAAATCCTGACGTATTATTTTGTTTTCCTAATATAAAATTCCAGAGAGAAATTCCCATAAATGCGGTGCGAGAAGGTCAGAAGGCATCCTGAATATTTTGCATTGTATCCTGGGTTCACGCTCAAACCAAGCTTCTGATTATGGTCGGTTTCTTTTATTAACCTTCTCTTTGTTTATGATTATGAAATTATTTGAGAATTAACCCTACTGGGTACTGGGGCATGATGTGACCTCTGTGGCCAAAAGCATATTTCTCTGTTAATATTTTTTCTTGGTTTTCTTGTTTTTGAAGTTAATTGGTGCATTTCCATAGATTAAGATACGTTTGGACTGCAAACAGATCACAGCAAGGTCACAATGGCCCTAACCTTGGATTAACAGTGTTCTTTAGTACTTTGTACTGAAACACGGAATGAGTATGAGCACTCTGATGGGTGAAACGATGCTACAATGGACTTTTTAGAGATGCAGACAGATGGACATAACCCGAAAGACACTGAATTAGGACTGATCAACACAATAGACTAAATTCTTAGACTTGTTGTTTGTGTAGTTCTGGTCTTAAAAGACTCCACAAGCCTCATCATGGTACATTGTACTTTTGATGTTCATCAAAACAAAGTTCACCAACAAAGTAACAAATACTTTTCTTTCTACAACCAAGATATTGTTTCATAATTGCTCCATGCTTATTGTATTTTAATTAGTTTCAATGTACTGTATGTACATGGCAAGACTGGAAAAAAAGATTTCATAGCCATTTCTTATTTTCGTTGTGCAATGATGTAGAATTAATGAGGTACATTTTCTTGTTTTCCTCCTGTTGTTCCTCTTGTTTTATCAGTGAAAATCTTCAGAAAAGCATCCATTTCAGAAATTTGTTTTATTTGTCTTTCACTTGAATTATATCGTTTATCAGAAATTCTGTCACGAGATACTGGACACCATAACCTTGAACACAATTTCTTTGCAGAAAGAAATTCAGACCTTCAGATCCACTGTAAATAAAATTAAGACATTATTTAAAAGTTTCAGGTATAAAAGCAAACTGTAGCACAATAACTGCCCTTATGGTACCTTGCATTCAAATACAGAAAAAGTAAATGTGCTCATCAATGTTTATTGTGGTAACCTGGTAAAATAAATATTTGTTAACAAGAAAATAAATTAAGCTATGTTCCTGCCTTTTGTTTGAGCCGGCAGGGAGGTGTCCGGTCCAAGTACACGTGTCAGAAAAGAAAATAATTATCGACAGGGAAAAGGAAAAAGAATGCTTGTGTATGGTTCAAATGGAGATGAGGATGACTTTAAAAAGTCTCCGGAAATTATGCAGGATTCTTTGCTTCTATTATGAAATCTCTTTGAAAGCTAATAAAAACAATAACAGCCAGACAACCAAACAAAGACCTGGGAGATGTGCCATGCAGGCTGACCTGCACTGGGGCAAATGGAGCAAATTGGGCACCTGTCCCTTTCTCTTGAGAAGACTTGTTCTCGTGCCGCACCCTTCCATCAATACGGTAGTGAGAGTGGTCCCTGGGAACACTCGAATATACTTTAGAGAAATAATATGATCATGCGCCAGATGTTCTTACAGAAGGATACACTGTAAGTGATCATGTTTGGAGGGTCGCTTTTAATATATCTAAATGAAATGAAACGAGTGACAGGGCAATTTTTTTTTTTGTTTTCAACAGCTGCTTGTCCTGATCCGCGTTGCAGGAGTCTGCAGCCTGTCCCGGAATTATTGGGCACAAGGCTGAGTAGGGGACACCCTGGATGGGACACAAGTTCATCGCAGGGTAGCCAGAACAATGACAGAAGAACATATGACTTATGTACATGATCGTTATAGGATAGTCTATTATGTAAGTTTGTATCCCATCACATTTCTAAAAAAAATTTACCAAAATGTCAGGAATGGCCTTACCTTTTTGAAAACATAACTGAGATGTCCCTAGAAATATCCCCTGAAGGAGTATTGGAATAAGGTCAGTTCTGTGAATTAGCCTAAATAATCAAATTTAGACAAGGTCATGCTCCACATGTCCCTCAACACATCATAAGAACACGTACCAGTACTTGCTGCTACTGTATATGATGTAGAAGCCATATTTGCTTCTGTCTGCCAATAACAGAGGACTGCCTGACACACTTTTTGCTATGCAACATTAACAGGAAATTATATCAAGAGAATTTTGAGAAGGTTGGCTTATTTCTCATAATCAGAAGGGATCCTAAAATGTACATAAAATGTATGTTTGTCACTTAGCTCTAGCTCTGAAAAGCCTAGGTGTGCTTGAGTTGCATTGTGTGCCATTCAGTTTGCTGCCTGTATTTACATCAGAAGTTAAAATTACTAGTTGTGGTTAAAGCTGCTGCTTCTGGATCCAAAGGTCACAGGTTTGGATTCCACCACCAGCAAACATACACTTGAACAGGGTACTTACCCTGACTTGCTCCTGTAAAATTACCCTGCTGTATAAATGGGTAAATAATTGTAAGTCACTTTGGAGAAAAGAGGTAAGTGAATAAATGTGAAAGCAAAGTAGGAGTTACATTTATTCATTCAGCTGACACATTTCTCCAGGGCAACTTATGTTAAGTTACTTACAGTGGCATTAGTACCATGAACCAGTACCATGTTTTAATATTTTGGGGTAAAAGTGCTCTTTTATCTGCTATATTAGTAATGTAAATATTTGTCAACATGAAAATAAGTCACCTATTTTATCTTTATTCGAGATCTTCAGCATCTCAACAAGAATGCATGACTCAATGAGCTCTTCTGTATGTAGACAAGATGTGGAAAGTCTTAAGCACTGCTTTTAGTAGGGATTTTTTGTCTGTTGTAGGACTGGAGTAAACCCCAACACATGATTCATGGTCTCTTCACCCAAAGGAGTTTTGTAGCTCCTCAGAAGTAGCATGGCCTGTTTTATAAGAGGGAGGAATGATTCAAGGATAATTCAAAATAATTCAAGGAAAGGAAATCATTGGGCAGCAGAGAAAGATGGGGAGAAGAAAGCAGACCAGGAACACCATATTATATCAGCTTGCTGAAGACTTTGGAGGTTGTTACCAATTATCTACATTGCATGCAAAGAGAGGAATCATGTAGTGTGGTAAGTCAACTTTTATGCAGCAGGATTCTGAGGTACTAACTGAAAAGTATGGATGAAGATTATTACATTCTGGCCCACATGTAAGAATGTGGAAAGTACATTTTTGTAACAGCATGGCTGGGTGAAAGCTCAGCTTATTTACTGACACCTTAATATATTCCATGTTTTTAAGACTATAGAAAATGAGTTAAAAAGCTTTTAATGGTCACTTGTTTCCAGGTTAATTCATTATTAACTGCACTGATAATTTGGGTTTTTAATACTGGGTGTGTATTTGTGCACACATATGAAGATTTTTTTATGCAGTTCCTTCAGTTTTCTTACACATCATTCACTGTCCCCGCAATACTTAATATTGCTTGTTATGATTAATTAAGGGATGAAAGACTTCGCATAGAGACTTTTATCCACGGAATCACGCAGTTGGGTTTTGACACAGAAGAAGCAATATAGTCAACTCTGTGCTTGCTGGGTGGGGGGTGCTGTGGCATAGTGGGTTCAGCTGGTTCCTGCTGTGTAGCAGGTCTGGGGTTCAAGCCCTGCTTGGGGTGCCTTGCGGTGGACTGACATCCCATCCAGGATTTGTCCCTTTGCCCTTGTACCCTGTGTTGCCAGGTAAGGCTCTGGCTTGCTGCAATCCTGCTCATGGCAAGTGTTGGTTGGTTGGTATTCTTGCTGGGAAAATTCATCAGGTGGTTAGTTGGACTTACCCTAAATGCTGACTGTCACAAAGACCAGTTGTAGAATGGTACAGCTGAGAGCCCCAGATTAGTGGTGTACCTGAATCACAAACCGTGGCTCAAACAGAAATGGTGTAGCATACTAGATGTCAAATAGTGTAGAGTTTCTTTTGGCAGTCCTGTGAATCCTGTGACTGGAAGGAGAGGAGGGAGCTGTAATGGAGTAACAGGACTCTATTAACTTGACCCCAGTGTAGATGGTAGGTGTCTTTACCTTTTGTTTGAGATTGCGGGGGAGCGTCCGATTGGAGAAGCACTCCACAATAAAGAAAATAATCAGCAGATTAGAACAGGAAGGGCTACTTTTGTGGAATCAAAATGAATGCGAGGGAAATTGGCATAAACTGACATACATTGAGGAACCGCAATTTGTTTCTTTTCTCTTAAAATTCTTACAATACCTTTGAAAGCTAATAAAAACAAAAACAGACAAATTCCAAAACAAAGAGTAGGTGGTGTCCAGAGAGCGCCAGCATTGTGCATCTAGCTGAAAAATAAGCATGCCCAATACTTGGCGTTCAAACGATGGAGCCACTGTTGACGCAAGGGAAACATTGTCCTCTGGGACAACATGAATCAAGTCTTTTGTCTCACTGTATAATTTAACAGTGAAACAGGTATAAACTATTTTGTATGGCAAAGTTTTCTGTATATAAAAGTTTTTTTTTTTTTTCTTAAATCAGTTTGATTAATGGGAATACCTCTGTTTATGTATTCTTTCCTAGCCTAACACATGTATATTTTCATATTTCAAACATAATTTCATGCTGATATATATTTTCAAAATAAAATCTTACTCCTTGAACTGCATGCAAAGTAAATGTTGATTGAACATAGAAGGAGCAGACTCCCAAGATTGTAACTGAAACATTTTTACAACAAGGGATGGATCTAAGGGGTGTCTGTAGTCTCCCAAGACCAAACAAGTTCTTATGCCTCTTCATCAAGGCCTCTGAGATTTGTGGATTTCCCTCTTAAATAAGGAATTGCTCCTTCTAAGGAGTATGTATCAGCCACTATTTATTCAGCAAGAGGTATGCAGTGTATACATGTGGTAGAGCTGGTGAGTCAGCTTCCAAAGTACATTTCTACACCACATTTATCTCCACCTAATGACATTACATTGTTTTTTCAATCAATATGTTAAACTAAAGTAGCCGATCATGGCTAGTCAGTTTGTGCTATTTTTGCCACCAGGCATTTAGTGAACACTAGTTGTAGTCCTTGTGTAATGGTACCAGAGCATTTTTATTTCTTAAGGTCATACCTTGTAACATTTTAGTCACAAGTGTGCACTGAATTGCCTGTGAAACTCCTATTTGTATAAATGGATCAAATATGAATGGGTAAGTAATGGATGTTTTGGATGAAAGCCTCAGCCAAATAGTAAAAAAATAATGTATTTTTGGTAAGAAATTTTGCTTCATACTAATTGGTTCTAGAATACTCTTTGTCACTTTATCAATTTTTCCAAGCTAATAGTCACTTTCCTTTTCTAATATCTTCACCTGCGGTGCCTCTACTATATAAAGAATACTATGCTGGTCCAGGCCTCTTCTTAGAACGCATGTATTGTGCTAAAAAAGTTCTTAAAACTCAAATGTCAAAGAATGAGTCATCTGAGTTTCAGTAGGTCCTCAACTTACAAAAATGATAGGGGCCAATATTCCCTTCTTAAGCTGATTTGTTTGTAAGTCAGTGTTAAAACCTCTGCTCTTACTGACCTTGTTGCAGCAATCCAGAACCTCTTCTAGAATCACTGGGTGCTGAGTTAGGAGGGATACATCCTTGACAGGATGCCAGTCCATCATAGAGTAACTACACACTTTAGCAAGCACCAGTTATCCTAAGATGCATTTCTCTTACATTTACATTTATTCATTTAGCTGATGCTTTTCTCCAAAGCAACTTACAATGTTAAGGATACAATTATTTACCCATTTATACAGCTGGGTAATTTTACTGAAGCAATTCAGGGTAAGTACCTTGCTCAAGGGTACTACAGCCAGAGGTGAAGCTGAAACCTGCACCCTTTGGGTCCAAAGGCAGTTGTTTTAACCACTATGCTACCAGCTGTCCCTCTTGAATGTGGGAGGAAACCAGAGCCTTAAGACGAAACCCACACAGAAGAGAGAGAACATACAAACTGAGCCCTGATCAAACCTATGCTTAAACATGCTGATAACACAGACAACATTTAGCAAAAATCATTGCCTTTTTCAGCTTTTTTATGATTTATACATTGTGCACCTTAGCTTACCACTACCATCAGGATTTTACAAACATACTGTGTTTGGTTAATAAACAGTGTAAACACAAAAAAGGATACAGTGCAGTAATATGAACTCCAAAGTGCTACAAGAGCAGCAGCTTGGCTGGGAATCTAAGGAATGCTGGGATTGCAGAGATTTCACCTGTAGTGATGTGGCACAGGAAATGAAACATAAAGCCATGTTTGTTCATAGTGGATGAACCACCTGCTATTTTTCATGGTAAGCCAAGGATTGTATTATGATGAAGAACAGGCTCACCTTGAGATGAGCTTCTTAACTTGATTTTGGGCCTTTTGGCTTTTAAGAATCTACGTTCGTTTAAACTTAATTTCAGTAAACTAAGAAGTTTATGCTGCCTTAACTGGTACAGTTTTTTTTTTTTTTTTTTAAGTCTGAATATTATGTGATCATGAAAGCACCCATCTCTTTTTCTCTTTATTCTAGGTATGAAAGTGCCATGTTTAGAAAGATATGTGAACTTTTGTACATTGGTGATTCACACACACACATTTTCTGAACCGCTTGTCCCATATGGGGTCATGGGGAACCGGAGCCTACCCGGTAACACAGGGCGGAAGGCCGGAGGGGGAGGGGACACACCCAGGACGGGACGCCAGGCCGTCGCAAGGCACCCCAAGCGGGACTCGAACCCCAGACCCACCAGAGAGAAGGACTGTGGTCCAACCCACTGCGCCACCGCACCCCCCACCATTGGTGATTCAATAAAAGGTAAATTCATATGAACAAAATACACAAAGAACTGCTCATACCAGTTTGGTGATAGCAAATACCAGAATTAATCTCCCTTGAAAGTGGTTACATTCTGCATTGAGATATAATTACAGGGTTAATTATTCAGTGGCACAGCTGAATAAATGTCCTGGTGGCAATGAAGGCCATTTCAGTCCTTCTGTTGTGTACATTCTCCATGGGTACCTACTTCCTGTGTAGTCGTTGGGCTGTAGTCTATGAGCATTAAAACTTTGCATTTATATGGAACAGAGCAAAATATGCTATTTATTTATTTATGTTGCTATTATTCATTTCTATTTAGCTGTTGCCTTTGTCCAAAGAATGTTACAGTTTTGGATATACTACCCTTAGCTTTTCATAGTGCTTATTCTTTATTTTGGAGGGATGCGGTGGCGCAGTGGGTTGGACCACGGTCCTGCTCTCCGGTGGGTCTGGGGTTTGAGTCCCGCTTGGGGTGCCTTGCGACGGACTGGCGTCCCGTCCTGGGTGTGTCCCCTCCCCCTCCGGCCTTACGCCCTGTGTTACCGGGTTAGGCTCCGGTTCCCCGCGACCCTGTCTGGGACAAGCGGTTCTGAAAATGTGTGTGTGTGTACCCTTAGCTACTTCCAATTATCTACACACCCACAAAATAGGACAATGTAACATGTAGTTGCACGCTGTGGGCAGTTTAGAGTCACTGATGAACCTGAAAAATGTGTCTGTGGAGCATCTCGAGGAAACAAAATTGCGCACAGACTGAGCTGGATTCCAACCCGCTTCCAAAGCCAAAGTCCAAGAGCTGTGAGACACCTATACCAGTCCTGGGACTTTCAAAAGCAAACTGACCCAAAGAACATAGTGCTGATTTTAAAGTGCATGACAAATCTACTACAATACGCTTTACAGTGTCACACCATCCCCATGCTGGACAATCTTCTTAATACCCTGACCACGTGACCCTGGCCCCAAGATCGGAGGTTAGTGGAGCAGGTCTCCATATAGCCACTCAGGCAATCCGTCTGTGCCAGGGGACCTTAATTCAATGGGAGCCGAACGTTACGGCAAAATAAACGATAAATCTTTATGGAGTGTCAAGGTGAAACAAGAGTGGACATTTTTAATTCAGTCTAGAACTGCACTTTGATTCGTAGGCGAGAACTTCAGGCTGAAAGTTCTATGTGGTGTCCTTAACCTCTCAATTTAGCCAGTTTTCCTTTAGTTTATACCCCGGTTGGTCAATTTAAAAATATTATGCCCAGTGAGGTTTCAGAATATGCACTTGATGGCGTTTACAACGTTGTAGGTCAAGATGTTTAACAGCAGAAGTATTTTTTATTCCTCTGCTCGCAGTCAAACGGAGTTGTGAAAGACGATATGCAAAGCATTGTGGCAAGTCAGCAGTAATGCTCAAGATACACAACACGGAAACGGGCAAACGCCCAGTGCTACTTGTCCACTTGCCATCTGTTGGATCAGTAATTATTTAAGCACTTTTCCTGTCAAAGGACAATACTCCCATTTTAGATGGAGGTGAAAGACTTGATCGGGGGCAGCTCATTTTTTTACGTAATACAAACAAACACAGAAGCGTGACAAGTAACACCGACCAAGATTATCTTACAAAAAAAGGCATTTTAGCAATATTGCTAAAAAAGATGCTGGCCTCTGAGAATAAATCACAGCTTGTATTCAGCATTAGGAGAGATGCAGGGAGATTACAAGCTGTTTTGTGGCTCAAGTGTTGGCCGGGACTAATGCAAACAGGGAAACCTCATAACCATGTCTAGAAATCCTAAACCTTTTCTGTTTAGCACTGACACTCTCCATTCAATTTTTCACCTAACGCTTTAGAACAAGGAACATTATGTAAAATAAAGCTCCGATTTACAGCCCCATATGTGAGAGCACAGTTATGTGGTTGTGCTTTTTTTAACAGAACTTTGAAGTCTGTTGAGTCATTTAGGCGAGGGCCGCTGTACAACTGATCACATCATGAATCAGCAGCAGGTGAGCAAACTGGCAGAGTAAGCAGTGTAAAACTGCACATGGAGTGCTGTCATTAGACAGCCATGATGTTTCCATTCAACTTCTGCTTTCCCGGAGGCTTTTCGCACTTAGGCCTTGTGCTCTTCTAATCTCGGCACTGTGTTATCCTGAGCGACCATAGTGGGGAGACAGTAGCCATTGTTATATCAGAGGAAGGCAAACAATGGGAAGTGTCCCACGCCATCGACTGGAGAAACAAATAACTGGGGCCCTTTCCGCAAGTCGAGAGCGGAGACCCGAGTCGGAGACTTCAGAGTTTGGGGGGGGGGCGAAAGTCGAAGAACACAAATGCTTCAAAGGTTCTTTTTATTCAGGAGGTCCGGCGCTCCACGTCAGTGTGCGTAAGCGTCTTTGGTATGCTGGGTGCTCTGCTCTCCTCCCAGCTCTCTGTCCTGCTGTGGGCCTCAGGAGATAAAAGTGTCCAGCACTGGGGGCTCTGAGTGTCAAAGAGCACACCGACTCCCAGATAATGGGACCACAGACATGTTTGTTTCCACTGCGGCCCGAAACCACTTTACTGCTGAACCAGTCAGCTGCTTGATAACGCGTAAACATCTCGAGGTTTGATCTTTTGTGGCTGCAGAGCAGGTCTCTGCACATGGGAAGGAACAGGAACAAGAACTTCAGGCATTTCCCTGAAAACGTACAATGGGATAAAGTGGAATTTGCACCTGATGGGCTCCAAGTAGAAATTTACAGGCTTCAAAATGCAGTTTGAGCTGAGGTTACAGCAGAGCAAGGAAGGCAGGAAGATGAGAGCACATTTACTGAACGGTTTTTGTAGTGCCCAGAGGAGCCACTTTTAAAGACTGAGTTTACCTGGGCAATTTATAGAAATCCATCCTAACTGGACCAAGATAAGTGCTGATGAACTGTGAAAACTAGCAAAACGTGGTGCTGGATTTTCTTCATTCGTCCACAGTGCCGAGGTAACTCCTAACTGAAAGAAAAGCTGAATTGGCTAGGGGTCAGTTCTGTCTCACACGTTTAATAACTTCTCGGACTGGCTGTTGACAGATCATGTGAGGGACCCCTCCGTTATAAGTTTTGCAGTAGAAAATTTTGCTGCTCAGCGGAAGCCGAGCCAAAGCTTTTATCCCATAACTGTCATGGTCGTGTCAGAGGGAAGCGGCGGACCCAAGTGCAGAGCGATAATCGTGGTGTCTTCGGGGAAATCCAAGAGAGGAGGTCAGAGGACGGGCAAAGGGTCTTCGAGGTGCGAACGTCGTAACAGGGAGGATCCAAAAGGCGAGGTCAGTGTTCAGGCAAGAGGTCGATAATCCGAAGGAGGCAGTAGATCGGGGGAACAAGGGACGGGTTCGGGGAAGGCGTTCAGGAACAGGAAATGGCTGGAGAAGGTCGCTAATGAGGAGGCAGATCAAGGTTCCGCATCAGCTGGTTGTCCGACGCAGCCTTTTATGCTGCGGTCTGCGTTGAGTCACAGGTGTTCCGTGTTGGTCCGAAGGTGTGGGCGTGGCAATAACTGATGATATTTTACATATCCTTAACCACCCTGCTAAGCCATTTTGACATCAAAAAGTCTGTCTAGGTTCACCAAATGGACTAAAAGGGGGGCAGCTGGTAGCATAGTGGTTAGAGCTGCTGCCTTCCAACTCCAAGGTTGCAGGTTTAAATCCCACCTCAAGCTGTAATGCCCTTGAGTAAGGTTTAAATTCTTCCAATAAAAAAGGCCCAGCTTTACAAATGGGTTAATAATTGTAAGTTGCTTTGGAGAAAATTGTTAGCTAAATTAATAAATGTCAATTCATACAGTACCAGTAGTGTAATGGTTGGAGCTCTTTACAACCAAAGATTCTAGGTTCAAAATCTCTGCTCCCATTAGAATGCCCTAAAGTAAGGTATTTACCTTGACTTGCTCCAGTACTAATTGCCCAGCCTTCCCCAAATGGGTAAATAATTCTAAGTGGCTTAATATACAAACCCGACTTGACATGCCGTGTGACTTATCAACATGAAACAAACATGGGCCAGTCCTGGACTACCTCACATCAGATTTCCCATAAAATTTATCTTGTACCATGTTTCCATGAGGTGCTAAACTGTTGTACTTTTCCCTCTATCAGCCCAGCTGAGAGGAGCAAGCACTGCACATAGTGAGGTACTGTGTTGTAGGATTCTCACTGCTGGCCACAACAAGATCCCCTCCACAAATAAGTTTCTCAATAGCAGAACGAGCAAATAAAACTTCTTATTGGAGCTTCTTTGCTAATTTAAAAGTCTTAAAGTAAGTAAGAACCACCTTGCTTCTCAACAGTTTACGGTGAAGGTTCCCATTTTAAGAGGAGTTTACATATCCTGCACAGAGCTGGGATTTCACAGCCCTGATGTGAGAATGGAGGTAACAGGATTGAGGTAACAGAAGGTAAAGAAGGTAAAGGAGGATCTGTTCTACGGTGCCTCATTCTAGAATCTGGGGAACTGGAAAGGTCATTGTCAGTTAGAAACAGAATTTCAACATGTGCTAAAATTGGTGTTCCAAAATTTCACATGAAAACAGGTCAGCAATTTCTGATGAACTAAGTTCAATATGGGAAATGGAGTGACCACTTTGCCACCTTAAATTATGCACACGCACACTGTCTGAATCACTTGTCCCACAGGGTGTGGGGCTGGAGGGAGAGGGGGCACACCCATGACGGGCCACCAGTCCGTCGCAAGACACCCCAAGCGGGATTTGAACCCCAGACCCACGGGAGAGCAGGACCTGGTCCAACCCAGTGCGCTACCGCACCCCCCCTTTAAATTACAGTCTTTGTATGTCTTAACTGCATACTGCATGTTTATTTAATTTCTGTGAGGAAAGCACACAACTGCAGAGAGAATGAATGCTGTTTGAAATATGTGTTTTTATTAATGTAGAAATTATCTTGTCCAAAAATATCCTTCTTTGGAGTGAACATATGCTGCTTTAGTGATTCTGAGTGATTTTGAATGCTTTAGAGTAAAATAGACATTTCCTGGGATCTCATGCACCCTGAATCTGTGCTCGTAATCCAAGAAACTATAATGTCTGTGAGCCAAACAACCAAGGCAGACAAGGAAGCTCTTTTATTTTCAGAGTGAACAATAGAGTTACAGAAAATGAGATATCCTCTTAAAAACTGTTGTTGCTGCTTTTGCCCAGTAACCAGATCTCGCCCTGCTTGCTACCTCTGCTGGTAATGTGCTCGTACTGTCAGGTCTGCTGTTTCAATCACAACCTCGCTCTCCTGTACTCTGATTAGTGTAATTTACAGCTTTTCCCAGGACTACCAAGCAATCAGCCCTGTGTAATTAATGGCAAAGCCATGCTTTTCTGCACTCTGGCGCGGTAATCTGCATCCGAGGAAACAATACCCTGGAACTGCTTTAAATGGTGGACCACTTCCCAGAGCCCCGCAGTCCTTTGTGAAAACTGCCGAGCCTTGTTAACCCCTTATTTTAATTATTATGCTGTGTATTTCTATATGTATTTTCATTCATATATCTTTCACGTGTGTGTATGGCTACCCTAGGATTAACTTTGACATAAGGTTCCACTGTGGTTGTCACAAAATCAGCAGTTAGGTTACTGCATGAAATATTATACTTCCACGGCCTGAACAGAAGTTGTACAGTTCCATTAGCAACAGGGCAGCTGTTGTCTGCTGTTTGTCACTGTATCTATGGGAGGGTGCTAATTTGGATGGGTTTGGGTGCAGGGCTGGGGCCTTGTTCCTCTCTCCATCGGGCTCAGGGATAGGAATCATCACCCAGGGAGAAGCCCGAAGGGTTAGCAAAGCATTTCCTTTTGGATTACTGACTGGGTTCATACCTTATCAAGGTAATAATCCCACTCTGGAGCACTAGACTGGTGTTTGTGGTCCACACTGATGTTCTTCATTGTTCACTGAATTTCAATATTCGTTCAAGTTGATTCAATGTCATATTGTGTCATAGTACATTTCAGGTGTCTTCTAATCACACACATTAGCTTCTGTGATTGTGCAGTTTATGCATGATATAAACAAAGAGTGAACAACAGGGCAACAAAAGCTCATTATAGGCCAAAACTAACTGGATTCTCCAGCTGGTTGAATGCGCAAACATTTCCCATAATGAAGAAACCAGTGTGACACCACACACAACTAGCATCTCCATGTGCATTTCATGGAAATCCTCCTTATGGTAGGTATGAGCATCCTCCATTATATGAGCTATTTACCAGAGAAAATACAGCAATTAAAACTGATGCTGAAATTAGTCGTCATAAATATTTACTGTCATTCATCTTTAAACAAATGGAGGAACAGTGGGAAGAAAGCATATCACCATTTGATGGAGTAAACATTTCAAGGTTTCATCTGTTGCGGCTGCTATCATTCATTTTGGGAAGAGGGTAATTACATCTGAGGTTGAGGAGGCTGGTGTGAAGGGAAATACCCAGCCTCCTCAATTCTAAATTTTACTGTTTTACTATTCTATACTTGTGTATGCTTGTATCAGATGTGTTTTTTTTCCATTGCCCATTCATAATAACATTGTTATAGTTCTAAAATTCATAAGAATTTTCTGTCACCTTTTAATGCTTCTGTGAACTATTAAAAAGGAAAAAAATGCAGATTACAACTGATAAGGGAAATTCGATAGCAAGGTTACTCTAGATCAGGATACTGCACTAAGCTGGTTTGCTTGTAAACATAAATACAATTGTACCACATTATATAACACACACACACACACACACACACTTTCTGAACTGCTTGTCCCATACAGGGTCGCGGGGAACCAGAGCCAAACCCGGCAACTCAGGGCGTAAGGCTGGAGGGGGAGGGGACACACCCAGGACGGGACACCAGTCCGTCACAAGGCACCCCAAGCGGGACTCGAACCCCAGACCCACCGGAGGGCAGGACCTGGTCCAACCCACCGTGGCCCCGCGCCCCTCTCACATTATATAATCTAAGCTTATTCCCCCCCCATTACTCCAGTTACAGCTGGATCCATCTGCATTTTTTTGGTGAAAGGGGTTTCTAAAACCCAGCTTTATATCTAAATTTGAAATGTGAAAGGAAAGACTTCTGTGTTTAATGCATGAGTAATTCCAGCCATTACAAAATAAAAGAAGCTGATAGAAATAACACTGAGGGACTAGCAGTGTTAATATTTAACATTTACAGATCCTGTCAAATCCAAGGTACCTCCTGTTTTTCTGTCAATTTGTGTGACTTATAATATAATATTCTCTTTGAGTGCTTGTTCATTTAGACAATCAATGTCTCAATCTATCTTAATGCTTGAAATATGTAAGGAATCTGTATTTCTGATCAACCACTGGCAACAGTCTTTTCAGAGTCCAGGAAAAATCTGCTCACAGTGCAGAAGGCAGATATTTTGCTGTATTTGCAGGTGTTTTTTTTCTTTTTACATTCCTCTGGAAAAAGGATTAATTCTGCAACAATGATTTTAGGCCTTGACTCAATTAAAGAAGTCGATCATCAATTACCATTCAACTGTTTGAGTATTATTGTTTTTAATGGTTGCTATTAAAATGTTCAAAGAAATTTTGCTGTTAAATTTCTAATTATGTAAAAGAGGGTTTATGTGACATGGGTGACTGGTTGCCAGGGAGTTTCTGATGTAAGATGAGGCAGCTTGGTTCACATTGTTACTGGAGATGCTTCAGCTGTGAATCAGATTTCTTCTATTGAAGACTAAAAAAAGAAGAAAAAAACAAAGCATGCGGAACTTGATGGTATGACTCCACTGATCTGATGACCAGCCAAACCAGTTTTTCCTTTGTTTGCTTGAAAATTTACTCATTTCCTACTTCTTTAAA
This sequence comes from Scleropages formosus, assembly GCF_900964775.1. NCBI lineage: Eukaryota > Metazoa > Chordata > Actinopteri > Osteoglossiformes > Osteoglossidae > Scleropages > Scleropages formosus. The sequence goes on from NC_041827.1 coordinate 2,686,115, forward strand.
CCTGTATGTTCTACAACCGATGTCAACAACCACTTGTCCCAAGCAGGGTCACGGCAAGCCGGAGCCTATCCCAGAAACACGTGGTACAAGGGGGAGGGATCACACCCAGGACAGCATGCCAGTCCATCAGAATGCAACCCAACCAGGGCTCAAACCCTGGACGTGCCACACAATGGGCGCTGGCTGAACCCGCCACACCACCACACAAATGTCAAACAAATATATTTAAAATATGAACACTTCTTTGTAATGCATAGTATTGCTCCATGAGAGGTTTTTATGTAGCAACATGAGTTACTCTGATTTTTGGTACTATTCTTTTACAAATGAAGTGCAGAACTACATGCATTTATTCACTTAGCAGACACTTTTCTCCAAAGAAGGCTCACAATTGACACTATATAGTGTTACTAGCCTGCACACCTTATTCACCAAGGTAACTTACACTGCTAGAGACACAACTTACAATGTGTCACTCATCCATGTATCAGTGAAACACACTCTCTCTGTGTCACTCACACACAAAGGAGAAACCTGAACAGCATGTCTTTGGACTATGGGAGGAAACCCATGCAGACAGGGGGGAAGAATATGCAAACACCACACAGACTGAGCAGGGATCAAACCCACATTCTCTCACACCACTCAGGTGCCATGAGACAGCAGCCCTACTTGCTGTGCCACCATGCCACCCACATGCAATGGTGCCTCTGACTTCTAGTTAGCCCATCCTTGTGTGACACTGATTTATGGCAGCCTAACTACCTGAGTGGCAAGTGCTGAAATTATTCATTTTACTGGAAAGCACACAACAGTTTTCTGTGGCCTGTTTGTTTCATTTGAGTCTGCCTCCACTGGAGACTTTCCAGACTCAAGCCCATTGGTCTTGCAGAAATGGAACTCTGATTTAGCTCCTTCTGTGGCAGCACTTCTAGGACTCCTGGTGGGATAATCTGAGCAACAGGTATAACCTGACACGCTGTGCAGTGCAGCACATGTGCTGGGTCGTGTGTGCTTAGACCACGTGGCCGGCGATACTCGACACAGCTCACCCAGCCCACCTACAACGGGGGCCATATTAATGATTAACAACGATGATCACTGATAGCCTGGAGCCTCCCTTGTTTGTTAGTTGTATGGAGGATTCAGGTTCTCAGTAGCTATGTAGTTCATTGTCTCTGTTAATGATGAGGAAAACAATGACTAGCAGGCAGCTTAGTGATTAAGGAACTAAATTTGGGCAAAAAGCTTCTGGTTAAAATCCCAGAACAGGCCTTGCTGCTGTTCTCTCCAACAAAGTACTTCATCCGAACTGCTTCAGCAAAAGTTCAAAGCTAAATAAATTAGTAAACTGAAAGCTCAACTTGTTACTTTTAATGAAGAAATCTGAGAGATAAGTAAAATAAACTGAAAATACTGAGTGAACGACAATACCCTACAAAGGGTACAATGGAACAATACAGGTAACCAAAATTCTAAATTGGTATTGGCATCATTTCAGCAGCGACCAAAGGTGTAGGCTGGCTTTTACTAAGGGTGGAAGCAAGCTTTTTTCTTGATATATCCTGTGCAGTGGCCAGAGGGAGAAGGTTAATCAGCTGTAAGCCATTGAAAACAAAGGCAGTAAAGCTCATGGTGGGATTAAAGGCTGCATTAATAAAAGCCCTCTTCTAAAAGTTCACTGACAGAAGTATATAATGTAAACCCTGTTGAGAGTGGGTTTTTGTATATTTTGATTGTCCTTACATGGAGTCATGGTTTTAATGCCTTCAGACACCTGGCAGGTTAAATGATCGTCCATTGGGTGCTCCTTGGGTGTTTACATGCACTGAATGGCAAATATTGGCAAAGCTTTGAACGTTGCTACATGTACTGTGAAGTCCATTCTAACAAAATTGAAAAAACATGACACAACCCAGGCATTTCCAAGATCACGTCATCCTGCCAAGTTGAACAACCAGGCGAGAAAGGCAGTTGTCGCAGAACTAGCCAAGAGGCCAGGTGCAACACTGACTGAGTTTTAGACATCTTTAGCTAAAATGAAAGGACCTCTCCAGACATCAACAATCTCTTCAGCACTCCACAGATTTGGCTTCTTTCAGAAAGAATCAGTGTAAGTCGCTTTGGAGAAAAGCATCAGCTAAATGAATAAATGTAAATGTAATATGTTTATGTAAGTGGCTAGAAAGAAGCCATTTCTTAAAAAGGCCAATATTAAATCATGGCTGGAGTTTGCTCAAAGCAATGTAACAAAACCTGAAACCATTTGGAAGAAAATCTTGTGGTCTGATTAGACTAAAGTTGAGCCCTTTGGCCTGGGTAGCAAAGTTCTATGTTTGGCACAAACCATATACTGCCCAACACTCAGGTAACAGAATCCCTACCATCAAGCATTGTGGTGGCAGGATCATGCTCTGGGGTTGCTTTTCAGCAGAATTAACTGATAAGCTTGTTGCCATCGAGGCCAAATGCAGGTAAATCCTTAAGAAAAACCTCAGTTAAGAAGAATCAGTCAGCCAGAGATCTGCATTTAGGTCAAAGGTTCATTCTCCCTCAGGAAAATGACCCAAAACACATGGCAAAACAAGTAAGGAATGGCTTTGAAAAAAGAAGGCTAGCATTTTGGAATGGCTAAGTCAGACCCCAGATTTGATTCCAACTGTGGTATGACCTAAAAACTGCTGTCGACAGACACTCTTCATCTAATTTGTAAGAGTTGGAGCAAATCTGAATTAAAGAAATGGCAAAAATTACAACATCTAAGTGAGCAAAGCTCATAGAGACATAGCCCAAAAGACTCACAGCGGTAATTACTGCTAAAGGACACTGTACATAACTATTGACTTGGCTGGTGGGCGAATAAAAAAATCCTGAAAAATCAAGGGGGTGAATTTTTTCTGTAGGCACTATCTGTCCAACAAGTAATAACCCCTGTGACAACAGGAAGTGTAACTTTGTGTCATCAGCCCAAACCCACACATCTGTTCATAATCTAGTACTCATCAATCAACAGCTATAAACGGCACAAAGAACATACCGAAGGTTGTGGATTCTTGATCAGCACTCTACTGCCTTTCTTATAATAGACCAGCAATCCTTGTTTACTCACCGGATTCCCAAGTTCTGTTCCGTGAGTGTTTGTGTTTGAGTCCTAAGTTTGGTCTTGTCCGAGCCATTCTGTACACCTGTCTGGTTCCCAAGTTCCAGTCCTCTATTTCGTGATGTCTCTACGTTCTAATCACACATTTCTACTTCATTTAGTAAGTTACACAAATATCATGTTTGTGTCTTTGTTCTGTGTTTATTACAGTGTATTACATCTGCACCGTATGTTCCAGTTTGCACTGTGCACTTATAAATATACTTTGCATGCGGGGTCATTAATTATATTTTATGTCCAGACATAAAGTAATATGCATCCATGTCAGACTCACATCCGGACACGACAATATCATGGCTTACTTCGAATTACTCTTATTCAGTTCATTCTACAAAAAAAGCTCCACATTCAAACGAAATGCAATTACCCTTAGCAACAAAAATGTGTTCTTTCTAAGTGTAGTAATAAAATTGCAATGTAGATGTTCAGGAACTGTTAATGAAATTACGAAAAACTCGCACAATTCACTCAATGACCAGCACTGGAGGCAGTAAGGGTAAAAGGGATCTTTCTATAGTAACAAAAGGGAAGATAATTTTTCGGAAAAATATTCCGAATTTCATCGTCAACATTGTGGGTTCAGTAAGGAAAACGCTCAAGCAATGGTGCAACCTCATACCATTCAGAGCTGCAAACGGGCCTGTGATACACTAAAGGGCACTCACGTGCTCAAATGTTATATTGAGGAGCACAGCTCTCCCCCCTGCTCTGGACTCAGTGCCCACAAGCAGTGACACACAAGGCTCCCTTGAAGCTCCCTTGAAACACAGCCCTCCACCGCCAAACCCCATCTCATTATATTTGCCATCTAGCAAAGTTTTTTCCCCAAAGTTATTCTCTGTAAGAGTTTGTTGCTAAAAAATCCCAATAAAGCAGCTATAGATGGTGGATCTTAACACTGGGCAAGAACTTGCCAACAATTGCATTGCAGCGTACGGCATAGCACACATATCTATCAGCTTAACTTTGTGCAGATAAAGCGAGTCATCACTTGTCCGCCGACCCGTTGTGTACGTGAGGTGCAAGACGGGAGAGTTGATATAGAACATGTCCATCAGCGAACAACAGTCTGGTTGAGTGCCCTGCATGTTCCCGCCACAGGTCTTTGAAGCTCTCGTGCTAAGCCTCTTGTTTTTATTTCCTTATAAAGTCACAGCAGTGGATCTGGGGGAAGGTAGGATCAAGAGGGTACGTGAACATACAGCAAAGACAGGTTTTATGTTGAGCCTATATGGGTCACTGGCTGCTGATACCAACCTCACATAAAAAACCTTGATGGCTGATGGCTGATGGCTGACCCTTCCCCAAGGCAGCAAATTGGTCAAATTAGGTATATTGGCAGCTCTACTGCCCCTTTGTAAGCATTTTCCAATGAACAGATGAACCCAAAGTGCCATTTTTTTCTGGGATTGACCCTAGATCACTATAACCATGTACTGAATAAGTGTATTGCGAAAAAGGCAAAAAGCAAAATAAATTACCAAATGATCATTTTAACAAATTGTCTGCATTTTCTCCGTCTGAAGGCAGACATTCCCATTTTTACAATAAAAAATGTATTTTGTATTATGTACTATTTTCCTTCTTTGTGATGTTCCGTTAGCCTTATTTAAAGAATCTTCATATTATAGAATGATTAAAGCATTGCTGACATGATGGACAGATGAACACAATGTCATGATGGATTTGCACTATTTGAAAGAATGAATCCATTCATGAAAGTAGATACACACCAGGAACCAGTTATTTTTACAGTGTATTGTACGGTGTGAGTGAAGGCCAAATGAAGCTTTCTATGTCCATCACATCAGTGACATAGAGGTAGTGCGAGCATTGCTAGCATAGCCAGTCCTTGACCTGTCACCCCCCCCGTAGTGGGCACAGATCACACTCTCACCTTTCAGCGTGGACGATCAGTGCATATCATTTTACCGTGGACGTGACCGTGTTCCCGTACTCTTTCTGAGGAGCACAAGCTGTGGGGGACAGAGCGAACAAAACATAAACGCTCATTTGATCTCGATAAAGACGAGTCACAAGAGCTTTTCTCCTGGACTAAAAGGCTTGTCTGTGTGACAGACACAGGGGCACTACAGCCACCCAGTCAAAGACTTCGTGATCTAGCTTTTGTTACATGGTCATGAAGACCCACTCTGACACAGCCATCCCCAGCCATCCCACAGACTTGATTTCATTTCATACTTTCATGCTATTGTAAGAAATACAGCACCTGTAATAATATAGATATTATAGAGAAATGCAGAAGAAATGCAGGCCCTGTAATAATACAGATAATATAGACAAATACAGAAGAAATACAAACCCTGTAATAATAATGTGGTCTGCATGTAGTATTCTGAACACATGTATTAGTTGAACTTGTACATTTATATTTCATATGAGATGATACGTTTCATGTGAGCACATGATTTGATTTAACCATTAATCCATCATTGATGCAGGGTCATGGTGGTTTGGAGACTATCCTGGAAGCATAGCGTGTGAATTATTATTCATAGCTTAATTAAATGTTACCTGCTTATTTTAAAGTTTAAAAAGCAGTACAGTGCTGGGCTCTCAGCATCCAGGTCCAGTCTGAGGCCCGCTGAGATTATCCTCAAATGTCAACATTACTATGCCATCACTGGAACTTCACCAAGCTTCACTTCACCATGCCATCTCCTGTGTAAATATGAGTCCTTATGTGTTTACTTTTAGGTACAGCTGGGAGTGTAATGGTTTGAGCTGCTGCCTTTACTTGCAGGCTCAAATCCCACGTCCAGCTGTAGTACCCTTGAGTAAGGTAATTTCCCTCCAGTAAAATTACCCAGCTGTATAAATGGGTAAATAACTGTAAGTAGCTTAACACTGTAATTTACTTTGGAGAAAAGGGTTAGATAAATGAATAAATGTAAATGTGCTGTGCTTCAACCCAGTGAGGTGTACACATTGCCCTGGGGAGCTGATTTGTCCCTGCTAGCGGAGAGGTCCACCACAACACCCCCATTGTGAGACTGGGCCTCCCAGAACCACATTTCATCTTCCTTGAAAAGAAGATGTCAAACAAAAATGGAAGGCTATCAACAGCAGGGCTGCCGGCTATCCCTGTTGCTACGAGGACATCATTGTGTTGGAAGAATAGCGGAGACTTGTCTCGCTGAGAAGAGGAGATCCCGACTTGGCTCACGTAACTCACCCTTTGCATGTTGACTCATGCGCTGCTGATGGGAGGCCGTTAATAAACACAGTCCTTTAACACTGGTCTGATGGGTTTCTGTTAGACCAGCTAAGGCACATTTCAGCAGCAACCATCGCTTTCAAACTTAATGCACAATTTAATATATATAGTAATAGATATAGTTAATACAGCGTTATTGCTCTCATTGGCATTGTTGTTTTTGTTGTTACCATTTCTGTCCATTTGGCCTCGTCACCAAGAGCGCTGCAGACATGTGACCGAGCTCAGTATAAGTGGATGAGAGCTGATGGGGATCCAGCCAACAACGTGATCCAAAAGCGTAAACTGAGCAGCTCTGACTCGTGCTCAGACGGGAAACTCCTGTTATTTATGGCTCCTGCCATACCTGTGGGAGACACCGCTGTGTGACCCTGTGTACTTGTACCGTCCTGCGGCGCCGCTGAGGAACACTGACACACATATGAAAACAGATCTGGAAATTTCAGCACACTTAAAGAGTGCGGTACCAGTTCACTGTATGTATTATAACAGTCTGACAGAGGGAGACAATCTGTGTGTTATGTGGGGCCTTTAATTCCATCCATCCATCCATCTTCCTCCGCTCTTATCCGGGGCCGGGTCGCGGGGGCAGCAGTCCGAGCAGAGTCCTCCAGACTTCCCTCTCCCCGCACACCTCCTCCAGTTCCTCTGGGGGAACCCCAAGGCGTTCCCAGGCCAGCCGGGAGACATAGTCTCTCCAACGTGTCCTGGGTCTGCCCCGAGGCCTCCTCCCAGTGGGACAAGCCCGGAACACCTCCCCAGGGAGGCGTCCAGGAGGCATCCGGAACAGATGCCCGAGCCACCTCAACTGGCTCCTCTCGATGCGGAGGAGCAGCAGCTCTACTCCGAGCTCCTCTCGGGTGAATGAGCTCCTCACCCTATCCCTAAGGGTGCGCCCAGCCACTCTGCGGAGGAAACTCATTTCTGCCGCTTGTATCCGCGATCTCATTCTTTCGGTCATGATCCAGAGTTCATGACCATAGGTGAGGGTAGGAACGTAGATCGACCGGTAAATTGAAAGCTTTGCCTTACGACTCAGCTCCCTCTTCACCACAACAGACCGGTACAGTGACCGCATCACTGCGGACGCCGCACCGATCCGTCCGTCAACCTGCCGCTCCATTTTTCCCTCACTCGTGAACAAGACCCCGAGATACTTAAACTCCTCCACTTGAGGGAGCAACTCCCCCCTAACCCGGAGGGGGCAATCCACCTTCTTCCGACTGAGAACCATGGCCTCGGATTTGGAGGTGCTGATTCTCATCCCCGCCGCTTCGCACTCGGCTGCAAACCTCCCCAGTGCACGCTGCAAGTCTTGACTTGATGAAGCCAACAGGACCACATCGTCCGCAAAAAGCAGAGACGAGATCTCACGGCCACCAAAACAGACACCCTCCGTTCCGTGGCTGCGCCTAGAAATTCTGTCCATGAAGATAATGAACAGAATCGGTGACAAAGGTCAGCCCTGGCGGAGTCCAACATGCACCAGGAACAGGTCTGACTTACTGCCGGCAATGCGAACCAAGCTCCTGCTCCGGTTATACAGGGAACGAACAGCCCGTAGCAACGAGCCCCAAACCCCATAATCCCAAAGTACCCCCCACAGGATGCCACGAGGGACACGGTCGAATGCCTTCTCCAGGTCCACAAAACACATATGGACTGGTTGGGCAAACTCCCACGAACCAGTGTTCTGGTATAGCTCCTCCTGAATCCGAGGTTCGACTATCGGTCGGATTCTCCTTTCCAGTACCCTGGCATAGACTTTCCCAGGGAGGCTAAGGAGTGTGATCCCCCTGTAGTTGGAACACAATCTCCGGTCCCCCTTCTTAAAAAGAGGGACCACCACCCCGGTCTGCCAGTCCAGAGGCACCGTTCCCGAACTCCACGCGATGCTGCAGAGGCGTGTCAGCCAAGACAGCCCCACAACATCCGGAGACTTGAGAAACTCGGGGCGGATCTCATCCACCCCCGGAGCCTTGCCACCGAGGAGTTTTTTGACTACCTCAGCAACTTCAGCCAGGGTAATGGACGAGTCCCCCTCCAAGTCCCCAGCCTCAGCTTCCTCTACGGAAGGCGTGTCGGAGGGATTGAGGAGATCCTCAGAGTATTCCTTCCACCGCCCGAGGACATCCTCAGCTGAGGTCAGCAGCGCACCACTTCCACTGTAAACAGTGTTCGTGGAACACCGCTTCCCCCCTCTGAGTCGCCGGACGGTTTGCCAGAATCTCTTTAAGGCCGACCGAAAGTCTTCCTCCATGGCCTCACCGAACTCCTCCCAAGCCCGAGTTTTTGCCGCGGCGACTGCCAGAGCCGCGCTCCGTTTGGCCCGTCGGTACCTGTCAGCTGCTTCAGGAGTCCCATGAGCCAGCCAGGCCCGATAGAACTCCTTCTTCAGCTTGACGGCATCCCTTACTTCCGGTGTCCACCACCGTGTTTGGGGATTGCCGCCGCGACAGGCGCCGGAGACCTTATGGCCGCAGCTCCGAACCGCCGCCCCGACAATGGAGGCGCGGAACATAGTCCATTCAGACTCAATGTCCCCCACCTCCCTCGGGACCTGGTTGAAGCTCTGTCGGAGGTGGGAGTTGAAGACCTCTCTGACAGGGGCCTCCGCCAAACGTTCCCAACAGACCCTCACTATGCGTTTGGGCCTGCCAGGTCTGTCCAGCTTTTTCCCCCGCCATCGAATCCAACTCACCACCAGGTGGTGATCAGTTGACAGCTCAGCCCCTCTCTTCACCCGAGTGTCCAAGACATATGGCCGAAGGTCAGAAGAAACAACTACAAAGTCGATCATTGACCTCCAACCTAGGGTGTCCTGGTGCCAAGTGCACTGATGGACACCCTTATGCATGAACATGGTGTTCGTTATGGATAAACCGCGACTAGCACAGAAGTCCAATAACAACTTACCGCTCGGGTTCAGATCAGGGAGGCCGTTCCTCCCAGTCACGCCCCTCCAGGTATCACTGTTGCTGCCCACGTGGGCGTTAAAGTCCCCCAGTAGAACGACAGAGTCCCCAGTGGGAGCGCTTTCCAGCACGCCCCCCAGGGACTCTAAAAAGGCCGGGTACTCTACACTGCCGCTAGGCGCATAAGCACAAACGACAGTGAGAGACCATTCCCTGACCCGAAGGCGTAGGGAGACGACCCTCTCATTCACCGGAGTAGACTCCAACACATGGCGGCTGAACTGGGGGGCTATTAATAAGCCCACACCAGCCCGCCGCCTCTCACCTTGGGCAACGCTAGAATAGTGGAGAGTCCACCCTCGATCGAGGAGAGTGGTTCCAGAACCCAAGCTGTGAGTGGAAGTGAGCCCGACTATATCTAGACGGTATCTCTCAACTTCCCGCACCAGCTCAGGCTCCTTCCCCGCCAGTGAGGTGACATTCCAAGTCCCAAAAACCAGAGTTGGCGCCCGAGGTTTGGGTCGGCCGGGCACTCGGCCCCGACCGCCGCCCAAATCACAATGCACCGGCCCCTTACGGTCTCTCCGGCAGGTGGTGAGGCCACCGAAGAGCGGCTCCACGTCATGGCTTCGGGCTGAGCCCGGCCAGGTCCCGTGGGCATAGACCTGGCCACCAGGCGCTCGCATGCGAGCCCCCCCCCCCAGGCCTGGCTCCAGGGTGGGGCCCCGGTGACCCCATACCGGGCGGGATAAACGAAAGCCTTGATTTTTCCTTCATAAGGGGTTTTTGAACCGCCCTTTGTCTCGTCTGTCATCCAGGACCTGTCTGCCGTGGGAAACCCTACCAGGGGCATATAGCCCCAGACAACATAGCTCCTGGACTCATTCAGGCACTCAAACCCCTCCACCACGGTAAGGTGGCGGTTCACGGAGGGGGGGACCTTTAATTATTAGCCATTATTTAACGACTGCAGAGGGTTGTGGTGGCACAGCAGACTTGGCCAGGTCCTGCTCTCTGGTGGGTCTGGGGTTCGAGTCCCCCTTGGGGTCCCTTGTGATGGACTGGTGTCCCGTCCTGGGTGTGTCTCATCCCCCTCCAGCCTTGCACCTTGTGTTGCTGGGTTAGGCTCCAGTTTGCCACAACCCCACTTGGGTCAAGTGGCACCAAGCGGGACTCAAAACCCAGACCCACCAGAGAGCAAGCCCTAGCCAAACCCGCTGCACCACCATGCCCCCCCCCCCCTATAATTTAGTCCCCTACTAGAAAACTCACATTGAGGATGCCATGTAACTTATTTACCCATTTGAACAGCTGGGTCATTTTTACTGCAACAATTCAGGATAAAGCGCCTTGCTCAGTGTTTCTGCAGCAGGAGTAGGGGTTTGAACTGGATCTTTCAATTGCAAGGTACCAGGTTCAAGCACCACATGCTATGCCACAAAAGGAAGATTTAGAACATCTCTAGATGTTGCACTAGTATATTTGCATGTAAAAGTAGAAAGGTGGGCTGGGAATGAAACAGCTGGATCCCAGTTCATATTGGATAGAGGAAAGCTGTACATTCAGTGACTCACACACAAATGCAGGAGGGAGAGGGGACATACCCAGGACGGGATGCCAGTCCATCGCAAGGCACCCCCAGCAGGACTCAAATCCCAGACGCACCAGAGAGCAGGACCCAGCCAAGCCCACTCCGCCATCGCGCCCCCCCCTTTGGTGACTCTTGACCTAAAAAAAAAATTCAGTCTGAAAGTTTGGGAAAGCCACTTAGCAACTGCAGGTGGCCATAGAAAGCACGCTTAGTGACTTGTTTTGTTTGCTGTGACAGATTTAGGTTTGCGTGGTTTCATGTGAATAAATTCTTGGCATTTTCACTTTTCAGCAAAGCGCAGCTGCGTTAACTAATGTCCGAAAAAACTGCGCAGTCAAGCAGAAGAGCAGCTACTGCATTTAACTGCTGTGACATTTTTACTATTGCTTTAATCCTGCTGCTTTACCACTAAAAAGCTGCTGAAATGTGGGGATGCTTTCAATGCCCAAAGAATGATGTATTTTGTAATGCAGTGCTCAGCAACTTGGTTCGATGCCTCTGATTCATATGCTTGCTGGTAACAGAGCCAGATCTGCTGACTGAATGCCCTTTTAGGTTCCCATGGATCTCGTTGCCCATCTTCACAGCACTGGTTCCAGTTAGCCTCAACCATCCTCAATCATCCGTCCACCCTCATCATTCTTGGCACTCCCACTCAGCCCAGGGAAACCAGCCAGATGGTTTTTTTCTTTCAGCTGAGGACTGTAGAGAACAACAGAGGTTGGGATGACTTCAGATCTGTAGGCACTTTCTTTCCTTCTTCCCCGAAGGCACTGCTGTGTGGGACCTTGGTGCGAAGGCACACATTATTCCTGCTGTGATTAAAGTGCCCTGATGATGAAAGGATAGGAAGAGTTTGGGATGACAGCTCACGAATTTGTGTGCTTGTGCCCTGAGTGAGCAGAAATTTTGCAAGCATTATATCCATGTGTTCCTCTTGTCTGTGCTCCTGCTTTTTTGTGATCCTTTTGTGCATTGCAGGACGCATAGTCATCCGTTGCCATAATAGAAATACTTGGCGTGGAGGGGCAGATGGATGTGTAACTTCCCCTGTGTTGAGAGGCTAGTGCCCAGGGATCATCACGTGTTATGGATGAACTCCTTCCAAAGCCCAACTCCCATGCACCCTCCAAGTGTTTCCCATTTCCCACCCACTCTCCACACAGATCCAGTTTCTATTTCCATTGAATTTCCACCTTGTTTTGATTCAGCATAATATCGACACCCACTCTTACTAAGAACAAACCACTATGTCATCTAGATGAACTCTTGTAAGGACTAATTCGGATCTGGGCTGCTTGGAAATGATGTACAGCCTTTCCTTGGCATGGATGCAAAGACAGTCCATTTAGACTGGGCCAACCATCCTTCTTACTTGCTGTCTTACAGGACAAGCCTGCATGGACCCAACCATTCAATCACTCACCAGACATCTATTTAGCATTTTTAGTTTTTCAGAAATGGTAATGGTTTCACACATACACACACACACACTGACTGAAACCGCTTGTCCTGAGTCGGGGTTGCTGCGAGCCGGAGTCTAACCTGGCAACACAGGGCGCAAAGCCGGAGGGGGAAGGGACACACCCAGGACAGGACGCCAGTCCGTCACAAGGCACCCCACGCCCACCAGATAGCAGGCACAGGCCAAACCCGCTGCGTCACCGCGCCCCCCGTAATGGGTTCATATTTTTATATATTTTTATATGTAAGTTTATATTAGGTGGCCTGTAGCTGCGCAAGTCCTAAGAACAGCTGAAGATGGCTTTAGGGCAAGCAGTGGATGGCACGGTCCTCAGAGAGGTGAATTTTCGGAACAGTGCAACCTGCAGATGGCTGTCACAAACTGTATCCCAGCTCCCTCCATCCTGGCCCTTTGCACCATCCTGGCTGCTTGTTACCTCCAATTAGGAGCACCGGTCCTCTACTCCTCTCTTCTCTGCATCCGGGCAAAACATGAAAAGGTGCTGTCAGATGGCATTAGTCTGAGGCTGCGTGTTTGAACAGGCAGTGGAGCGTCTCTGAGCCGCTGAGGCCCCTGTTAATGCTCACATGGGGTTTATGCCAGAGCGATGGCTGGTGGGACGAGCCTGGTCAGCAGAGTCTGGCACCAAAAGTGCTGGGTCCTTTCTCTTTGTCTAATTTACCCAGAAATTGTGCTTTCTGATTGACACCGGTGTTCCTTCGCACAGAGTCTACGTCGCTCACATGGATGGCACGAACAAAGAAGACGTCTTGCATTAAAATTATAGATACTGGGAATAATCCATAATCCAAATGTTTTAATTTGAAAGGGTGAAAATGGCCAGTGTGCATGAATTATTCGGAGTACTGCTGGGGCTGAATGACAATGACGATGGAGTACGATTCAGAAGAAGAGTAAAGATATGTATCAGTGCGATGAGACGGAAAACTTTCATTATGAGATTATAGTTAAACTAAATGTTAAACGGAGTAAATTCAGTTACAATCTTTTTTTCAGAACTGAAGAAGTGAAAAAGCCCTTGGGGTTTCACTAATCATTTCTGTCTTTTTGTAACACATACATTCAACAAAAAAAGTACTTATTTTCATTGTATTTACATTCATTTTTCTTTATTCCTGTTATCTGAACTTTCATGGACATTTCTTTAGTTATTATTATTTCCTCATCAAAAATATTATTTTTTTTTGCTCTCCTCAACAAAAAACAAGGTCATCTTAAAACAAGGGAATTTTACTGCTCTCAGTGAAATATTTTGCTCCCCATTCATCTGTTTCCTATGAGATGCCTGACCACGAGCGTGTGCTTTTCTACTGTTAATTCTCTTGGCAAAAGCCTATGTTTTTCAATGGAATAAAAAGCAGGGGGGCTTATAAACCACTATTTCTTAACCATAAACCATTCTGAGAAATATTTAATAACTATTTAACTGTCTTCTACCACTTGATTCTGTTACATCTATTTCTGTCACATTTCTTTCATTTCCACAGAATAGATGAGAGGAAACGATCACCTTGGAGACTGGTGAACAGCCTGAGGCCGCAGGGGAAGTGAGGTAAGGTTATGCTGTCAGCACGCAGGGGATGTGTCATTCATGTGGCGTACATGTGCCTTGGTATGTCACGAGGGCAGCGTGCTCTCCATCACGTCTCTCTCTCGCTCTCTCTCCTCTCTTTAGTCCAGTTATTTCTGTGTCTGTCGCTTTTTTCATGTCTTTCTCTGTGTCTGCCTCCCTTTTTTCTTTTCACTAATACATGCACTGAATACTTTTCACTAATGATACAACACGCCTGTACCGATGTAACATCATGGCTGTTTTAAAGCAGAGAAACCACATGGGAGTGTGAGCAGCTAAAGCAGCAAGTATTTCCCGTCAGCACTGAAACAGAAAGATAGTCCTTCAAAGCTGCTCATGTGGTGCCCATCAGCTGATGTTGGAAATGATGAAATCGGCAAAATCTCTGCAAAAGTTTTAAGTTGACTGATAAATCCTGGTTTAAGACCCTGGTTATGGCCTACAAATGCATCAGTAGAACTGCTCCCAGATATCTGCAAGACTTGATCATCCGCTACACTCTTCTACTTCTGCCCACTTGGTGATCTCACGCATGAAAAGTAAAGCACGAAGGTTCTCAATTCTGGCTCCGTTGTGGTGGAATGACCTCCCCCTCTCACTCAGAACTGCTGAATCTCTGTCCACATTTACAAAGGGTCTTGAAACTCACCTCTTCCGGACTCACTTTGCCCATGATCTAAGTTCATGTAATGTGTAAATGTTCATGCACCATAACTTTAAAATCATGCCAGGTTAAACCTTTACGCAGCTACTCCTGTAATGTAACATAAATGTTTATATGTATCTTTAAAAAAAAAGATAAAAATACTAGGAAGGTGATCAGGAATCATCGATATTGTGATAAAGTTTTATGCAGCTACTCGTGTGATGAACATTGGTTCATATGATGGAAATAAACTAACTGCACTTAAGAATCACACAACTGTATCCAAATGTCTCTTCCTGCCAATGTAATGAACACATTGTATTTTCTATGAGATGTACATCGCTTTGGAGGAAAGCGTCTGCTAAATGAATAAATGTAAATCAGTATGTGGAATGTTAAAGTTTGGGCGTGTGTGTCACGCGGATGTGGGCATGGCATAACAGCAGCTATGTAGGTATGAAAATAAAAAAAACACAGTTATCTTGTTTAGAAGAAAGGGATCAGTGATACCTGTGCCATGTGACACGGGACTTTTTCAGGCACCAGGGGGAGGAGTTTGGCACTTGTGGTAAAAACCCTGTGGTCTCACTGGTGTAGCTGCTGTGCAATACCACACATAGCAGTAGAGTTCTGCTTGGCTTCTTCCTGTTTGCTTTCCTCACATGAACTTCTGGTAAGGGGCGGACTCATACAGAAACAGCATCACACACCCCTGGCGGTAGACGTTATGCTGTGAGCTCAAGCAAGGGGGTGAATGGAAACTGCAACTCCTAAATTCCGTAGAACCAAGAGTTGCATCAGCTTCCCTTTTTGCATTACATTTACATTTATTAATTTAGCTGACGCTTTTCTCCAAAGCAACTTACAGTGTTGAGGTTGCAGTTATTTATCCATTTATACAGCTGGACAATTTAGGGTAAGGACCTTGCTCACAGGTACTACAGCCAGAGGTGAGGCTTGAACCTGAAACCTTTGAGTCCAAAGACAGTAGTGCTAACCACTACAGTACCAGTTGCCCCCCCCTTTTTCACTGTATCACAAAATTTTGATTGTTATATAGAAAAAAATATATCATTAATATATTTAAAGAAATAGTTAATAAAGACCAATACATATGATCTGTTCACCATGTGAGGGAGGGTTTTTACTGTAAGACGATGAATGTTTAAAGCACTGGTGGCAATCAACTGTTGTTTTACACAGGTTGTTTGCTCTAGAGTTATTTTTGCATTTATCTGACATTTTTCTCTAAAGTAACTTACAATTATTTATAGAGGTAGGTGGTTTTACTGGAACAATTAAAGTAAACGCCTTACTCAAGGGTACGACAGCTGGAGGTGGGATTCAAACCTGCAATTTTCACAGCGAAACACAGCAGCTCTAACCATTACCCTACCAGCTACCCTGTGGCACTCTGGTTTTTTGCATTTTAGTGCCGTGGCAGCTTTTATATTTACATTTACTAGTTAGAAAAAGCTTTTGTCCGAATCGAGGGTCTGACCTTTGTGGCACCTGAGAAATTGTAGAGCTGTTTGTTTTTTTCACTTTCCTTTCAAGGAAAGAGATATAACAACCAGACATCCATCATCATCACCCACAAGTTATCCTGTTATAATACTGACTGAGAACACACGCTCCTCTATTGTCTCCTGTGCCCAGTTTATTATGTGTGGTTATATGTGTGGAGGTAATACAGACAAACTTTTACTGAATTCATAGGGGTCTGAAAAGAAAGTATCAGAATTCTGGATTAAAATTTTTAGTAACTTCATGCACAAGGCAGCAGCATTTCTTCACAGATATAGCCACAGAAAGCACTGTGAGGTTTCCTACAGGGGATATGAGTCACACATATGGTGGTGATGGTGGCAGTCATTTTTATTGATCATTTTTTCCATCCTTTTTTACAGCACTGTCCCCCACAGTCAGTTATGTTCAGTATTTGAGTATTTCTGTCTAAATTGATGGCACTGTGTGAGTGGGGACAGTTGATGTCAGTGAGAGCTGTGGCTGAAGGACACAGGTTTGAATTTCACCTACTGATCTAGCACTCTTGAGCAAGGCACTTATCCTAAATGACTCCAGTAAAAATGACCTAGCTATGCAAATAGATAAATAATTGTAGGTGGTGTAACATCCTAAGTTGCTTTGGAGATAACGTGTGCCTGTGTGGCCTCTTGGCAATGGCATCTTCCCACCCATACCAAACACCTCCCTGCCTGATGCCCATTGGCTCTGGGATAGGTTCCAGAGTACCAACTCTGAGACAACAAGCTGATAATGAAAATGAGTGAGTAAATATAAACAAATGACACTTTATATGCCATACTGATTGAAATCATATCCTAAAACAGCTTATGTTTTCTCAGAAGAATCACAACTTGCCAGTGACTATCTAGATGAAGGAGTGATGCTGGTTTGCAGGAACTAGCTGAGATACCATAGTCAGTATGACCCTCCCCTCAATGATGGACAAAACTATAGTCTCAGCCTCCAGCTTATCCAAAACCGGCCTCAGTACCTGCATCAATGAATGACACTGGGACCATAATGAGCTGGTTTTTGTTTTTCCACTCACAAAGAGCAGCTGCAGAAAATGTAAAATGCAGTAGTGTTGGAGTTCTGGTACCAAGTACACTCACGAGCATCCTTGTGTTAGAATATGGTGTTTGTTATGGACAAACCATGGCTAGCAATGTCTATAACCGCTTGTCCCGAGCGGGGTCGTGGCAAGCCGGAGCCTACCCAGCAACACAGGGCACAAGGCCAAAGGGGGAGGGGACACACCCTGGATGGGACACCAGTGCACCACAGGGTACCCAAAGGGGGACTCGAACCCCAAACCCACCACACAGTGGGCACAGGCCAAACCCATCATGCCCCCACGCCCCCCCCATAAACAGAAGTCCAATAACATTTCACCATTCAAGTTTAGATCGGGCAAGCTGTTCTTCCCAAACACCCCACTCCACATTTCCCAGTCATTGTCAACGTGAGCATTGAAGTCCCCCAGCAGGAATATGGAGTCTGTAGGTGGTGCCCTGTCCAGAACCTCACGCACTCTCTCCAAGAAAGTTGAATACTCTTAACTGCTGTTCGGAGCATAAGCACGCACAACAGTCAATGTCTTCCTCTCTGTGACCTTAAATTGCGTTGAGGCGACTCTCTTGTCCACCGGGACAAACTCCAATTGTATGGCAGCCAGCTGGGGCCTTGTGAGTATCCCCACGCCCACCCGACACCTCTCGTCCTGTACAACTCCTGAGTAGGAGAGAGACCACCTCCTATCAACGAGTTTGGTTCCAGAGCCAACACCGTGAGTGGAAGTGAGCCCAACTATGTCTAGTTGATATCTCTCAACCTCCCGCACCAGTTCCAGCTCCTTCCCTCTCAGTGAGGTCACATTCCACATGCCAGGAGCCAGTTTCTGCTGTAAGGGTCCGTGACGCCACGCGCCACCCTGCCCGCTCCTGCTGCCTGAAAGGCATTGCACTCCACCCCCATGTTGGACCTTGCGGGTGGTGGACCCACATGACCCCCCCTCCCACATTGCCATTTTGGACTGAGCCCGGCTGGGTTACGTGCGCTGCTTGGCCACCAGACGCTTTCCTAGGAACATTACCCCCAGGCCCGGCTCCAGAGGTAGGTCCCGTGACCCTATTCCGAGCAGGGTAAATGTTTGATTGTTACTGTTTTTCATGGAGATTTCTGGGTTGTGTTAGTCTGGATCTTCACTCCAGACTGGTTCCCCTTAGGAGACTCTACCAGGAGCCTACTGCTCCCAACAGTATTAACTCTGGAGATCCTGATCTAGGAAGGGTGTTGGTCATATTTTATACTCAAAAACGCAGACATTAAACTTCAGTTTCTTAACCTAGAAATCAAATAGTCAGTTAATCGGAATGCATTACCTTAGTTTGTTTAAAACAGTCTGCCTGCCTTCTGAGAGTTATCCTCAGTATTCATATTTAGAGAAACCTTCAAAATACCTTTTATGGTAATTTTCACTACGATGGACTTGCATCCCATTCAGGGTTTACCACCCCCGCCTTGTACCCAGCGCTTCCAGGACAAGCTCCAGATCACCATGACTGTACTCAGGACAAAAGTGGTTATTGAAATTGGGTAGATAATAATTTTTTACGCAATCATGATATCAATTCCTAAAAAACATAAAGTCAGTGATGTATCCAAACATGTTTACAGATTTCCCCACAGCCTGGCAGAGGAGACGCCTTTTTTCTACCTAGTAATATCTGCCCTTGTTTTATAGCGCTTGCATCTGCTAATTTCAGACAGGAAGCAAGCCATGCATGCTTTTACAGCCTCACCCACATCACAAGACAGGATGGCACATATCCCTCTTTGTACGTTTTTACAGCAGCAGGTCTAGGCAGTGTCTAGACAGTGAAAAGCCATTCCCCCAGACACAAACGTGACTCTGATCACAGAGCTGTGTGTGTTTTCCTCCTATTTGTATGCAGAGCTGCTGAAGCCTGGCATCTCTTCTCCTTCACAGAAGGGTGGCAGAAGGCAGAGGACAGTCGGTGACTGGCATGGCATCTTGCATGATGGTGTGGATAGCGATGGGACAAAAATCAGGGGGGATGCTGTTAAAGAGCCCATGTAACCACACTCAACCACCATCCACAGTCTCCTTCCCTACGGCTGCCGCAAGTAGAGTTTCAAGGATGGAAATTAAGCCTATACCCAATGTGTATGAGTACTTTTGTTTTGCATTATTTGAATTTTAAAACTGCAAATGTTGGAGTAAAATGCAACATTTAATTTCACTGAGCAACCAGAGTGCAGTATATCAGCGTTCTCTACTAGTTGTGTTTTCCAGAATGCTAAAATTCCAGAAAGTCATGTTTTCAGAAGCACAAAGCTCTTGGCGCTGATGTGAAGAAAGAAAACAGAAGCGGCAAATACCAATTGGGTTTACAGGTCATGGCTTAAGAGTCTTGGGACAGTGTTTCTGGCTGAGTTTCAAGATCAGTTGACAGCTGGAGATCATGACACCAGGACAGCTCGCCGACCCCCAACATACCAAATCTATAACTGATGCAGTTTCTCACGATGCTTGTACATGGTGAAAAGATGTCCAATACTCCCATCGCTTAAAGTATTGTCCCCAGTGTTCAACATCCTAAAGCAAAAAGGTTAATCTGAACAATGCACATTGACCCTCTATGGCTGGATTAATCACACACACGCAGAGTTCGAAACCGCTTGTCCCAGGCAGGGTCGCAGAAAACCAGAGCCTAACCCAACAACACAGGGCACAGGGGACACACCCAGGATGGGACGCCAGTCCATCGCAAGGCATCCCAAGTGGGACTCGAACCCCAGACCCACCAGAGGGCAGGCACAGGCCAAACCTACCGTGCTGCCACACCCCCTCAGCTGGATTAATAATAATTAGAATCATTACTGCTGCTGTTATTGTTGTTGTTACTGTTGTCGCTATTTGCTGATTTTATTATTCTTCTGCATCAGTTTGTTTGCTGTAGTCAACGTGCATTGAGTGTTTTCCTTAGGTTAGTATTTTGTGATTTATACATTTTCAGGGTACATTAAAACAATACAAGTGGAATGTGTATTACACCACATATACAGTTACTTCATCAGGGGGTGAGTAGCTTTTTGTGTATTTGCACTCAAGTCCACGACTGGTCATCAGTGGCATGTCTCTGTGCCATAAGCTCTTGATTGTACTGGAGCACTGATAAGTCATAGCTCACACCTTGTCTTCTTTAATGTGTCACATCACATCATCAGGATGTTGTCTCTATTAACTTAGGAGAGTGTATGGCATCATCGAAGCTGTGCTCTACTTGAAGACTGTGCCAAAACCTTTCCCCTAGACATGCCAGTACATAGCAGGATCATACAGGAAATATCTTGCCAAGTGTGACCTTTGAATGGCACTTGGTGAACACGCTTTTATTCAACATTATAATTCATCACCTCCAGGCATACACGCACACACACGTTTGCTGAAGCCGCTTGTCCCAAGCAGGGTTGGGGTGGTCTGGAGCCTAGCCTGATGGCACGGGGAGCTGGGGGGGGACACACCCAGGGCGGCACCCCAAGCAGGACTTGAACCCCAGACCCACCAGACAGCAAGACCTGGACAAGCCCACTGCGCTATCGCACCCCCCCATCTCTAGCCAATAATGCAATATTTACATGGTAGTTCTACTGTTTGGAAAATAATTTGTCAAGGTAACCCTGGACTGCTGCTGCTATGGAAACATAATTTGTCCAGACAAGACAATATAGATATCACTTAACGACAGGATTATGTTCTGAGAAATGCGTTGTTAGGAGATTTTGCCGTTGTGCAAACATCAGAGCGTACTTACACACACCTAGATGGTATAGCCTCAATCATAAGAGTGTACTTATACACACCTAGGTGGTATAGCCTCGATCATAGAGTGTACTTATACAAAACTAGATGGTATAGTCTCAGTGCAGTCAAGAAACGCGGTAAACACAAGATTTATGACGTTGTTGTCGGCGTAACACAGCACACTGTTTTACAGTAAACTTTTTTATAAGTAGAAAGAGTACACTGTAAAATAAGGATAAAAAGTAGAGTATAGTAAAAACATAAAGCAGTAACATAAGTGTTTATTATCATTATCAAGTATTGTGTACTGTACATAATTGTATGTGCTATACTTTTATACAACTGGCAGTACAGTAGGTTTGTTTACAGCAGCACCACCACGAACACAGGAGGAACACGTTGCGCTACGACATTGGTAGTTGATAACAATTTTTCAGCTTCATTATAATCTTATGGGACCACCGTTGTATATGTGTAAGTCGTTAAGTGAAACGTCATTAAACGGCACATGACTGTATCCAAACAAGACAATATAGTAATGTAAGGCTGAGTAAAGGCAGTAAACAAAGTAAAGGGCATCCATAACATTTAGATGCTGTTTTGAAGCTTAGTCTAATTTCAGAGGCATAAAATGTGTTATAAAAGTAAAAGTTAGTGTAACTGAAGAAGTTGCCATAATCAAAGAGAAGGAAAAAAATGATAATGCATTTTCTTAAGGGTCAACTGGTTATGAAATCATTTTAGAGATACTAATGTAAAAGACCTTTTTACTGAGTACTTGACATATAGTACCTGTTTTTACAGCAAAGAGAGGAACTATAAATTGCCTTGTAGGCTCTTCAAAAGCATTTTCAGGTATCAAAAACATGTTGTGGTACTTGCCAGACTTACAATAGGTACCCACAGCTGGGGGTGGCATTCAAACCTGTGAGCTTGGGGTCCAAAGGCAGCTGCTATAAGAATTATACTACATACTGTTGCAATTCAAACTCAGATTTGCAGCCTCAAACATAGAGATCATACAAAACTGATGGACATTTACTGTACTCTATTGTACTGTCCTACCTAGAAATAGCTATGATGCAAGGCAGGAGCAGTGGACCATAGCAGAGTGTATACACACACACACACAGTCTGAACCACTTGTCCCATACAGGGTCACAGGGAACCGGAGCCTAACCCGGCAACACAGGGCATAAGGCTGGAGGGGGAGGGGACACACCCAGGACGGGACGCCAGTCCATCACAAGGCACCCCAAGCAGGACTCAAACCCCAGACCCACCGGAGAGCAGGACCCGGTCCAAACCACTGCGCCACTGCGACCCCCTTCATAGCAGAGTAATGGAACAAAATGAAAGAACATGTCATTTCAGAGCACCTGCATACTGCTCCTTAGATTCCACCGTTTTCCTGTATTCCTTCTTCGCCAGAATGACAGTCTGTTTGAAAACACATTACTTATTTGCCCGTCCTTAACGGTCTGTTGCAGGCCTGCTTATTGGTAAGTTCACTTCTGCAGTTATTAATTTAACTCAGCATGATAAGGAATGGCTTTGTATTTTTAGGCATGCGAGCCTTGCCCAGTAATCGACTGCTGCCATTGCTTCGGTGCTGCAGGCCACCGTGCATCACAGAGAGCTCTTGTCTCACCCGGGCCCGAGTCTCAGAGCCAGTTCTGTGTGGCCAGGCCCGTCTCTGCCCAGTTACGTGCCCTGGCACTCGAGGAGCCCGAGCCCCTCTGTGCGACGTCCCATCACAGCATTCGCTTAGCCAACACCTCCTGCAGTCACGTCACCCCAACTGATCCCAGCTGACGAATAGCAGCTTCGGCCCTCCTTTGGCAAGGCGGGGGGTCATCAGACCACTCAGTGGTGAAAGCCTCTTGTGTTTCGGCCGCAGGCCCGTACCCCGGGCTTACAGAGGAAATTCTAAGCTTCGGTCCAACGGAACTTAACTGGTCAACCACATGAGAGTCTCATGGGCAGCTCTGGATACGGATCTGCCATATCAAGGCAAAATGTACAATATCCAAAACAACTCGGACTGAACCACAGAAACAGAATCTCACGTGAAAAAAAACTAAGTTTAAAAGAAAGAAATAGTATAAATAGCATGATGATTTATTGACGTTAGCATGTTTGGTTTCAGAAACAAAAAATTTTATGGCACAAGTCTTTTTTTCAGTTCACATCCACACTTATTCATTCTCTTGCCAAACATTTCCCACTGAACAAACCTGGCAGTTGCACCGACGGCTTCGCGAAAGTCACGATACGCAGCAGCAAGGCCGCCAACTGCAAATACGCAGTTTGAGATGCAAAACAATGCAGGTCGCTGGCCACGGGGTCTGGAAGAGGCTTTGCCTGCGGCGGCCGCTGAAATAACGCGACCTGCTGAAACAGGTTCTTTACTGCACTGAGAATCGAACAGCACACATGGCACGGCACAGAGAATGCATTACAGCGCTTTGATGGTGCAGCGGAGAAGATACTTCACTTTGCGTACATGTGCTCTTAAGTACTGCATACATGTAATCACCAAAACGGGCATTTTTCCTATCATGTATGGAAAGTACACTATACTCTTTTCTCCAAAGCAGCTTGCAATGTTAAGCAAATTTACAGTTATTTAATCATTTACACAGCTGGGTAATTCTACCGCAGCATTTTAGAGGAAGTACCTTGCTCAAGGTACTACAGCTGCAGGTGAGATATGACCTGCAACCTTTGGACTCAAAAGCAGTGGTTCTAAGCAGTACACTATCAGCTGCCACAGTGCACAGCCTATTGTACTAACAGCTGCAGCATGGATTATTCGTAAGCTTGCAAAACATTTTAAAGTCGCTTTGATGCAATGCAAATGCCCATAATCACCTTACTCAGTGCATGTCAAGCACTGCTCACAGTGTTGGGGAAACGGAGGCGCTTCTCATTCATTTGTTGATTTGTTTGCAAACAGCTGTGATGATGCAGGAGCGCTGAGCTGTGGTGTGGCACAAAAGCTCGACTGTGGGAAGACCTCCCATGGACACTGATAAAGACATGGGGGGTGAATCTTTGCTCTCTTCCTAGCGCAGCCATTGACATCTGGACCCAGTAGGTGGTAGTGCAGCTTCAACACATTGGCTTCATTGCACCACAGTTCCACGCACTTCAGTTTGTGTAAATTCACTGAAGCTTCTGTATCTGTGGAAAGCTGCCCTGTACCTAAAACATATACTACATATGTGTACTGTGAGGGGTAAATAAAGGCTGAATATCGATCCAGCTGAACAATGGACCTGTAATGATTAGGACTTTAACACAAAAATCAAACTTTTTTTAAACCAGCATGTTCTTTGAAAAATACTCTATTAACCCAAAATACATACATACATATATACACACACACACACACACACATTTTCTGAACCACTTGTCCCATACAGGGTCACGGAGCCTACGCGGCAACACAGGGCGTAAGGCCGGAGGGGGAGGGGACACACCCAGGACAGGACGCCAGTCCGTCACAAAGCACCCTAAGCAGGACTTGAACCCCAGACCTACCAGAGAGCAGGACCCAGTCCAACCCACTGTGCCACCGCACCCCCGCAACCCAAAATACAATTATTTAAAAATACAGATGCAGTTATGCTAAATATGTTTCATTTATTAATTAGCAAAACAGAATAAATTACTGTTTTCAATAGGTTATGTCATGTGTATTAATCTTTTCATGTGCTCAAATGCAAAAAAAAAAAAAAAAATGTTTTATTAAAGGAAATAACTTTTGTGGCGGAAGTAAAAACAATACAAGCATGTAATATTTTTAATATGATCATACATGAAGGAGGATTTCATTGATTAACACTAATTCATTTTAAGATGACTCAAGAAGATAAGAAGAGGGTTCCACTTAATGATTTAACATGATTTAAATAGTTTGAGACATCCTAATCATGGATGAGTAATTAACAGTAATGAATTGATAATGAAACACATACATTTACATTTATTCATTTAGCAGATGCTTTTCTCCAAAGTACATCTCAGAGAAATACAATTTGTGCATTACATTAGGAGAAAGAGACATAGTTGTAGACGTGTGATTCTTAAGTAAACCTAGTTTGGTACTTTCCACTTTAAGCACCGATGTTCATAACTTGAGTGGGTGCATAAAATTCAGAATAGACCATTCCTGATCCCCTTCCTACAATTTTTTTCACAAACGATTTACGTACAATACAGGAGTAGTAGCTCTGTAAAGGCTTATCTGATGATCATATGATCATAAAGTTACGATGCATGAACATTTACACCATTTACACAATTTACATACCACTGAGCTGCAAGGACCAGATGTGTCCAATCCTGTTGTATAAACTGGTTATATTTATTTAGAAATGTTTTGCTTTATGAACTGTTCTACACATTTTCTTTATAATGAACAATTAAATTTTAAAACAAAATCCTTTCACTTCTCATTTTGCAAAGCCTTTTGAAGTTTTTTTCCCCCAGGTCCCTATTATTTTGGAGAAGGAAAAGCAGTCTATATTAGACTAAATATCCTGGCAAAATGTCTGCTGTAGCATCTTCCCAGAAAATAAAACAAATACACACAAAATGAGACATTAAACAGGGGCAACAATGCACAATGACGTGGAATACCAGCATAAACAAGGAAATGTAGACGCAAGGGCTCCTTTTGGCCCTGCAAACCATTCAAATGAGCTTTCATTGAGGAAAAGTGTCACAGCATCAAACATTCTGACAGAGGGGAAGGGCCTTTATAATACTAAAACAACACTTAAAGCTGAAGCAGGAAGTTTGTCTAAAAAGGAAGTCTGACATTTGTGTGTGTGTAAGTGCGCCTGTGTGCCTTTTTCCTACAGACGTTTCTCATTGTTTTCAGGTAATACTCGCACCGGCCCTTCTGTGGTGGCCGTATTTTTGGAATCGGTCTTCTGCTGTTCCTCGAACCTGGGTCAGAAGACACCCAACTCCTCTGAGTAAACTCAGACCTCAGTACCTTCCCGTACATCGAGCACGCAGATGAGCCCAGCTCCAGGTTTTTGCATAGATATCTAATTAAAACAGGGGACGGCTGATAGTGTACTGGATAGAGCTGCTGCCTTTGGCTCCAAAGGTCACAGGTTGAATCCCATGTTTAACTGTGGTACCCTTGAGCAAGGTACTTACCCTAAATTATGCCAATAAAATTACCCACATGTGTAAATGGGTTAGTATCTGTGATCTTAATGTTGTTAGTTGCTTTCGAGAAAAGCATCAGCTAAATTAATTAATGTATATATGTAAAACAAATGATACATCATGTTTTCCAGCAGGCCTTCCTGCTCCTGAAACTCTTAACTGCTTGATTTGTGTGTGCCAATCTCCATTTATGTACTTTCTGTTGATCATTTTATTATTTGTGAATGAGCCCCTTAAGGTTCATTCTGTTCTGTAAGACATGTAGCAGTTAGAGCTGCTTCCTTTGGACTCAAAGGTTACAGGTTTCAATCCCACCTCCATTTGTGGTACCCTTGAACAAGGTACTTACTCTGAATTACTCCAGTAAAATTACCCAGTTGTATAAATGGGAAAATAGAAACATTGTAAGTCGCTTTGGAGAAGAGTGTCAGATAAATGAATAAGTGCAATAAGTGCAGTAACCACTGTCACGCTGCTTTGCAGAAAAGCTTTCGTTGAACAGACAGATGTAAACATAAGGCTCCGCCAGTGTTTTTTTTATTTTTTAGGTTATGTTAACAGCATGTAGGACAGTGGAATCCATCCATCCATTGTAAACAACCGCTTGTCCTGAGAGGGGTCGCGGCAAGCCGGAGCCTTACTCGGTAACACGGCGCAAGGCCAGGGGGGACACACACCCTGCATGTGACGCCAGCCCATAGCAAGGCAACCCAAGCAGGACTCGAACCCCAGACCCGCCACACAGCGAGCACCGGCTGAACCTGCCGCAGACGGTGGAATCACCAATTTTAAAACCGAGGAGCAACCACACTGTTTACATTTCAAAGTGGGACTTCCACTCAATGAGTCTTATGTCGGCGCGTGCCCTTATTTGGGTATGACTCGTGCGTATTCGGTGCAATTTCAGGCCAAGAGAGCATTTGCTGGGAAGCAGCTGCGCCCCTGTGACGCGATCTCGCTCTGACTCAACCCGCAGTGCCTACTCGTGCTACGTGACCAGACCCCAGTGCGTCATGGACCGCGGGCAGCGCGCCCTCTGGCGGACCAAGTGTGTCCCGCGAAGTCCCACTTCCGGTCGCCACGTGCCGCCAGTATGAAGTGGAATGGCGGTGGAATTGGGGTGCAGTTCAAAAAAGCGTCTCCTTCCAGTTTCCCGTCTCTCTGTGACTCCCCCATAACAACGGCATGCACACAGATTTCTACACACGCTATAATTTTAATCCAAACGTACGAAAACTCCTTGCCTAGTTCGATGCCGCGGTGGTCCGCAGAGAGTGTGGCCCGTTTAATATTTAAATAGTTTTTTTGTCTCATTACTACTTAGTACTTAGTATTAAATTAATACAGCATGTCATGTGCTTCGCTATGTTAATAATTACACGTGTACTGTTCTGTACTTCCTACGTAGGTAGACACACCTTATAAGCATACACACTTCAGTTATATCGAATGTTTGTATACATACATTCATATACATTTGTAAACATCACGCTTGAATTTACTCGCGAGGGCTTTCCTAAAAAGCGACTTGTAAACGGAAACGGGCGCGGAGAGTGAAATGAAGCGAGTGTCGGACGGTGTAAATAATGGCGCCGCGGAGCAAGAGAGGCGCGCGTCACGCTGCGCCTCGTGCCGAAAGCGACGAGTTCTGAAGCGCGCCAACGGAACGCGGCAAATACCAAACAGCACGTATGGTGTAAAGCGCAGGAAGGTCCCTTAAGGGTGTTGGACGACAGGTTTTTCTGCCCGAAGCGGTAGCGATTTCGTTTCCTTAAGACAGCAGAATAGTCCTAAGAATAATGTTTTGCCGCGCTCTAGGTAAAAAGGATGAAGGAAAACTGACGGAGAATCACTTAGAACTTTTTTCTCCCTAAAATCATGCCCGTGAATTTGATTATTAAAAAGTGCGTCCTCGCTATGTGAGAGTGTAACCACTAAATACTGTGCTCCTTGGAAGTTGTGTTTAGTTTTACCACAAAAATGAGTATTTAATGAGAATCAGTGTTTCTCAGGTGACATAGGTGTGTAATGACCAATTCCATATGTTGCTTTAGAAGAAATCATGTGTGCAGTAGAAACACACAAGTAGATCAGGTGTAAAAATAATATCCAAATTCCTTCCTTCCTTCCTTCCTTCCTTCTTTCTTTCTTGCTGTGGTCACCTTTGTCTAAGATGGCTTAGAGTGTTAGGGTTAAATCCCCAACTCAGTTAATTCATATTCTCAGTGTGCCAACATTAAGCATCTCAGAAATATGTAATAATATTTAACAGCTAAGCAAACACTTCTGCTAATAATAACTTTTTTTTTTAATCTTGTTGAAATGGGTTTTCACCACAGAAGAACAGCAGGGTCACTCTTTACACTTGCATGGACCTCTTACCTTTCAAACTGTGAGCTCAGGTGCCAGGTAGTGGTCAATACCACAAGGTGGGATTCAAACCTACAGCCTTTGGATGCAAAGGCAGCAGCTCCAACCACTACACTTCTAGTTGCCCCCCCGTGCCATGGCCATAAAGCTCAAGTCATGATTTAAAGTTCCCCGAACCCACCTAGCACCTAAGTTTGCTTACACATTGCAGTTGTGGGTTGTTCAGCAAGCCCTGTGCGTTTACACAAGAAGTAGGCAGGTGAGAAGAGGTCAGTGAGCACGACTAAACCACCCGGTTTAGAAAAATACCTCATTTACTTTGGTATGTGAACCTATTCAGGCCGGGCTCATACTTGGGAGTTGTACTAACACAAGCATGTTCTGAATGCATGCTGTGGTTGGCTTGGCAACCATATTTACAAACAGTGAGGTTAGGGGGATGCGGTGGCGCAGTGGGTTGGACCGCAGTCCTGCTCTTTGGTGGGTCTGGGGTTCGAGTCCCGCTTGGGGTGCCTTGCGACGGACTGGTGTCCTGTCCTGGGTGTGTCCCCTTCCCCCTCCGGCCTTACGCCCTGTGCTGCCGGGTAGGCTCCGGTTTCCTGTGACCCCGTGAGGGACAAGTGGTTCTGAAAATGTGTGAGGCAGTATTGCTACCAGCACTCACTGTCTACTTCTCTCTCACACACTTTGTTCAAGTGGTTAGCCCACAGCTAGTGTCAATAACAAATAATAGTGAAACATCAACCACTAAGTAATTCTACTTTGTAAGTCCAACTGTCTTAATTATTGCTCTGACTGGTAGTCCAGTTTTGTCCGTGCAGCAGCTTTGTGTGGAAAAATAAGAAAGACCAAGATCACTCCTGACTTCCATGTGTACCTCTGTTTATACCTCTGTTTCTCTCACTTTGACTTGTTGTACCTCTTCATCCTTGTTCAATCCCCCAGTTTCATAAGGGCTTTCATTTCTCCCCATAAACAAATGGATAGGCTTTTTCACCCCTTCATCACATACACTAACACAGCAGCATCGATGTACATGGCATAATGTTTCTCAAGAGCTGGCCGCTTTTTCTCGAAGGCTTGTAGTGCAGTGGGGAGATTTACAGTAAATCGCTCCATTCAGCACTAAATGTGGTGCTGTTCGCTGTTTCACACTGACTAAAACCAACTAATGAGCTGCATCGTGTAACCATAGCAACTCATTTTGTTGGGCAATGGTACTGATTGTGTCTGGAAGACTGCAAATCGTTTTTCAGAGCCTGGGTCCCTCCGAGGATTGTAAAAACCTTTGTGTTATGTAGAATGGGTACATTGCAAACTGACAAGCATCATAAAAATTGACAAAGGCTATGCTGAAGATATGAAAAATAACTTATTGTAAATGTACAGTGCCATTTAATGGTAATATCTACTGTAGGTGAGGAGAGTGTGCTTTTGCATAGTGTGATTGTGCTAGATAAACACTGGGACATCACTGCCAGATCAACGCTATTCTCTTAGGGGGGCAGTACATTACAACAGACAGTACATGTGACAGCAAAATTCACAGTTTACAGTTTGGAAGCATATGCCACATGGTAATCAGCTGTGATGAAGACCGTACAATACAGGAATGTGCTTTCTTGGGATGTTATCGTTGATAAAACCTTGAAAGACTCCACCTGCCATTCCACTACCTTCCCATGGCTGCTGATATCAAGTTCAGCACTCTGGTAATGGTCTACGAGCTGTTAAGTTAACTGATTTCCACCCTGCAAGAACTGTGCTCCCCCACTTTTGGTCATTTGGTGGTCACACTTATGAGAGGTTCAAAATGAAAAGTTTGTATGTTCTCGCTTTTGCCTCCAAGGAAATGGAGTGAGCTCCTTCCCTCCCTCAGAGCTGCTGAATCCCTTCCAGCATTCAGAAAGGGTCTTAAAAGATGTTTCTTTCAGGCATGTCTCTCCTGTCATCTAGACCACTCCATAAATAACAAAGATGGGCTCGTGCTCTCTGTGCCCGGCCTGGCAGTTCCCCTCGCACTGTTGGACCGGTATTTATCTCATTGTGGACACATTGCTAAAGACACATAAATCCTGATACTGCTGTGCCAGAAAACTGGTCATCATGAGATCATTACTTTAGCTCCGCATTAACATTTACATTTCATTTACATATTGTATATCATTTTGGACCTCACTGCGATGACAGGTTTTTCTTTTTTTTGCTTTTTACCAGTTTCTGTCAGTTTGTTAGGGCGTGAAACCATTCAGCTACAAACACACACACACACACACACACACACACACACACACATTTTCGGAACTGCTGGTCCCATACGGGGTCGCGGGGACCCGGTGCCTACCCAGTAACACAGGGTGTAGGGCCAGAGAGGGAGGGGACACACCCAGGACGGGATGCCAGTCCGCCGGAAGGCACCCCAAGCGGGACTCGAACCCCAGACCCACTGGAGAGCAGGACCCAGTCCAACCCACTGCACCACCACACCCCCCTCAGCTACAAACAAGTTATTCTAAATTTGAATGAGAATTGTAAAATCAGAAAATTCTGTAAAAATATTCACTGCACTGGAGATGTATTTTTGCATGTGAGACATAGTCAGGACAAGGTCTATTTTTTGTGTAAATAGTTTAGGTTCTGTTGCCTATGCATTGGGTTGTCACGCAACGACAGTAGCATCATGTACCACTGAGTCTTAGTATTTATTGACTGCACAGGAATGAAGAGTTAGATGGCACTGTATTTGCCCCGGGGGGGCGCGGTGGTGCAGTGGGTTGGACCGGGTCCTGCTCTCCAGTGGGTCTGGGGTTTGAGTCCTGCTTGGAGTGCCTTGCGACAGACTGGTGTCCTGTCCTGGGTGTGTCCCCTCCCCCTCCGGCCTTACGCCCTGTGTTGCTGGGTAGGCTCTGGTTCCCCGCGACCCCATATGGGACAAGCAGTTCAGAAAATGTGTGTGTGTGTGTGTGTGTGTATTTGCCCCCTTTTTATTTCTCTCCAGCAGATGGCAGCACTGTACCAGAGTGAGTTTGTGACATCCGTTCTTGTCTGCCCGTTAGCTTTACTCATCCTTGGCCACATTCATCCACTAGGTCAGAGTTTCACACTGTTGTTTCTGCTGATTTGCTGTAAATATTTAAGCAGTTTTTTATTAAGCTGTTAAAAGGAAAAAAAAAATCTCCAGTTGCCATAACCTGACAGCTGCATTTTATGAAAGGAGCACATATGTTGTTTATGGTGGTTACACTTTATCACATATCTACATTTCCAGGTGATACGTAAATAAATTTGTGTTGTTTGGTGCACATATGTAAATGCATCATTAGTCATCAGTGTGCGATAACTAAGCAGCCAATTGAAGGAACTAATTCAGTCCCCCCCAGAGAGATGATCAAACTTACTTGATAATGTTGCTGTCATACTGAGACAGTGCAGCGTAATGAAACCGCGTCACACACAGTGAGTCCTGGCCATATGAGAGGAGAACATTTCAGGAAGCACTCTGCCCTCAAATCACGCTCAAAGGATATGATGTGACAAAGACCCCCCCCAGCCATCCCACTGCCAGCCTCTTTAAGACCAGGTGCTTCTTGAGTCGCAGTGCTGGGCTCTCGGTACCCAGGGTCAGTCTGATGCCCACTGAGATCATCCTCACATCCCAACATGAGCATGCAATCGCTGGCACGTCATCAAGCGTCACTTCACCATGCCACCTTTTGAGTACAAAAATATATTTGTAGGGTCTTAGGTTTTAGGTAGAGCTGGTGGTATAGTGGTTAGCGCTGCTGTCTTTGTGTCATAAGGGCATAGGTTCAAACCCCCCCTCCTCCTCTAGTTAGCTTGAGCAAAGTACTTACCCTACACTCCTCAATTAAAATTAAGCAGTTGTATAAATGAGTCAGTAGCTTAACATGTTAATTTGATTTGGAGGAAATTAGTCAGTTAAATGAGTAAATGTAAATGGTTTATCTATGTATCCCTGTTTTTTCTCTCTGTATATGTACATGTATCATATGTGTATGCATGACATGTGCTGCTGCAACTGAGTGGAATTTCCCTCTTGGATTCAATCATTCATTCATTCATTCATTTAAACTTGCACCATCCCACCAGTTGTGTTATCATTCTAACCCAAACCCAAAAACTGCACTACACTACAGTGAATTTTGACAGCAACTCTTTGATAATTATTAATTATTATATAGCATACTCCTTTGTCCAGGTCGACTTATAATGTTGGGTATAATATGAATGTTAGTGTACTATACTAGGCTATTTACAGTTGTTTACCCGTTTCTACTGCAGAGTCAAAATGTATGATTACCCTCATGCAATTCTACACAAGGACCCATCAGTATGGCTCTTCTGCACAAATATACATATCTCTTCACCATCACATAGAAAACCACAGAAATGCTCAGTCATCAGTAAAATTCCTTCACACTTAATCTTCATTTTCTGGAGCCTCCTAAATTAGAGGGATTCAGACAATTGATCATAACTTGGTTTCCAGCAGATGTTCTGTGCCAGTTTTTTGAAGTGTAGCAGCAGAAATCTGTGTCATTAAAGAAATTATAATCATACGATGCCTGTGCTTCATACATATCTTCCAGGTGGATAATGCCAAGCAGAGGGGTTTGTCATTAATATTTCAGCGTGCCTGTTTTTAATAATGCACGATCAATTTGCACAAAACACAGAGGAAACGGCAATTTGTTGGCCGGGTGCAGTGTGAAGGGTGCAGCCAAGAAGTGTCCCTCACACATAAGGCAGAGGCCCATCAACACCATCATCTTGTCAGCTGTGCCCCTAGGAAGGAGGGAGGATTCTCATCTAAGGTGTTTCCGATACCCGAGCACCTGGGGCGATCGAGCAGAGCACATAATTGCCTGTGAGTGCATCCCGAAGCTTAGCTGTGCTGGGATGAATTATGCATGGTGTGCAAGCCCTGAACTGCACCAGCACCGATGTTTCAGTCAGTTTGCTTGGGCCCGAGGCTCACCAAGTGCAAGTTCTTTGGGTGGAACACTGCATCAAAAGGTAAATTCCGAAAACGTGATTATACATTACATTGAATTGATGACTGACAAAAAGAGCTTTAATAGCCATCTTTTTTACAGTAAAGAAGCTTCCAGCTGTCTGTACCTGAACAGCACCGTGGTTTTTTGGTCTTCATTAGGGGTTTAGAATTTAATATGGCACATTATGGTCACACAAGATACAGTGCTGTGAAAAAGTATTTGCCCTCTTCCTGATTTTTTTTTTTATTTTGTTGCATATTTGTCACAGTTAAATGATTGAGATCATCAAACAAATTTTAATATTACACAAAGATAACCCGAGTAAATACAAAATGCAGTTTTTAAATGATGATTTCATTTATTAAGGGAAAAAAGCTGTCCAACCCTACCTGGCCCTATGTGAAAAAGTAATTAACCCCCCCCCCCTTGTTAAATCCTGAATGAACTGTGATTAACCACATTTTTTGGAAAGCTGAGTTAAATTTCACTTGCCACACCTAGGCCTGATTACTGCCAGACCTGTTGAATCAAGAAATCACTTAAACAGAACCTGTCTGATGAAGTGAAGCACATCTCAAAAAACAACACATCATGCTGCAATCTAAAGAAATTCAAGAACAGATGAGAAACAAAGTAATTGACATGTATCAGTCTAGAAAGGGTTACAAAGCCATTTCTAAGGTTTTGGGACTCCAGTGAACCATGGTGAGAGCCATTATCCACAAATGGAGAAAACTTGGAACAGTGGTGAACTTTCCCAGGAGTGGCCAGCCTACCAAAATTACTCCAAGAGCGCAATGACGACTCATCCAGGAGCTCATAAAAGAACCCAGTACAACATCTAAAGAACTGCAGGCCTCACTTGCCTCAGTTGAGGTCAGTGTTCATGATTCAACAATAAGAAAGAGACTGGGCAAAAATGGCATCCATGGGAGAGTTGCAAGGCGAAAGCCACTGCTGACCAAAAAGAACACAAAGGCTCGTCTCACATTTGCCAAAAGACATCTTGATTATCTCCAAGACTTTTGGGCAAATATTCTGTCGACTGATGAGACAAAAGTTGAACTTGGAGTTGGAAGGTGTGCGTCCCGTTACATCTGGCGTAAAACTAGCACAGCATTTCATAAAAAGAACATTATACCAACAGTCAAACATGGTGGTGGTAGTGTGATGGTCTGGGGCTGCTTTGCAGCTTCAGGACCTGGACGACTTGCCATAATTGATGGAACCATGAATTCTGCGCTCTACCAGAAAATCCTGAAGGAGAATGTCCGGCCATCAGTTCTTGACCTCAAGCTCTAGCGCACTTGGGTTATGCAGCAGGACAATGATCCGAAACACACCAGCAAGTCCACCTCTGAATGGCTCAAAAAAAACAAAATCAAGGTTTTGGAGTGGCCTAGTCAAAGTCCGAACTTAAATCCGATTGAGATGCTGTGGCATGACCTTAAACGGGCCGTTCATGCTCGAAAACCCTCCAATGTGGCTGAATTAAAACAATTCTGCAAAGAAGAGTGGGCCAAAATTCCTCCATAGCGATATGAAAGACTCATTGCCAGTTATCGCAAATGCTTAATTGCAGTTGTTGCCGCCAAGGGTGGCACAACCAGTTATTAGGTTTACTGGGGCAATTACTTTTTCACATAGGGCCAGGTAGGTTTGGACAGCTTTTTTCCCATAATAAACAAAATCATCATTTAAAAACTGCATTTTGTATTCACTCGGGTTATCTTTGTGTAATATTAAAATTTGTTTGATGATCTCAATCATTTAACTGTGACAAATATGTAAAAAATAAAAAAAAATCAGGAAGGGGGCAAATACTTTTTCACAGCACTGTGCATCTACCACTACATTCTTAAATTATTTGCAGATCCTTTGGAATTTTTGAAATCTATCTATCTATCTATCTATCTATCTATCTATCTATCTATCTATCTATCATACCATGCAGTGCATCAGTCTTTCAGTCAATCAGCCTCCATTTATGATAAGGACCTACAGCTACTTAAACTTCTCTACCTGGGACAGCTGCTCTCCACCATCTGGGTAGGCAGTGTGAGCCTTAGAGAGAGCCATCACCTCAGAATTTAGGGTTGTGACCCAACTGCATCACACTTAGCTGAGAATCACTCCAGTTCATGACGAAAATCACAATTCAACAAGATGAACAGAACCATGTGATCTGAAAAAGGCTGCAGAGAAACACTGGAACCCCCAACCTGGATATGTTCCAAACTCTGACTGCAGCAATATGCTCAACAAGTCTGACATAACACCAGAAATAGGGACACTCTCAGTCTATAGATGCAGGGAAAGAAAGCCGCACAGAACAATCCCTGGTACCCCATGGTCCAACAGTACTTCCCACAGAGTACATCAGGGTCTCTCACCATTAACCAGTTTCCCCACAGCAGCCCTACCAGGAACACCATTCTCAGCAACCCTGGGGTGTCCAACCCCTACGCCACAGAAGGTTGTCATCCATGCACTATCGATCACTTTATATTATGGTGGAATTGTTAAGACCT
This sequence comes from Scleropages formosus, assembly GCF_900964775.1. NCBI lineage: Eukaryota > Metazoa > Chordata > Actinopteri > Osteoglossiformes > Osteoglossidae > Scleropages > Scleropages formosus. Next base: position 2,722,191 of record NC_041827.1, read on the forward strand.
TTTTTTTACTGTCTGTGTTCTGCAGCCCAGCAAGACAGGAGGTGTTAAGTGTACAATCCTACCTGGGCCTGGACCATGGTATTTCACCTGCAATTGCAATGGGGTAACAGAAATTAATTTCTAAATCCTAGATGCTGTCAGTTAATGACTAAGGAATCATGGACGAAAGCAGTAAAGGACTGAATAAACATCCCCACCAGGGTAGTTGTGGGAGGTAATGATTTTGGTCTGTGATGAACCCAACTTTCTACACCATACGAGTATTGAGTGATGGGCTGGAAACCCTCTTAGCGAACAATATTACGTAGGGTAACAGGAGAAGACATTCTTTCCTGCAAACAGAGGAAGACTTGTAAAGCTGTAGTCTCTGCACAGAACATACTTTAGCTATTCATCACATGGAGGAGCAGGAAATCTTTATTTTAAAATCCTCTGTAGAAAAAGAAGCTTCTAAAGAACAGAGCTATATCATCTCATCTCATCTCATCTCAGAGCCCAGGATAACAAATGCAGATCCAAGTGTACTTCTGGTGCAGCCAGTGGAACCCAATGGGCTTTAGGACTGTGTTGAAGAGCAGTTCAGCCAGGGAACTCTGGCAAGAGTATTTGGGCCTCCTGCTGTTTTTATCGTCTTGGAAAATAGCTTTCCATTACGTTGTGAGCCAAAAAGCTGCCACATATATGCGCTCATTTGAATATTCCCAAAGCAATCGCCATCAAAAGAAACACCAGCCACCTTATTAATTAACAGAAACGGGGGGAGTGTAAAATCCTTTTCCAGTTAAAAACAAAACATCACGAAACAGTCAAATATTTACCAAACATTTGTGTGATTAAAAAACAACCAAATATTCGAAAACCACTTCAAAAGAACACTGATCTCTATTATTCAGTCATTCACTTACTCATTCCACAATTATTATGACTGCTTACAGGTAACCATTCCATATTTTCATTCATACTGTCTGCTATGAGCCACGACACTCAGTCAGGTGTGATAAAAGAGACGGCGGTCAAAATGCACCAAGTGACTGTGTGAGAGAGACTGTGATGGTGCACTGCATTCTGGGAAACGGGAACCCACGCTCTCAGGTGTGCTCTGGCACTCTAAAGTCTTGCTTGCGTATTCACTCGTTTGTGTTTGTATCCCGTTTCGTGCCATTGCGTTTTAATGTTCTTGTTACTAATTTATTTAATGTGCCATATCGCTTTTGTCTTCTTCAAGCCAGTCCACACACGCTAGCACAGTAAGCTTACTTTATGAAATTATTATTTTTTATTGGGGTGGGCGGGGTGCAGTGGCATGGCGGGCTTTGCCGGGTCCCGCTCTCTGGTGGGTCTGGGGTTCAAGCCCTGCTTGGGGTGCCCTGCAATGGAGTGGCGTCCCGTCACCATGTGTTGCTGGGTTGGGCTCCGGTTCACTGCAACCCTGCTCTGGACAAAGGGTTTCAGACGGTGTGTGTGTATTTTTTATTGATAGATTTATGCATATTGTTATTATTTTAATATGTTACACAGCTTCTGTCTTGTGATATTAAACATCATTTAAGATAATTTTGGGGTAAACTTCTACACCAATGGACATAGAAGGAAATAAAATTACATTAATCCATTTATTGACACTTTCCTCTAATGTAACTCACAATGTGAGTCTACCTACAATCATTTACCCACTTATACAGGTGGGTAACGTTGCTGGAGTAATTTTTTTTAGGGTAAGTACCTTGTTCAAGGGTACTACAGCTAGAGGTGGCAATCAGACCTGCAACCTTTGGGTCCAAAGGCAACAGCACCAACCACTACACCACCAGCTGTCCCCCAATACTGCTAGAATTTTTCCCCCCTGTAAGAAATAATGGAATAAAGCATTTTATAAAATTTTTAAATGTTTAGTCCATTTTCAGGAACACATTAGGACTAGATTAGTGTATGGTACCTTTTTGGGCTAATATTCTTGTCATGTTTGTTTTCTGGAACAGCGAGAGTATGTCATTTTTATCATGTACATCCAAAGAATCTAAGAAACCATCAGGCCTTAATGTCCTGAGACTGGTTATTGTACCAAACTCACAATTCACGGAAAAAGCAAATCACAGCAAAGGATGGTACTGATACACAAAATCACTCATTTTAGAATGTGTGTCACTGTAAGATCTTTCAAAATTAAAACAGAAAATTTCAGAATATTTCCATATTATTTCCACTGTCCAACAATTTTACTTTCATGCTAATGCTTTATAAGAAATCAGACTGATGAAAACACAAATAATAATGCTAAGTGGATCACAAAACCCAAATTGGATCTTTCATTTAACATAACATTCTTACACGCTGATGCTTCTAAATTTTTTGTAAATTTTTACATTTCCTCACTTCAGACTGATTAAGGTGAGGGTTATTTTATTATTTTTATTAGGACAACTGTTTGACCTTCTAAAATCACTGCGCTGCCATGAGTGACAAACCTCTAATTATAATCTCTTATTCTCGCACAAGGCCATGAAACAGCTATTATCTGAACAGAAAATAGCACTTTATTCCTTTCCATCATCCCCTGGTCTTTGGTCTGTTTCATCATCTCACCCTTGTGTCTAAGACATTCAGCCTTATTTTACAGCTTCGGTATCAGGTCAGGCCTCTGAACAAATCATTGTCTGGGACCTGGGGTTCTGTGGCGGTTAAGCATTTAGAGGTGTGATCCTATGGGTGGCGCCTCTGGGCCCGAGGGTAAAAAGCGCCCTTGTGCCATTCAGAGACACAGCTGAGATTGCTCTCTAAAAATCAAGTAGTTAAACCAGCATCTCTTTACAAATGGCTCTTCTCACAACATACGGATAATGTACTGGAAACAATCATGACCAGACCAGTATTAAATGAAATATAAATGCATATTTTTCCTGAATCCGTTTCAAATCCATGGACAGTTAGGTTAAAGAATATTGTTTTTGCGTTTTGGACTCGGAAATGTTTCTGACTGATGTCCAGACAGAAATTTAAAAATAAAATCCTCTTAGAAAAGTACTCTAAAGTAAAAGTAAAAATACGAATGCTCATTTGTGTTTTCTATGAGATCTACGTCGCTTCGGAGAAAAGTGTCTGCTAAATGAATAAATGTAAATGTAAAAGACAGAAATTTGACAGCTATATGACCTTTATGCTATTTTCATTTCATTAATGGCCATTTCGGTCATAAATTGCCAACCCCGATGCCAAGTCCCGGCAGCAGTTTTACGGGTGCTTTGACCATAACAGTAGCGTTCCTAAGGCCACATGATTTGCTGAGCCTCGCAACACCCACCGCACAACAAAAATCACTCTTAAAGATGCCCCAGCTGTGACAGCTGCAAACAACATGAGAATGACCCACAAGGAACATCCCTCCAACCGCATCAGTCCTGTCCGGGGAAAACACAGCCCCGGTTTACGGTTTGCTTTATAAGTCCCCTGCCCCACCATTTGAATACATTTGCATGGATTATGAAACTATCGACGCCCCTCCCCCCCCTTGCACTCATCAGATATCAGTCTAGAATCCATTGTTATAATTTGTCTCACTAATGACGGTCACCTAGCAACTCAGAGTGACACATATTAATAAGGACATATGTTCCTATGGGCAATGAGTTCAGTTTAATTAGCTGTTGTTCCTGGTTGTTATGACTGTTGTAATGCGGTACCGTTCCCGAAAGCAGTCAGAAGGACGTGTCAGGTTCCGGTGATAGCAATACAAGTGCCTTCATGCAAAGAAAAAAAAAAAAAATTATCTGGTTTGGTGTCATTTTCAAACATTTATCATAGTCCTGTGGGCAGCGGAACAGGTTGTGTAGATGGTACAAACAGCACGTTGACATGCATCACCACACTTTGTGTGTTAACCTATGAAAGCACTGCTTCCTGAGTACACGTCAGTCGTAGGTGCACTTTGCAGAGTCGAACCGAATGCACGGGTTTCAACCCCAGCAAGAACCGAAAAATCAGTACGGTGTGGTGTATTTGTGCTCACACTATCTAGATGAAGACATTACTTTCCTGCTCATGACTGACTTATATTCTGAGACCATTAGTGTCCCTTAAGGTGCCAAGACACCTCCAGCTATAGTACTCTTGAGCAAAGTACTCACCTTGACTTCCTCCAGCAAAATTGCCCTACTGTATAAATGGGTGAATACACACACATTTTCAGAACCACTTGTCCCATACGGGGTCACGGGGAACCGGAGCCTACCCGGTAACACAGGGCGTAAGGCCGGAGGGGGAGGAGACACACCCAGGACGGGACGCCAGTCTGTCGCAAGGCACCCCAAGCGGGACTCAAACCGCAGACCCACTGAAGAACAGGACCCGGTCCAACCCACTGCGCCACTGCTAAATGGGTGAATAACTTGTAGCAAATTTAACATTCTAAGTCGCTTTGGAGAAAAGCGTCAGATAAATGAATAAATCTAAAAGAAAGAGAGCTTCGGGAGTCTCCCGAATCCCCATCCTGGACCATAAGCTACACCGGAGGGTTAACGTATACTCCTCCAGATACTCTGGTTGGAAAGGCAATGACCTGAGCTCCTGTCAGCGTCCCCTGCTTTTCCCATTCGTGATCAGGGACAGCAGCCCCCTGTACGAGTGACGTTAATGACCCCCACCATGTGACAGCTACCATTTCCACACCACTGTACCACCCCCTGTCATCTTCCGGTAACCCTCGGGGACAGTCCAGTTTGTGTTGTCAAGAGTGCCTCCATTCTGGGACCTACAACCTTCATAACACGATCGGTCCAGTCGTTCCCTCCGTCTCTCTCTCATCCTCTGTCTCACTCCGTCTCTCTCTCTCTCTTTAACCGCAGGCCAGGATTCCAGTTTTGAGGCAGATGCCATAAAATTCCAGGCAAGGGTTAAATCCCTCCACGTTGCTATGGAGACAATGACAGGCCTTCTGTACTACTGACCTGACAGGAGAGCAGGACTGTGGGGGGGAGGAGTGTTTGGAGGGGGAAGGGGAGTGCCAGAGAAAAACACACTCCATTTATTGGACAGATCAGGCCACGTGTCACATTTTGGAATGCTAATGTTCTGTGTTTTTTTTTTTTTTCTCTCTCTCTCCTGCACCTCCTCTCTGCCTGGTCTATTCTGAGACTGTCGGATATAACAAGAAATGGTGTAGGATACCAAGAGAGGAAGAAGAAAGCCCAGCCGAGGAGGCAGACGGGGCCTAGACATAAGGTAGGGAGCTCACAACTGTCTCTTTGTGGAGAGGATATTGTTGCCCTGGCTTATAGTTTTGCTGCTGCTGTGTGTGTGTGTGTGTGTGTGTGTGTGTGTGTGTGTGTGTGTGTGCGTGTGCTTGTGCTCGTACTCACGCGTGTGTGTGTATGAGTGTTTGTGTGTGTCTGTGTGCTGGTGAGTCTGCATGAAATCAGGACCTTTAAAAGGAGACCCTTCAGCATCTGTGTGACCAGATAAAGACCACAGTCCTGCAACTCAGACAAGGCACCTCTGGATGACCCCCTGAGAGAGAGGTGTCAGGATGTAGGATTTTTACAGCATCAAAAGCGTTTCCACAACTGAAAACTCTCGGAGGGCTCGTGCCCTAATTTAACCGAACCCAGACGGAATTCGGGTGCCGACATTCTCTCGATGCCAAAAGACGCTTTTCGACTCATTGCAGAGAACACACCATGTAGGCGAATCTGCAGGGAAACGGGTTTTACGTGGCGGGGGGGGTTGGTGTTTGGAGAGCAATCAGTCCGTACCCTCAGGGTCAACACCCCTTGGGGGAGGGGGGGGGGGGCTCCATTACCCTAACAAGTGTGGCGCGTAGTTAATGCTCTCTTTAGAGACTGGCTGGGTCTAACCCCCCAGGCGCCTCCGACGACCACAATAGGATGGAGCACATGAAATGGATACAAATGCCCCCCCCTTAGTGTGAACCTCAGATGGGTTATTGGCCTCTATAAGGCACCGCAAAATGCCTGCACAGTCCTTGCCATGAAGACCTCCCCAAACCCCACCTCAGCCTGGGAGAGAACCACCTTTCCACCATGTGGATCCTTCCAGGCTCTGGACTCACACGTGAGACTGACACACATCGATCTTCACCAGCGCTCACCAGCAGTCCTCCTGCCCCACTTTAGCAGCAAATTACATTGGCTCGCGCTTTCCTCCTGGCTTCCTTCCTTCGCTCTGCCACTTGATATGCAGGTCTAGATCTCCTTGCAGACTCAGGTCAGAGGTCCTGAGCATCAGTGGCAAATGTTCTAAATCATGCAATGAATTTCTTGTAAGGGTATTGAGATGCACGCTCAGCTGGCCTGTGGCTGGATTCAGGTAGCTGTGCCTTCCCATGTCATAGCCAAGTGTGCAGTGTTGCACTTGCCTTTCGAGGAGCGCAGACAACACAAAAGGCAGGAGATGCTCACCTCTGCCCTGAGGGTCATGGGGAGAATCAATTAAAGTCGTGTGTGGCCATGTACGTGTTTCCGATCCTTCGCTCCTTCCTAGCAGATCAGCGTGTTGCAGTTGCAGTCTCAGTCCCTTGTCTTATGCTTTTTGGGGTTTTGCCTAGAACTGGATCAGACCCTGCATTACCCGATAAAGGCTGCGGGGCTTATAGGGCACCTTTGTTTTGTCATTTGCACTTATTGCTTTGTCGTATAGCTGCCGAAGGCGACACCAACTGCGCTTAATAAACCGTCTGTGGTGCAATGCCATCATGACAAGCCCCTTCCTGTGTGAAATGAAGAATTCTGAGAACCTGATCTTGATGTTCGCTTGGGGTGAACTTTACCCTGTGTGCGTAAAGTGATGCGAAAGACATTTTCTAAACATATCATACCGCAAACAATGCGACCATGTTAGCACCACCCTGAACACGGCTTCCCTCCATCTCTTTACCGTAAACGACGTGGAACCATTCTGCCCTATTCTCCTACTGCAAAGGGGGGAAGACGCAGATGCGGTGCCACGCTTCCCCACATACCACTCATCACCGATGCCTTGTCATTCCTAATGAGTTGTCAACCAATGAGGTTCGAAATCAGAAGCACTTGAAGCAAATCCCTATTGCAAGTTGTGCAAGAAACACAGTCCAAAGGACCAATGGGTTTCTCCTTCCAAAAGGCCTTCTGATTGCATCACCTACAGAACATTTTAAATAATTTTCCCTCAATTAGAGGCTGGCTAATTCACATCCAGATGAAGCTCCATCTTGGGAGGCTGCGAGGGAGGGGGGGCGTATTCGCCGCTGCGTGAACTCCCCGTGGACCCAGTTCAAATAATAAGCCCGGATTACAACCAAGAGGTAGGACACTGGCTGGGGGGCCATGAGGCCCGGGGGGGTAATGCGGGCTGGGAAGTGGGGGTGTCCATCAGCTGGCCTTTCCTCTGCCAGCCGAATTGAGCGCTTTGTCCCAGGCACAGCTCTCTTTCGCAGCCCTCTGGTTGCCCTTTTTTGCGCAAACACTTCTGGGAGGTGGCGTACCAGCACCAGTCCGCTAGACGACTTCTCGTCCCTGAAAATACATGAGGCGCCTTCATCGGTTGGGTGTAGAAACAGATCTGGAAACGTATTTCTAAGCGACCCCGTCTATGGCCAAAGGCCGTGCAATCTTGGAGATGTTCAATATTTATGTGCTGACAAAATGGTGTAGTCACACCGCTACCGTACGGAAATACGTGCTGCGAGCAGAAGTCACGGGTGATGTGTGACAGCTGTTTGTCGTTGTCTGTTCTGCAGGTGAACGGATTTTGTGCGTTGGGGCTGTGCTTCGACTCCATGGTGCTGGGCCACTGGGTGACCGTGTGCCTCATCTGCCGTGCGTTTATGTGTGTGTGCGTGCGTGTGCGTTTGGCAGCGAGACGCGTTCGCGGGATGAGACGTGCATCGCGGTGCTTTGATGTTATGACGGCACTCTCCAGGGCGCAACGGAGACATGTGCAAACTGCTGAGATTGGCAGCCTGTCGATGCAGCAGCGCCACTGAGCAAGCAGATAGCGAGGAATACTACGCAGAGGTAGGTCCCATGTAAGGTTAAATGACGCCCCCAGTATTACTCACGGGGGAGTGAAATGGGGGGATTCTTGTAATTGTGCCATTTGGAGATTAAATCAGACACTCTAATCCTGCTTTAGTGCTACATCTGCATAATGGCTCTGAGTGCCAAATTGCCCTCCACCCTGCAAAGCACTGCATGCCGTGGATCTGTGTACTCCATTGGTGGGGGGACAACCGCACCCCTGTCTACCCGCCGTATCTCCAAGGCTGTGTTTGAGCACCACATCTGCAGGGCATCTATGACTTCAGAGTATGGATCTATTTCAATGTAGTCCGCTCAAGCTTGGATAAATTGTCGTTTTACACTTTTGACATTTGGATATTTTTGCAGTTAAACAATTTCAGTTTTACTACCTAAGCTGGAGAGGAGATGGGCTGCTCCTTGGCTCATACATTAGTACAGCTGCTCATTGGCCATAGTCAGTGCCACAGTAAGTGCAATAAATCCGATAGAAACGTCACCGTGCTGGAGAACACATGCGAAGAATAACTGTGTCATCACTCTGACCTTGGCAAAATGGGATGCTTTTCAAGGCTGGGGTTGTGATCCTAGGCGAGCACAAAACGTTGCTCATGAATGGTAGTGTCACACGGAACCGAGGACGCCGGGGCGGCTGGACCCAAGTGCAGGAGCGTTCGTCAGGAACCAAGGGGTCAGGCAAGCTCTCGTTGTCGGGGTCGGGCGAAGAGTCGGTCGATCGGCGGACTGAGTGAGAGCAAGGATCCATGGACGTGGTCAGTGGACAATGCAAAGGGTCAAAATCCGGAGAATGGATACAGGAAGCAAGGGATGAGGAAGACCAGGACATAGCACAGAGGGACGGTTGTCTCAGAGAGATTCCGCAAGGGAAGGGGAGCGGAGGAGGGTTTCTTAAGGGTGCGTGTACTGATTGGTGTCCGGTGCTTGATCTGTGTCAGGTGCTGTCGATGGTGATGCTGGCGTGGACGTGACAGGAAGAGCCGCAGCAAATAGGGCCGCTTGTAGTTATGTCACTTTTTTAAGTTCTGCCAAAATCTTCATCTGTTTTCTCCAAAGGCAGACAGACAGGTGTGCAGCTGTTGAGTTTCAGGACAGATTTGCCCCTGATCCGCTGTCCAGAAGGCCAGGATGCTTGTTGATCGTGGTCACCCAGGTATTGCTCTGGGTGGTCTGGAGACTCCCAGCTGGAAAAGATAAATCTCACGCTTGCTGCCAAGGTCCGGAGCGTCACTCTGCTCCTGTTGCAAGTGTTCCAGCCACTGGAGCACACCACTCTGATCTACACCCCCCATGGCCATTCTCTCTTCTCCCCCTTGCCTTTTTCCACCTGAAGCTACACTGCTGCCATTGCTCTCACTGCTTCAGATGGTCAGGAGCCTTCAAGAGCCAAAGCAAGAAAAAAAAGCAGAACAAGGGAAATTCAGCTTGAGGCTTACGGGAGCCTTAAAAGCCAAAGGAAAGATATTTTGCTATCTCATCGAGTGCCAGTGTGTGAGATAAATGCAGGGTGTGGCTGCCATCTCGCTCTCTCTCACGCACACACAAACACACACAGCTCCACAGTCTGGATTTTCTCATTGTATAAATGCAGCAGCTGCAGGGAGAGATTGTAACTCCAAACAAGCAGGAGCCTGACGGGTCGAAATGAATTACTTTGTTTTTTGGGGGAGTGTCCACCCAGACAATGGAAATATTTTGGGTGCAGCGCAAAATATAGCTTCAAATACCGATTTCTCCCATGCGGATGATTGTATATGACCCAGAATGCAATCCTATTGCAATCCTATTGTGATCATGAGGGTCACCTGTGGGTCTGCCATGGAAGGGTTAGAATAAAGAAAGGGGGTCGGGGAGGGAGGGGTGATGGTGATCAGAGTATCTAACAAGTCTGGTTTTCAGATTTACCTTGTGTCTCCTGTATAATCATTGTAGGACTCAACGTCTGTCGAAAGCTGCTTTTGTAAACTCCTGTGTCACACTTTATACACAGTCTGTTCAACATCTGTCTTCCGTACAGCTGCTGCTGTCTGGGGCTTATGAAGGTTGCTAACTCGGGCTTAAGTTTACTGTCTGACTTCTTCTGACCTCAGTGACATATTCCTACTTGTGCAGCTATCAAAACAATTCCGTTTAATTCAATATATTTTCATAGAGCTCTTTTCACACAGTGAGAGAGCACTGAACAAAGGATCAGAGACAATACAAATAAAAGTTTGCCTATACATTAAATTACTATAATGCCCATCTTAGTTGTTAAAGCTATAAGTAGACCAACTGGCCACAGAGAAAAGGACACAAAAAACTCCTAACGCAAGGGCGAAAATACCTTTTGGGGTCGAAGTACCAGTGGCTGCCCACCCCTCCTGGACATATTACAATTTAAAAAAGGACTTTCATGTTAATTTACAGCTATTTATACCATTTTTTACAAAGGGCCAATAACTTGACGTCCCAGTTGAGATTACAAAGTAAAGCACATCTGAGAGGCAGGCTTACGGATGCCTGAGCTGGTGGAGCAAACACCAAGTCCTATGATCTCCTGAGACACTAAAGACAGCTCGCTGGGCAGGAATACCCCAGATCTGGGCTCTGGGGAGGGCCCTGGTCTCCAGGTCTATTGCCTGCTTTTAACGTAACAATGCTCCGCAGGCTCGCGTCGCCTTGCATTATTAACTTGCATGACTGACTTTAATGTGGAAAATTTGGTCTGTGAAACATGCTTAATTGCAAGCACCATGCCACATGTTATTGGACGAAGAGAGATCTCAGACATAGCTTGCAGATGGGGGTGAGGTGGGGTGTCCTGTGGAAGGGTTTGTGGTTTTGTAAAGGCAGCCAACTGGGTGGGGTCACTGGGTGTAGGGAAGGTAGCGCTGTGGCCTCCTTCCATGTCCCGATCCACCCCCCCATCATCCAAAAGCATTGGGGTCCCCTTTCTCCGTAGCACAGGGTAAGAACCTGGAATACGTCATCAGGTTAGCAGTGAAATGTTTTACCTCTAAGGGACCATATCCCGTTTTGCGGTGTGCCTGTCTAGCACACACAGTATATATTAGCTGAAGGGCAAACTAATCCCTGTAGGTGTTTAATTGACAGTAAAATTCAAGGCATGTGCTGAATTACCCTAGAAACCTTGGGAATTACCATGCGTTGACGAAATAATCCAGGTAAATAATGACCATTTCTGAGCAGCGTCCTATGTCTGGAAGTGCGGTGGGACAAAGCGGACAAGTCTTCAGGGAGGATTGCGTTGTTTCGTCTGCTCCTCGGCCGTTCGCCGTGTCTTCCCTGACTGACTGCCACGTGTTTGTGTGCTGAGGGATGGAGCGGAAAGGGGGATACTCTCACGGCAGACGCGCGCCCTCTCCCACTGCCACTCGGAGGGAGGGGAGCAGCACCGGGGAGGGTGGGAATAGCCCTGGACACGAGCCAGGCTCTGCCAAGAGCTCTGTGTGAGCGTCTTTGTGTGTGCCCGCTGGACTGCTCCAGACAAGTCTATTAGGTCGCTGTCAGGCCGCTCAATTACATCTGAAAGCGAGTGGACACCCAGTTGTGGGAAACACATTTTTTTCCCCTCTCTCTTTCTTCACACAACGAAAGACACGTAGTCCAGGGTGTCCCCTGACGAAGCGCTCTGACCGGGGATTACCGCCATAGGATAAAAAGCACCAGGTGAGGCAACTGCAGCGGCAAGTTACTCTAAAATTGGACAACCAGGAAACATGGACAGGTTTCGCCAGCAAAAGGCTGCTCTGAAACACACACATATATCACTTATTATTATACTGTATAAAATACACAATTTCATTGTTTTCCAATTCAGTCATTGTCTGTTAATAAGCACAAGATGGCATCTGGTAGTGAAGTGGTTAAAGCTGCTGCCTTTGCATCCGAAGGTTGCGGGTTTGAATCTTGTCTCCAGCTGTAATACCTTTGAGTAAGGTACTTAGCCTGAAATTGTTCCTGTAGAAAGAATTTGCCCCCCTGTGAAAATGGGTAAATACTTCTAAGTATCTTAACACTGTATGTTGCTCTGGACAAAGCATCATGTAAATGAGAGACTGCATTTCTAGATGTGAAAATTTTGCTTTTTACACATCTTTGAATAGGGATTGTTACAGCTCCAAAGTTTTCTTTGTGACTTTACTGCACATTCTTTACACAAAGTGCTATTCTCAATTCTCAACTCATATAGCACTTCTCCTGTTACATATGTCATGCCTCAGTAGAAATCACACATAAATAATTTAAAATAGTAACATTTTGATTTATTTGTTAATAATTTACCCTGTCCTTTGACCTCCATTTAGTGAGTTTTTTGTAACAATGCTGCAATGCAATTCACATTTTTTATATATGCAGATGCATGATGTCTTGGAAGCCAACCCCCCCCCATGTCTAAACAAGTCTTTGTCTCACTGGACATATTCATTGAAGCTTCTCAAGCCTGCCGTGTAACTTCAGATGTGCATGTAAACAGCTGAGTTTTGACAATTGACTTTAAAGTTGGAAGGGACATTAAGGTATGGATGCTTCCTCCTTTATATATGGTTTGATAGGTGGGATTGCCTGAAGCTTGGACGTGATTGGTTGGTTTCATGTGACCTTGAGCATGAGCACACACACACACATTTTCAGAACCGCTTGTCCCTTACGGGGTCACGGGGAACCGGAGCCTACCCGGCAACACAGGGCGTAAGGCCGGAGGGGGAAGGGGACGCACCCAGGACGGGACGCCAGTCCGTCACAAGGCACCCCAAGCGGGACTCGAACCCCAGACCCACCGGAGAGTAGGACTGCGGTCCAACCCACTGCGCCACCGCACCCCCTGAGCATGAGCAGTTCTTCTGATTTCTGATTGGTCGGTTGCTGGTTTCAAATCGGAACTGGTTCGATAAAGGTTAGGTCCTAGTTGGTCCTTGCATCCTATTGGCTCGTAGATGGGGTCCAGTTCGATATGTTTGTTTATGGAATTGACTGAAGAGTACCAGGCCTCAAGGAAATCCCTTGAATGTTTTGTACCTGCCCATCAAACCATATATAAAGGAGGAAGCATCCAACACAAATCGCACAACTTGCACACTGATAATGTCGCCTCGACTAGTGATGAAACGTTTGCAACCTAAATGCCAAGCTCAGCGAATAACCGAACACCTCAACCATCTACCCAAGCTACGAAGACCACCAATATTCTCTATGATCCTCAACATTAAGGTATCTTTACTTTCCAAAAGACAGAATGTCAACAGATGCCATAAGTGGCAGTTACCATAAACATGCCGTTGAACCATTCATGCCGCTGAATCAAGTTTGACCCTATCATGATGCTTTTTTCCACAAGAATATGTTTTATTTATTATTCTGTAGGCAACATTAAAACAGTATAGTAAGTTTTACAAGATCACCTGGCTTCCTACAGTTATTTTAAGGTTGTCTAAAATGAAATTTTAATACGAGTGGCTACAGTTCAAATGTTCCACTTCTTAGAGGAGATCAGGTATATAAAATATTTTAAAAATGAAGTTCCCCCAAGGATGTCAAATTCCACATGGAACTTAGAATGTGCAAATCTAACCGGTATCAGCTGAGTTTGACGTGTTAATGTTAAAGATGAAAAAGAATGTCGTAGATGATGGAAGCACGTTGCGCTCCTGCTTGCTAAAGATGGACAAAGTGTTCGCTGCTGTGCATTAACTCTCCAGTTATCAAGGGTATCACCAGGCCAGCTGCTAGTGTAATGCTTAGAGCTGCTGTTTTTGGACCCAAAGGTTGCTAGTTTGAATCCTACCTCCAGGTAAGTACCTCCTTGAGCAAGGTGTTTACTCTAAGATTGCTCCAGTAAAATTACCCAGCTGTTTAAATGGCTAAATAGTTATAAATAGCTTAATATTGTAAGTTGCTTTGGAGAAAAACATCAACAAAATGAACGAATGTAAATGCATATTGAAAACAGTACTGGCCTTTGGTTCTTTTTTGATATGAAATTCAGGAAGATGTGGGCAGCCTTCATCGCTCTACTTCTTCCCCCCACCCATTGCAGCCCCCTCCACTCCCTCCTTTCTGTACCCCTGGAAGTAGCTCATCTATATGCTAATGCACAGATTCCAATCAATGCACTTCATGCTTGCCTGGCCCCAATCAATACAGTATCAAGCTAGTAGACGGCTGAAAATTATTTATTACACTCAGCCGCTCGGAATAGCAATGAGGCCTGCTATTACAGTCACACAGACAAGTGCCTTTGTTCCGAAGCACCAGCTTTTGCTGCAATTAATTCTCCATTACAGGGCTGAGTTTGGATTCCGTGGCAGACGCCCGGTTCCATTCGTCACACGCAGCCTTCGCTTGAATCTCCGAGTGCATCCATCCATTCATGCTTTAAATGCAACCGGAGAAGAATTAGAGTTATAATGGCCTTTTCATTTACAGGTACTATTAAAGGGTAATTTCATCTTACATGTTTAAAACAATGAGATTCGGACCATTCCTCATTGCATCCCTGCAGGGAAAACATCCCGCTCACTGAAATTATTAGCATTTCATGTTTTCCCAGCTACAAAGCCAGGAGGAAGACGGCTTCTCAGCTGGTTAAATGATTCAGATCATTTGTGTTTCACATTCCAGACAGAGGAATGAGCTCGAAGGTGATTTGATATTTCACCTTTCTTTTAGCCTCGACCTGTACCTCCTGGGCTTTCTCCCAGGCAGATGCTGCCTATTTAGTGCACCTCTGCACTGACACTCATTCCAGCTCCTAATGAACTAGAAGTTTCCCAAAGCTGTTCTGCTTCATATTCCTTCTAGAATCACTTAAAAATTCCCAGGTCCATTTGTTTTCATTACAGACTCTGACAGTGGTCTCAGCATGCGGTCATTTTCATGAGGTCCCCCACACACCCATGATCACTGATTCTTTCTATACCACAAGTAATCATAAAATGGTAACTATAGGGCATCTTTAAAGGCGTACCCCATTTAATGATCAGATTAAAACTGAAAACTACCAAGTCTGTGAAAAAGAAATGCAAACAAAATTAAAATATTATTTAAAATATGAGAAAAATTTCAGTCTTCATTGCTAGTGCCACTTTAAACGATTGGAAGTGCTGTGAAAATGCCGTTGCTGTGAAAGGGAAAGTGAAAATGCTGTGACAGAGCAAGGCTATGTCTGACCCATTGGGCTGTGCAAGTTCATACCGCGAGGGCTGTGTTTTTGTTATTGCTGGGTTTCACCTTCTTTTACTTTAGCTTTCAGAGTTATAAATGCGTTATGATGACGTGCGCAGCCACCGTGGTCTTGCACAGTGCTTTTCCGAGAGAGATCAGACAGCGTTCTCTGACTGTCGCCCTTCCTGTGGCCATGTGTTACCATGCAGTGTGAACCTGTTGGCCTGGCTTGAATAAAGATCACATCAAACCTGACGCCACGGTTGCATTTTAGCACTGGGATGGCCATCCCATTTCCTCACAGAAGGATCTCTCTGCGTAATGTGCATGGAGTGTTGTCAGGGGAATCCTGTTGGTTGTCGCTAGGATACCCCATTATGACGACACAGTAGGGCAGGCGGTCCGTTCACTGCTCGCGTTGGCAGCCGAGCGACAGGAGCTGGGGAGACCCGCTCGTGACAAAGGGAATCACGTCCCAGGGGACAGCATGTCATTCGGCCACTCAGGCATCTTGCCAGGGTTCGGTGGGAGTTGGTGGGGGGGGTGGAGGGCATTGTGATGCGGGGGCACTTGAAGGAAGGTTATGAACAGGCTTTGTTCATGTTACGGCTTTCTCCTCCTTGCTTTTTAACCACTCCTGGGAGATTCCCTTTTTCAATTCCTGAGCACTGTTTGGCGAGTACTGACGAGCGTTCCCTTTGAACTGTCATCCATTTTCATTATAAATCCATCAGGCCGTGTTATTCGGCAGTACAATGAACACACCGAGCAGCTTCCATATGTCTGTGCTGTCTAAAGAGAACAGCCATTGTAAAGGATGCCACGTTGTTGCCAAGGGCTTAATTTGATTTCTTTTCAAGTAGTAAAATATATCTTAGACTACAAAATCAGGAAAACCTATTCATATTAACTATTTCCCATTAAGGGGGGTGTGGTGGTGCAGTGGCACAGTGGGTTGAACTGGGTCCTGCTCTCTGGTGGGTCTGGGGTTCAAGTCTCGCTTGGGGTGCCTTGCGGTGGACTGGTGTCTCGTTTTGGGTGTGTCCCCTCCCCCTCCAGCCTTATGCCCTGTGTTGCCAGGTTAGGCTCTGGCTCCCAGCAACCCTGTAAGGGACAAGCAGTTCAGATGATGTGTGTGTATTTCCCATTACGGACAATGCGGTGATGCAAGTGGTAGCACTTGGGCTGTGCGGGCATAGGTTTGCATCCTGCCCATTCTGTGTGGTGGTTGTATGTTTGGCCCGTGTCTGTGTGGGTTTCTTCCCATGGTCCAAAGATATTGTAATGACCCATGTGACCATGAGTTTGGGCAGGAAATGGGTGTATTGTACAGTGTGCTGTGTTATGCCAGCAGCAGTGTCATAAATCTTGTTTACCGTGTCTCTTGACTACATTGAGCCTATACCATCTAGGTGTGTATAGGTACACTCTGTGATCGAGGCTATACCATCTAGGTGTGTATAGGTACACTCTGTGATTGAGACTATACCATCTAGGTGTGTGTAAGTACACTCTATGATCGAGGCTATACCATCTAGGTGTGTGTAAATACACTCTATGTTCGAGACTGTACCATCTAGGTTTGTATAAGTACACTCTATGATCGCATAACGACAAAATCGCCTAACGACGCATTTCTCAGAACGTATCCCCATCGTTAAGGAACGCATGTCTGTACTTCCACAGCACACCTGAACTCTGTGACTGAGCTCTTCAGATGTTCCTTTGATTATCCTTTTGCTGTGGTCATCAGTAATGTAGACTGTTTGTAGGGAAAATAATAAAAATATTTAATTGCATAGCATGTATTGACCCCAGTTTATGACACCTTTTTTTTACTGTTTTTCAGGCAGTGGCTCCCATCTCCCACTCAGTGTAAACATGCAATGGCCTTATTGTCACAAATATACAATTATTGCACCAATGAATACTGCTCTGAATATCATATTATTCTGTTAGATGTGCAAAATTTATTTTTAGTACCTAAAATTAAGTTTTATGTTGTAAAAAATTGTTGAACTGATTTTTCTGTACTTTTTAGGGTTGAAGAATTTGTTATACACTGAGTTGGTATTTCTGCTTGATGTAAAGTATTCTGTTTTAATGGTATGTTCATGAAATTGTAATGCCAGTAATATAATTCTCTGCTTACCTTTTACCTATCAATTTGGCTGCATGATATATAAAGTGTTTCTATCACACATACACACACACACACACACACACTGTCTGAAACCGCTTGTCCCATGCGGGGCCCCAGAGCTGCAATGCTAAAGGGGGAGGGGACACACCCAGGACGGGACACCAGTCTGTCGCAAGGCACCCCAAGCAGGGCTCAAACCCCACACCCACCAGAGAGCAGGACCCAGTGAAACCCATTGCCCCCTCTACATTGTGTTTTTAGCTTTCTTTTAACATGGCAGTATTACAGTTTTATTACAAATTACAGGGGGGTGCGGTGGCGCAGTGGGTTGGACCACGGTCCTGCTCTCCAGTGGGTCTGGGGTTCGAGTCCCGCTTGGGGTGCCTTGTGACGGACTGGCGTCCCGTCCTGGGTGTATCCCCTCCCCCTCCGGCCTTACGCCCTGTGTTACCAGGTAGGCTCCGGTTCCCCGTGACCCTCTATGGGACAAGCGGTTCTGAAAATGTGTGTGTGTGTGTACAAATTACAGTTTTATTTTTATTCTTTCCGGTCAGGATGTGCAGTCATCCATGAGTTTCAGTACCAAGGTTTATTGCTTTGCCTCTGAACTTGCCTATAATAGCACATCCTATTCAATTCCCATCATGCATTACTGCTGCAAAGCTTGCAATCAATACATTGAATGAAGCGTCAAAAACCTGGACTCACCTGACAGTTAATGCTGTTGCCTAAATCTGGACTCAGGGAGAAGAAAGCAACATTCCATACAAGCAAGTGAGAAAGAAAATTCTTTATGAAGCAGAAGTTTTGTCTTTTGTCTGATGGAATCATGTTGTGCATGACATGCGCCTGCTGTTATCTAGCCAAAGGTACCATCCCTTGGACCCATCTAATCTTCATATCTCTGTGTTACCTGCAAGTTGCCTTGTACAAACTGTTCATTTCATCACATCGTTCAGAACATCACTCGCCCTTGTGATCACCAAGATGTGCACCCGTCACTGGTGCTATATTTCGGTAGTTTTCAACTTATGAATATTCATGTTTCCTCCCTTTTAGCATAACACACACACACACACACACACACACACACACACACACACACACACACACATAGAGTGTATATATTGTGGCGTGCAGCGCTGTGGGTTTGGATGGGACGAAGAAGGACGCAGAGGCACCGTTCATCTCAAACATTTTATTAGAACACCGGCACCAGGGAACTAATGCTCTCAGTCCAAGGGCCCCATTCCCTCCAGGACCTGCGCGTCTAGCCAGCCTTCCCAGCCTGCTTAGCGGCCCCAGGCTCTCCCCTCTTTCTCCTCCTGGCAGTCCCAATCACCCCCTTATATTCCCCATACATCACCCAAATCAAACCAATAAACACATTTCCCACTCGAACACAGTAACGCGGGTTGTTACATTTTTTATATATATATATATATATATATATATATATACAGGGCTGTGCAAAAGTCTTAGGCATGTAAATGTTTCACAAAAATATTTGTTTTAGACAGTTGTTTAATGTCTTCTGCATTAGTGTTAATGGGAAAGAGCATATTTTAAATCTCCAAGCATTCCTTTTGCATGAAGTTAGAGTATTACAGTAAGGGTTTTGCATGTCGTTAAAGAAAGAAAGTATACACACACACACACACACACACGCACACATTGTCTGAAGCCACTTATCCCAAGCGGGGGTCACAGTGAACCGGAGCCTAACCCGGCAACACACAGGGCGCAAGGCTGGAGTGGGAGGGGACACACCCAGGACAGAACGCCAGTCCATTGCAAGGCACCCCAAACAGGGCTCGACCCCAGACCCGCCAGAGATTGGGACCCGGCCAAGGTCGCCACGACCCCACTCGGGACAAGCGGTTGTTGGCAATGGATGGTTACTAAGCTTTGTAGGAAATTTATTAATTAAGAGCATTATTTTTGGAAGCATTCTCACTTTACAGTTTTTTCCCCAAGTGCCTAAAACTTTTGCACAATACTGTATATATATATATAGATAAGATGCATTGTTCGGAGAGTTTCTTTTTGGAGAAGCGTGCTACTATTTTCTGTTAGTTTTGTATGGTTTTACACTAGATGTGTGTATCTGCTATTGGAGTGGAGAGCTTGAGGAAATCATGGAGACCTTGTTCTCAAAAGTTAACTTTATGGTTCAGACCTGAGATTCCCTGAGAGTTGTGTGTAAATGTTGCTCCACCAGATGTAGTGAGTCCTGCCTGTAATGAATTACAACACAAAAAAGGCAGAATGACATCATTTAACACAGAGGTCGCTACCAGCAAGATCCCTTTTCCCATAATTCATTGTGGCATCCCCTCCCTGTTACGTCTCACCACTTAGACCAGTGCAGCACCTTGATTTACACTCTGGAGAAGTACAGCCTATGCTTGAGTTATATTTCCTTGGCTTTTTTCATGAAAGCACCTTAAAATGTATTCCATTTATACACTATATGTGGTGGAACGACCTCCCCCTCTGACTCAGAGCTGCTGAATCTCTGTCTACATTTAGAAAGGGTCTTAAACCTCAGCCACTTCTGGACTCACTTCTCCCATGATCTCTTAAGTTCATGTAATGTGTACATATTCAAACACTATGTCCTTGAGAAGGGGGGCATGGTGGTACAGTGGGTTTGGCTGGGTCCTGCTCTCTGGCAGGTCTAGGGTTCGAGTCCTGCTTGGGATTCCTTGCGACAGACTGGCATCCTGTCCTGGGTGGTATGTCCCCTCCCCCCCAGCTTTGTGCCCTGTGCAGCTGGGTTGGGCTCTTGCTTGCCACGACAGTGTGTGTATCTTTGAGATCATAACTGTTGATCATCAGATAAACCTTCATGCAGCTACTTGTAAATGTTTAAAAAAATTACTAGGAATGTGATTAGGAATTGTCGATATTCGGAAAAAGGTTTATGCAGCTACTCGTGTGACGAAACATTGGTTCATATGGTGGAAAGTAACAAATTAACTGTACTTCAGAATCACATGTCTGCATCTAAGTCTTTCTGCTAATGTAACGTACGTATTGTATTTTCTATGAAATGCACGTCGCTTTGGAGAAAAACATCTGCTAAATGAATACAGGTAACTGTTATACAAGTGGAGATGTTACAGCAGTAAACACTTTAAGTACCTTGCTGAAGTATGGTAGCAGCAGGGTCTCTCCTGAGACTGACAACATTATGGTCTGTCTCCTTACTCTTACTACCCGTATAATTATAACACGTTATTTACAACCACCAATAAGGCAAAAGACACGAGTCGATGAGGATGCCTCTGGACAAGTCACAAGACCTGGCTTTTGTCCCTCAGGTCAATCAGTACCGTTCTGTAGATGAGAGGGATTCCATAAAGAGGGAGGGGGGTTGAGAGGGAGACCATCAGCGGATTGGTCCGTTAAACAGGTGGGTGGCATCTTCTGTGTGGATCCAGCTGAAATACACACTGGGTGAGAGCATAAATCAAAAAAAAAAGTTTCAGCAGTGGTAGGTGGAGCAGAGCCTATTTGATGAGGCTGGGTTGGACAAGGGTTCAAGAGTGCCATGATCAGGAACCTGAAGCTCCACTGACCTCATTCCAGTTGCTGTTAGTATAACTGTAGGATGCTGAAGATTCAGCTGGTGGTGTAGGGGTTAAAACCTCTGCCTTTCGACCAAGGTTGCAGGTTTGAATCCCACCTCCAGCTTGAGCACTTTTGACCATGGTACTTATCTTAAATTGCTCCAGTGAATTTTTCCAGCTGTATAGATGGGTGAATAATTGTAAGTTGCTTTCATGAGAAGTTTCAGGTACATGTTGAAGTTTTCTACAACCATCCTAGTTCAGGCAAAATATAATTGTTTGCTCTTTGTGTGGAGGGGTGCGGTGGTGCAGTGGGTTGAACCACAGTCCTGCTCTCCGGTGGGTCTGGGGTTCAAGTCCCGCTTGGGGTGCCTTGCGACGGACTGGCGTCCCGTCCTGGGTGTGTCCCCTCCCCCTCCGGCCTTACGCCCTGTGTTACCGGATAGGCTCCGGTTCCCCGTGACCCTGTATGGGACAAGCGGTTCTGAAAATGTGTGTGTGTTCTCAGTGTAGACAGTGTAAATAGGGTTTGCTGAATCCCAGAAACATGTTTTGACTGGACAATCATTTTCATCAGTTGTTTCTTTTTACAAAATTGTATAAATTGCAATCTACAAGTGGATCAATGTAGCATCATAAATGGATAGCTGTATATTGAGATGTATGGATAGATGTACGCAGAGTATTATACACTTGCATTGATTCATTTTTGTATACAGCTGTGCATAATTCTTCCCTTCAATAGAAAAAAATAACCCAAAATAACCCAGAAATGTTCTGTTGTTTTATAACACCATTATAATAACATGAGGGGGGTGCATTGGTGCAGCAGGTTTGACCGAGTCCTGCTCTCTGGTGGGTCTGGGGTTCGAGTCCTGCTTGGGATGCCTTGTGATGGACTGGCATCCCGTCCTGGGTGTGTCCCCTCCCCCTCCAGCCTTGCACCCTGTGCTGCCAGGTTAGGCTCCCATTCGCCGCGACTTCACTTGGCACAAGCAGTTTCAGTCAAGTTGTGTGTGTGTGTGTGTGTGTATAATAACATGCACTTTAAAATCTCTGCCATTATTAATGGGTACATAGTTTCGACCAAAACAGGTGATGGAAGTAGGAAAATTGTTTTCAGAAAGCAGGAAAATATCACGTGGCACCTGGTCGTTGAAATTTTTAGGTCACCTGAGGTTTCTGTTGGTTAGAGGGAAAGAGTTCGGGGGTTTAAGATTAGGGTTCAGGTTGGGATTAGGGCTAGATACATGTTTGTTTCACAGAGTATGTCCACTGGGGTATTAATGATCCTCCTTCCACCCCTTCAAGCCAGGCAAACAACTGACACCATCTTACCGACAGGAGGTTGTGCCCAAACCTCCAAATCCAGAAACTTCAGTTCAGTCAGCAGTTGGGTTGCACCGATTACTATAAGTGTATACAGTAACTCCGTTTTACTCTAACAGCTCCCAGGGTGGTGGGTACTTCTTTATGACACTCACACACAGCTGGGAGGTCCTGTGGTCTTGTCCTCCTCCTTTCTGCAGGAAGAAATTGAAACCCCCTTCACCTGGAAGGAGTTCTTCTACATCCTTTCGATGGATTTGTTTAAGTAACTCTCTTCTCCGCATGGTCACTCAGCAGGTGGGTTCATCCCACAGTCCAATGCCACAGTCCAAAGACATGCTGTTCAGGTTCCCCCATAGTGTGTGAGTGACAGAGAAAGAGAGTGTGTTCCACTGATGTATGGATGAGTAACCCAGTGTAAGTAGTGTATCTAGCAGTGTAAGTTACCTTGGTGAATAAGGTGTGTGGGCTGATAACACTACATAGAGTTCATTGAAAGTCACTTTGGAGAAAAGCATCTGCTAAATAAATAAATGTAAATGTAATTATACTGCCTGGTTACATCAATCAGCAGAGCATGAATACCGTGGTATCAGGGTCATGAGTTTGAGCCCCCCGTTGGGTAACTAAGTGCCTTCAGGCAGACACAGTGGCCAGAGGTGTCTCATACCACTTAGATGGATCCCCACTTGGTCTGTAAGGAGTTTGCATGTTCTCCTTGTATTTCCATGGGTTTCCTTTCACAGGCCAAGACAAGGGTTTGGCGCCATCACGTTGGCAGTTGGAGTGAATTCCCCTACAGGGATTAATAAAGTTTTATTAAATTTTAGTTATTTATGACTGTTGGTTTGGTGAGGTTCTGGGGCGAAAGAGCTATTTCAGTGTGGAGTTCCTCTGAGTTGCTTCCAGGTACTCTGGTTTCCTCTCAAGGTTAGACATGCAGTTCAGAGGAACTGGTGTCTCTGGATTGTCTTTTGGGTGTCCGAGCACCTGCCAATGCTTCAGACAATATTTTCAATACAAGGGTCTGCTGTGTTTTATACTGTCTACTTCATGGGAGGGGGGCGCAGTGGCACAGTGGGTTGAACCATGGTCCTGCTCTCTGGTGGGTCTGGGGTTCGAGTTCCGCTTGGGGTGCCTTGTGGTGGACTGGCGTCCCGTCCTGGGTGTGTCCCCTTACGCCCTGTGTTGCCAGGTTAGGCTCCGGTGGACAAATGGTTCAGACAGTGTGTGTGTGTGTGTGTGTGTGTACACTTCATGGGACAAAACTCATGATGACCATTGCTGTGACATCTTGTAATAAATGGGTCAGACATATTAATAGTCCTTTTAAACTTTGTGTATTCATTGCGATCTAAAACACCTGCTGAAATTCTCTAAAAAGATTAGCATATTATTTATTTAGTGCATGTTTAACCCGGTGTCACATCCACGCCCGCACCTCAGTTGACTGCACCCGATGATCAACAAGTACTTGACTCACCACACACCCTTTAAAAGACCCTCCTCAGCTCCCATACCTTTGCAGAATCTCATCAGAGACAACCGTTCTCCTTCGCGACGTCTTGTTCACAGACATCCCTTGTTTCTCGTGTCCATCCTCCAGTTTTCAACCTTTCGCATTCGTCCCCCGACCGCGTCCATGGATCCTCGCTCCGACTCCGACCGCTGATCGACTGACCTTTCACTTGCCTGAGTCCTTGAGTCCGGACGAACGACCTTGCATTTGGGTCCAGCCGTTCCAGCTCCCCCCATTCCGCGTGACACCTGGCCAGTCAACTAAGAATTAATAATATTTTTAATGGTAGATTGGAAAAACTTTGAAGCCAGTAGAATAATGAAAGCAGATATTCTAAAGTCCTCCAGTCCCTGATTCCACCTACATTTCTTCCTTTAATTGATACTTTTCTCTAATGTTGTGTTACCTACAACTATGTACTGTCACGCCCTCCTCGCACCTGCGGCAGATCAGGGAACGATCGCATAAAAGGATGCTCCAGAGCACACTCAAGCACAGAACCTTGTTCAGTGTTTGATCATCATCCTCGTATGCTCCTTGACTCCTTACCTTTCCTGTTCCATCTGTCCTCAACCTTGCTCTCCCATCTCCTTTCCCTTCTCTCTTTCGATCCCTCGGTTTCTTCGATCTTCTCCTTGTCTCACGGATTACAGCTTTTGGATTTCCCCTCTGGTAACGTTTATCATCGGCTACCCTTCGATTGTCTTGTGACCACAGCTTTTGGATTCCCCTTCTCAACCCCAACGCTCCGCACTTGGGTCCAACGGCTTCCTTTTGTTGTGACACCATGACATGTACCTGTTTACACAGCTGGGTAATTTTAATGGATCGATTTTGAGATAAGTACCTTGCGCAAGGACACTACAGGTAGAAGTGGGACTTGAACCTTTAGGTCCAAAGGTAGCAGCTCAACCCACTGCCCTACCAGCTAGATAATGGCACTGACTCGTCTGCCACTGCCTCCCTCTCCTGTCCTCGTCCCCTTCAGGTTGGGGACCTCTCGTCTGACAGGCCACCGCGTGCTCCAGGGATCCAGGGAGTGGCCGTTATGGAGAACGAGCAGGCGCCACCGGCCTCCAGCGCCAGCAGCACGGGGACCACCACCGCCACCACCACCACTTCCAGTACCACCACTACCAGTGGCAGCGCTGGGAGGCAGGCCGTGCCGCAGATCTCTGTGTACAGCGGCATCCCGGACAGGCAGACGGTGCAGGTAGGCAATTTGTGCGCAGCTACCCCAGTAAAAACATCACCTTAAGGCCAAACGCCACGTCTTGAACCCAGCTCCAGAAATGTGAAGCAGCAGCTCAGGAACATATTTCACAAAGAAAAATGATCCCACTTAGAACAAATTCAGAACTAAATGTCATATACAATTATATAAATAAAATCCAGAATCTATAATGCATAACATCAAAAGTAAAATAAAATGCATTGCTTCGGAAGGGACTGGAGACTGAAACCATGTGTCTTGCGGTGGTTTGTGTTACATGCTGCCAAAACCCCCTTTCCACAAACCTTTAAATGACATCAACTTCACCACACTTAACTACGGTACATTGGTTTTGCACAGAAAAGATAAATCCCCAGAGACCAGAACACGGGCAACACAGGCCAGCACATCTCATTTCTCATTTGTGAAATCGTGTTGCCTTCTGGTTTAACACTGCAGGAAGGTCAAGGTGTTTCACAGCAGTGGTTTGATCTGTCCACTTAGATGGTATAAAAGGACTTTAAATGTGTTTGGTCATGAGCTTTTGCATATTTCTGACTGTTTGTGTGACACATTAACCTCCTGGACATTTACCATTGTCACTGTGCACAAGAGTGAAGGAGGTCCACTCTCACTCTCCACAACTAATATTCTCCATCAGGGTGAACTTTGACATTTCATAGGCTGTAGTAATTAAAATCTTAGCATATCTTACTATATCTTGGGTTGTGGGTGTGATTAATCCAGTTTTTCTTTGTGAATTTGCGGGGTTATTTCATTTAAGACATTGTAGACAACACTGTAATTAGAGCTGAGCGCTTTTAATTTAATTCCTTTGATAGACCGCATTTGGAGGGATCTTAGGAATTAAATATTATGGAGAGTATAGACAAATATTGCTTATGAAGAAATACTTGCAAACCCCTGGAAAGAGACTAATTAAATGTGCCGAGACAATTTATTGAAAGGCCTCTCAGCGCAAACGTTATACGCTACAGCCACCTATTGGCAATGTGTGCCATTGTACTGCACCTTGTTTCTAGAAGCCCTTTTTTCAGCAGTCATCACATCATACATTATATGAAACCCCTACAATTAAAGTGCATTTTGCAGTTTTACTTTATTTGCATGCAATAAAAAAGGCAATAGAAGACTCGGAATTGTCTGGTATAATATATATATATATATATATATATATATATATATATATATATACTAGTGGGGGGGGCGCGGTGGCGCAGTGGGTTGGACCAGGTCCTACTCTTGGGTGGGTCTGGGGTTCGAGTCCCACTTGGGGTGCCTTGAGACGGACTGGCGTCCCGTCCTGGGTGTGTCCCCTCCCCCTCCAGCCTTACGCCCTGTGTTACCGGGTAGGCTCCGGTTCCCCGCGACCCCGTATGGGACGAGCGGTTCAGAAAATGTGTGTGTGTGTGTGTGTGTGTGTGTGTGTGTGTGTATATATATACTGTACATATTGTGTGCTGTGCTAAATAACACACACGCATGTGTGTGTGGGAACTTGGCAATTTGCAGATTTTGATGCACTAACCACTGCACCACCTGTTGGCCACATATCAGCAGCATTCAAAAATACACTTTCGCAATAATGACAGGCCTTAATTTCACATTTTGCTGCATGTTGTGCTTTGTGTTCCTGTGCATCACGAGTCTCTTTGACATCAGTGGAAAAGGAGAAGAGAACATCATAGGGAGTCGTAGGAGTTGGGTGAGGACTGCCTGCCCCTGTCGGCAACAAGCCGGGCAGTGAGCGGAGATGCTGTTTCTCTCTCCGGATGCATCCGTCCTACAGGTGATCCAGCAGGCCCTGCACCGGCAGCCCAGCACGGCCGCGCAGTACCTGCAGCAGATGTACGCAGCCCAGCAGCAGCACCTCATGCTCCAGACGGCAGCCCTGCAGCAGCAGCAGTTGAGCAGTGCGCAGCTCCAGAGCCTGGCTGCTGTGCAGCAGGTATGCGCAGACACACCATGGGCCTTGCACACATCTCTGAAACAGTGGTCTCTGGTGGCACAGAGGAGGAAAGACTTCTTTCAAAGCAAATAAAGCAAGGGTGGGTCATGGGTTTGAATCTGTACAAGGGGAAGGGGCAAGTGTGGTGAGGGGCGCTGGTGCTTTCTGAGAGCAGGTTTCCTTTTCATTAAAGTATACCTTTCTGTACTGTGTTCCTTACTTTTACTCCACAAGATGTGAGAACATGTGTCCTCCAACCTTTGTCATGAAAGCCATCGATACACCAAAAAAAAGGATATTTCCATTTTATTGAACATAGAATATTCATCGTGGTAAATAAACTGTTCTTCCAGCTCAAGCATAGTAAAACACTTATGTCATATTGCAGTTACTCCATGAAACTAAAATCACTCACACATTGTGGACAAGTTGATAGTGTGGTAATACCAGTAAATATCCTGCTGTAACCAGGGCACTACCATGGGACAGCTGGGAGTGTAGTGGTTTCTGCTTTTGCCTTTGGATCCAGAGGCTACAGGTTTGAATCCCATTTACAGCTGTAGTACCTGTGAGCAAGGTGTTTATCCTACTGTGCTCTAGTAAAAGTAGCAGGCATGGTAGCACAGTGAGTAGTGCTGCTGTCCCTCAGTGCTTGGGTGGTGTGAGAGGGTGTGGGCTTGATACCCACTCAGTCTGTGTGGAGTTTGCATGTTCTCCCTGCAGCTGTGTGGGTTTCCTCTGGGTGCTCTGGTTTCCTCCCATAGTCCAAAAACATACTGTTCAGGTTCACCCATAGAGTGCGTGTTCCATGGATGTATGGATGAGTGACCCAGTGTAAGTAGGGTACCTAGCAGTGTAAGCCACCTTGGTGAATAAGGTGTGTGGGCTGATAACACTACAGAGAGTTTGTGGGAAGTTGCTTTGGAGAAAAGTGTTGCTAAATGTAAAACTGCCAGATGTATAAATTGTTAAATAACCATAAGTCACTTTGGAGGAAGAGCATTGGCTAAACAGGTAAATGTCCTGAGAAATGTTCTTTGAAACTGTGTTACTGAATAAGTGATGAGAATGTCATGGTAGAATCCAGCAAAGTGAATTTAAAAGTGTCTACCTTGTATTCCGCCTGTAGCGTTCCCTTGTGGTCCGCCGTTACGCTGCATGCTTCTCCTGAGCTCCGCGCACGATCGATGTTCCGCGTGGCCTTTGGAAGCCCTCGGCACTCAAGCAGCAGAAACAACAGGGCCTGAGAGTGTATCGATTGCACGTGAAGTGTGTCAGGGGACATTTTTGCGAGGATCGTGTGTCGCTGCAGGATGTGCGATTTTTAAACGGACTTGGTGAAGGAAGCGGTGGGATTTTTTTTTTTTTTTCATCCACACTCCACAATATCAGGACGGATCCGGAGGGGAAAGTGGACTGGGAGGAGAAAGGAACACCAGCTGTGTTGTTGCATTTTTAATATAGTAACAGGAGGCCGTAGTTATGGAAATAAAAAGGCCTGGATTGCTTCCGAATAATGTCAGATCGATCGAACCAACAACGTGCAGCCTTCAGGAGCACGAGAAGTTGACTGAATGCAGCCAGGCTGTCGCTGATGTCTTTGATTTGGTCGCCACATCATGAGGGGACTAATAGTGAGACGGCATGATGAGGTTTTCCAACAGTGTGAAGAAAAGCTGTGAAAACAGGCCCGGCATCAGTGGTTTATCCATGTTCTGGTCATATTTTCCTCTGCCCCCCCCCCCCCCCCCCCCTTGAATACTGCAGAGCAAATATGTGAAACCCCCAAATTTCCTGACAAGAGCATCATTCCCCTCCGAGGCAAACTCCCACACATCCTGCTTCTGGGTAAGCGCACTTTACCTGGGGGATTTCAAGTTATTTCCATGTGAGGGAAACACGGCGAACTGGAAAATTTCAACCCTGGGTAGTAAAACACTTTTACTTTAAGATTCACATGAAAAGGGCAGGTGGATTCTAAATATTCTAAATGTTATTGTCAAATCATATTCAAAAGCATTTAGTCTTTTTTTAAAGTTTATAATGAAGGCATGTGAAATACTTTATTAAATAATTTTTCTGAAAGTTGACACCTGAACTGCCTTCAGAGTCATTTAAAGATTCAGCAGGAGGATAATTGTCAGGTGTACAAAAGTATAAACAGCAGCTTACATTTATTTATTTAGGAGACACTTTTCTCCAAAGCAACTTCCAACAAACTCTCTGTAGTGTTATGAGCCCACACACCTTATTCACCGCGGTGACTTACACTGCTAGATACACTACTTACGCTGGGTCACTCATCCATACATCAGTAGAACACACTCTCTCTGTCACTCACACACTATGGGTGAACCTGAACGGCCTATCTTTGGAGTGTGGGAGGAAACCAGAGCACCAAGAGGAAACCCACACAGACATAGGGAGAACAGGCAAACTCCACACAGACTGAGTGGGAATCAAACCCATGTCCTCTCACACCATCCAGGCACTGTGAGACAGCAGTGGTACTCGCTGTGCCACCATTAGATGTAACATGACTCTTAACGTGACTCATACTGTAAGCTGACTGTTGGTTTCCTCTCCCAGTTCCTCCCGGTGTCAGAAGGAGACATCAAGTCATCCTGTCAGCTCAGTATTTTCAAATGATACAAAGTCTGTTCTTGCCACCTAAATCTCAAGGGTGGGACCGCCGATGATGACGGATGACGGATGACACAGCCGTCACCCCCGGGGTCTTGGCTCATTTCACATTGTGTGCTCTAGGAGCGGCAGAGACACGTGTAAAGGTCGCAAAGCTAATGATGTGGAATCATCTCGTCATGACTGAAGTTGTGCTGGACCTGGCATCGGGTTTACTACGTCTAGTTCCATGTCCCGATCTTGTGCAACAAAAATAATTTTGATATTGGAGAAATAACCTTGATACTTGCTGGTTTTCATAAACAAGTACTTCTGACATGGTCACTTATTTATAAAAATAGCTTTTCCCCATGGGGGTGTGGTGGCGTGGTGGCGCGGTGGCGCAGTGGGTTGGACTGCAGTCTTGCTCTCCGGTGGGTCTGGGGTTCAAGTCCCGCTTGGGGTGCTTTGTAATGGACTGGCATCCTGTCCTGGGTGTGTTCCCTACACCCTGTGTTACCGGGTTGGCTCTGGTTCCCTGCGACCCTGTATGGGACAAGTGACTCTGAGAGTGTGCGTGCTTTTCCCCACACAAACACTCCATCTGGAACAATAGGTATATAAAAGTTAGAAACAAAACCTTATGTTTTGAAAACTGGATCAAAAATGGCATAACGAGGTTAAACAACTAATCAATACTGACGGTGAAACACATAATTACATTGACTTTCTAAATAGATACAATGTTTCCATTAATTCCTGTCAATATTTCACTGTAATTAATGCAGTTCCTAAGGAAATATTGGTGCTGTTCCACTGCAATAAGCATAATCAATAATAATGCAATAATCAATCAAGGTGACAATATCCTTGCAGTAAAGATCTTAAAAATTCACTATTGCATCCATGGCTCAGAATATTCTTTCCTTGTGGTTTGATAAATGTTGTATATTCTTGCAATGTTTCTAAAGGTTGCAGGTTTGAATCCCACCTCCATCCATTTCTAATATTTAATATACAAGAAACAGGTGGAGATGGAATTCAAACCTACAATATATATAAATACTGTATATGCATTAATTACAGTGAAATACTGATTGGAATGAATGGAAACATTGTATCTATTAACAAAGTCAATATAATTATATGTTTCACCATCAGTATTGATTAGTTGTTTAATTACAGGGGAGTGCGGTGGCGCAGTGGGTTGGACCACAGTCCTGCTCTCCGGTGGGTCTGGGGTTCGAGTCCCGCTTGGGGTGCCTTGCGACAGACTGGCGTCCCGTCCTGGGTGTGTCCCCTTCCCCCTCTGGCCTTACGCCCTGTGTTGCCGGGTAGGCTCTGGTTCCCCACGACCCCGTATGGGACAAGCGGTTCTGAAAATGTGTGTGTGTTTAATTACAATTATGTCATTTTGGACCCAATTTTCAAAACAGAAAGTTTTATTTCTAACGTATATGTATACTTGTTTATAATAAATAATATACAGTGTGCCACCTCTTTTAATTTTGAAATAACAGCAATATTATTGTGTAATATATCATTTTAACTATACTTATATGTAGTGGGGGGCGCAGCAGCGCTGCGGGTTTGGCCAGGTTCTGCTCTCCGGTGGGTCTGGGGTTTGAGTTCTGCTTGGGGTGCCTTGTGATGGACTGGCGTCCCATCCTGGGTGTGTCCCCTCCCCCTCCAGCCTTGCGCCCTGTGTGTTGCCAGGTTAGGCTCCAGCTTGCCCTGACCCCACTTGGGACAAGAGGTTTCAGACTGTGTGTGTGTGTGTGTGTGTGTGTGTGTTACATGCAGTTTTAATTGCATCAACTTCAATAAACAGAATTTGAAACAAATATTCAGTGAAGTCTACCCTATTTGGAATAGTCTTTTTAGTCACTGTTAGAGTGTGTCAGAGCAGTATTTATGTGCTGAAAGCTGAGCTACAGAGGGTCACGAAAGATGTCACTGCAGGAAGTGACCCCCAGGCAAAGAGGAACTACGGACACTGAGTGGCCTGGATTGATGTAGGGGGTCAGCACTGCTTCCTCTGCTGAAAAAAGCAGGATATTTCCTTGTCGAATCAGTGCTGCCTCCCTCTGAGTTGGATGTCATTAAGAGACTAATGCATAAGGGCAGCTGGCAATATAGTAGTTAGAGTTGCTGCCTTTTGGCCCCAAGGTCACAGGCTTGATCCCCACCTCTGGCTGTAGTACCTTGAGCAAGGTACTTACTCTGAATTTCCCAGTTGTATAAATGGGTAAATAATTGTAAGTTGCTTTAGAAAAAAGTGCCAGATAAATGCATTATTCCCATAACCCCTGGTTTCTATCCTGGTCCTCCCCCTCCCTGTAGGCCAGCATTGCAGCAGGAAGACAGGGCTCCAGCCAAAATGGTGCATCATCCCAGCATACCGGATCCACCCAAACCACTGTGAGTCTCACTGGTTTCACTTTCCACCAGGAAAATTGCCCTTAAACACATTCCTGGCGACTGACAGTGGCTGTTAATCCCTTCCGTCTTTCCTTAATGTCTCATATTCTCAGTAGGCTTACAAACTGTAAAATGTACCTGCCGCTGCATAGATGCTGATCTCTCCTTGCTCTTCCTGTTAAAAGGTCACGTTTTACCGACACGGAGGTCATGTGTCTGAAAGAGGCATATTTCCAGTCCCACATTCACACTCATGAACTGAGCAACAGGCCATTTTTCCACACCCACCGTGTTTTTGCAAGTTTGCAAGTTACTTTACAAGACAAGAACGGGCGCCATCAGCCATGATCAGTCTACCTATCTAGGATGATGTCAAGTGATGCTGTGTGATATAAGCACCCTCTCCTGTGCCCCTCCCCTGTCTCTCACCCGTCCAGATTAATCTGACAACCTCCCCGGCGGCTGCCCACCTGATCAGCCGAGCGCAGAGCGTCAGCTCCGCCCCTGCCGGCATCTCCCAGCAGGCCGTGTTGCTGGGTAATCCCCCCAGTCCTGCCCTCACTGCCAGTCAGGCCCAGATGTACCTGCGTGCCCAGATGGTAAGCATGGGCATGTTCTTAGCCACGCACCCTAGGGCCAGCACTTCTAGCAACCATAGGCCCAGCGTGGTGACGAGTATGTGCCGTGCGTGTGTGCGAGTGTGTGTGTGTGTGTTTACATGTATGCTGTGTTTGCCTGCATTTGTACCCCTGTGAACCACAGCAGTTGTGAAGGGACGGTGCATTCTAGAAGATCCATGTCCGGTCATGGGAAATACTTGTAGTAGCTGTGATGTCATAACCCCCTGTTGTTTGCATGAACGTGTAGAAAGTAGTTTTGTTGTACGATTTTCCCATTGGCAGTAGAAACACTTCTGATGAACTATAATTCCCGCAGCGTTTGCATTTGACACCACGCAAGAACAACAGCAGGAAGAATATTCGGTGCTTCCCATCATGATGAATGTGGTCGATTTCATGTCCGAGTTTCGCTAGGAGGGAAAAAATGTGTCTCTGTGATGTCGCAATCTGTCACGAGCAGTTATTGTGGAGACCTTCTTCCTATTATGAGCTGTAGAGCGTTTTTTGCCCTTTTTTCACCAAAAGGTCCCTGAAGGTGGTTTGTTTGTACAGCCCTTGTGACCATCATCATCACATGCATGTGCATCTACAGTGGCGATTGCTTGTAGTTCTGTCCTTCTTTGTGTCCCGTTCCGCACCTCAGTATCCGTCTGCCCCATGTGTCGAGTCCAGGCTGGATTTAACTGTCTGCCACATGTGTCATCGGATCACCAGCATGTCAGACCCCCCCGAGAGGCCGCATGTTTACTCGAGATAGTCCCAGAGCGCTGGGGCACGTCAAGCCTCTCTGGCATCTGCTCTCCGCAGATCTAAAGGCCTGGAGCGTCTCACCACGGGACGGGATCCTGCCTCTACGGTTGCAAGCCTGTGTGAGCTGGCTGGCAGAATTAGGGCACCTTCACGGTGCTTATAGAGTGCTGTAGCCTATCTGGCGCCCCGTGGCACCCTCGCACCCGCGCCTGTTCCAAATGGCACCGCCAGGTCTCTATTCCAGACTGGCTGCCAGTGTCTTTTTCCCATTCTTGGACACCGGGCACCACGATGTTACTTGGGGAAATTGAGGAGGGGGTGAAGTCAGAGGTGACATCTACACTATAGACCAAAAGAAAAGAGTACTACAGGGTGGCAAGAAGCTGGAACCACTTCACTCACTTTACCTTGGCAGCAGACATGGGTGACACCCTATCGGGTCTCACCTGTTTTACACACTCCAAAGCATACTTACATTTATTCATTTAGTTGGCACTTTTCTTCAAAGCAACTTACAATGTTAAATTTAAATTATTTACCTGTTTATACAGCTGGGTTATTTTGCTGAAGTGACTGAGGGTAAGGACCTTGCTCAAGGGTACTACAGCTGGAGGTGGGATTCAAACCTGTGACTTTTGCATCCAGAGGCAGCAGCAATACTACCAGCTGCCCTTTCTTACAGAGCTGAAGTTTTTCACCTTTGAGACCTTAACACACGACACTCATGTACCTAGGTGGTGTACAAGGGACAGCTTTCATCAGCAGCCGAGCAGTCGGCACTCAGTTACTCTGTTTTACATCTTGGCCGCCCTCTGTCCAGTCCGGGGCACAAAAACGTATTTGTGCTTCCGGTTCATCACACATCTCTAAGACCGGCACTTTTGCAGATAATCTGTTTTAAGGGCAACATGTCTTCACATAGTGAATCTTTCATCAGGCAGTTTCTTGGTTGAGGTTTATGTCGCCAAGTGTTTGGTTTTGTGGAAACACTGAAGCACTGGGGGTCTGTCACCATTGCATTTATATTTCTTTCATAGGGAAGCAATACAGTTATGAAGATTACTGTACTTAAAATACATTTAGGATGAATAAAGGTCATTTTACAGTTTTAGATCGCTCCTATAATTTACAAGCTCCCACATATCATTGACAGTGTTGTCATGTCAATATAGCAGTTATGAAAAGTTATATAAAAGCCAACATACTGAACTGTGTGAAATCAAAGATGCAAGAAACTATTTATTTATTGAATATGTGTTTATAGAATAAGGTCATCTGATATGTAAGTACTTTGGGTACAAAAATCACTTTAAATGATCAACAGTTTTGAACCACTCAGCAGCAACACTAACTGGCATATATAGTACTGTTAAAAGTATGTGAACCCTATTGGGATGGTCATTTTTTCCTATATGAAATATCAAAAAAGACATGTAAAATTAATAAATGATAATGATTTACACCCCTGATCCTTCTTACCTACTTGGTGTAACCAATGCAACTTGGGCTTCACTTATTTTTACACCTGCACTACTTGTGTGTTTCTACTACACACATGATATCCTCTGAAGCAATATAGGGAATTGGTCATTACACACCTATTATGTCACATGAGAAACACTGGTTCTCATTAAATAACCCTTTCGTGGTAAAACTAAGGGACACAAGGGGTTCACACACTTTCAAACAGCACTGTATTTTGTAAAATGTAAAATTTTCTATACTGCTGTAAACCTTTAACACAGAAGCTTTATTATGCATGTTTTATTATAAGGGGACAGTAGACTACTCACCTTGATCTCCCATGTTACACCTCCACAAGAAAATGTGAGCTGGGTTCACCCAGTATGAATGTTGTCATCATTATACACCTGTTTGTGAACCGACAGGTGTCCCATGTAAGGTGTAAGCTGTGTCTGCCAGCTCAGGGTACACTCCGGTGACCCATCCCTCAAAGCAGAGCTTTGCAGCCTAGTTGTACTTCCCAGTATAAATAGATCTTTGTTCAAACTAAGTGCTTATTGAGTTGGGCTGGACTGGACCTGTGTCACACGTCTGATGTTTCTTAAAAAGACTGATAAAAGTCTTGAAGACCTACATATAGTCTATATAGGGTCTATAAGATGATAACATGTTAATTTGTGCTCGTAAAGCAAATATTAAGAAATCAATATTTAGCCTGTACTGTTCAATTATTCACTCTTTAAACCATTTTCTGCCACCATCACTTTTCTCCAGAGTGACTTACAATGTTAGGTTTGTGAACTAAGCTGTTTACAGTTATTTACCCGTTTATACAGTAGCAATTCAGCAGTTTTTACTGGGGAAGATCGGGGTAAATACCCTGATTATGGGTACTACAGCAGGAGGGATATAAACCCAGAACACACTGTCTCGGTAATAAAATAGTCACGCATTGTCGGCTAATTAATTTTGGAGGCTTTATGAAGTACAAACCAGCAGGTACAGTCTCCTAGGATGAGTGTATGAGTGAGTCGGGTGGGTGCGGGGGTCAGGGGGGGTTGTGGGTTCTGGCCAGATGTGTTTTTTTTTTTTTTTTCCTCTGGCTAGTAGAGGGGCCCATTATTAAAAGGTGCTGTATTCTGATGTGTGATTTCCAGGCACAGCAAAGTAACCTTGTGCAAGTAGCTAGGAGCCTAGGCCGTGCTGTTCCTTTGTCCCCCCAGCTTATCTTCACCCCCACCGCCACCGTGACTGCGGTTCAGCCGGACGCCTCCTCACAGTCAGCCGGGCAGCAGTCGGCCAGCGCGCAGGTAGAACACACAGGCACGCGAGCTCCCGCGATCACGTGTCATTAACTGCTGCTCGAAATTCACGTTTTTTATTAATATTTCTTTTTAATTAATGCCGCAACATTCAGCAACAATAGAATGGGAATGAGAACACATCCTACACAGACCCAAAACACAACACAGAGAGGCACGCAAATCTAATATGCCTGCATGCAGACACACACACACACACACACACACACACACACACACACAGAGTAATGTACCTTCTCCAATACCTTTCTCCCATTACTTCTCTGTCTTCATTCCTTACAGAGACTTGAAAATACAAGAATTCAGGTGGAGTATTATGATGATTCTTAAACATTGTTTCACACTGTGAAAAGATATTATCCAGTCTTTTTGTAACATTGTCAGTACTTTTTCCTTCTTTATTGTCATCCATTAGTGAACATGTGACGGCAAATAATGCATATTTCTCTTACATGACTTGATGTACAGTAATAACCCCCCCCATTAGAACGAGAATTTGTGTAATTGGCACAAGTGCACTAGGGGGCGGCATCAGTTACCTGCAGCAGGCTAAAAACACATTTCTCTAAGGGAGGAAAATGGTCAAGGATTCAGTTATTTAAGACCCTGCCTACATAAGAAAAAAAGGCAGAAAATTTTTATTTGTGTTTCTTTGATGTGGAGAATATGTACTTACGTCCTGAACGTTTGAGCCCCGTGATAGAAGCTTGTTTATGGAGCTGATCGTAGCTCGTTACTAACATGGCGTGCACGACGTGTGTGCGCGTGATTTGGGTGACTGAATGGCGGGCCCCCGCTTCCTTACTCATGTGTCCTTTCAGGTACAGAACCTGGCCATCCGCAGCCAGCAGGGGCCAGCGTCTGCCTCTCCCTCCCAGACACAGCTCCAGGGCCTGAGCCTCAAGCAGAGCCCCCTCTCAGTCCAGGCCACGGGCCAGCTCAAGAGCTCCGGCCAGGGAGGCCAGGGAGGTCAGGGCTCCGGGGGGAAGGGCAGCCCACCCGAGGCCTCCACCGAGGGCGGTAAGAAGAGTGAGAACGCCTCCGGGTTGGAGGCGCGCGTAGTGAACATGAGCCGCAATGTGACATCCGTGAGCAGCCACCCTCTCATTGCTCCAGGTGAGCGGCAGTGTGTGTTCCCCTCTCTGAAAGCACCCGGGCCAGTTAAACAGCACCTTTGTCACCCGCTGAGAAATGTGAAATAGATGTCGTTGAAAAGCATCCTAAGCTCAAACCTTGCACATTAAACTGAGTTTTCACTGAGTACGCTGGGTTCTAAACATTTGACTCGTGAATTTTCAAAGATATTAACTTTGTTTAATATATTGCGCTTTTTCTTTTTTTTCTTCATTTCGTGCTTTTTCGTCTCTTGTCAAAAATTCGATTTTTTGCGTATGGAGCGCAATCTGTGTTTCCACATTCATTGCTTCGTAGTAAAAGGCACCCAAAGAGACACGGGAACTGGGAGCAGATTAATTCGACTCCACCCCGAGTGTTTATATGTCAAGTGTATGTGCGTGCTGGTGATCAATAACTACGTGACATACGCTGCACGTGTTTATGGGTGACAAACTGAGCAGAAATTTGTGAAAACGATATATTTCTATTTTCTGTCATTTCAGATTAGATCTCATTTTAAAGTAGCTCAAAGTTAATAAAATGCTGAA
The DNA here is from genome assembly GCF_900964775.1 of Scleropages formosus. Lineage (NCBI taxonomy): Eukaryota > Metazoa > Chordata > Actinopteri > Osteoglossiformes > Osteoglossidae > Scleropages > Scleropages formosus. The sequence goes on from NC_041827.1 coordinate 2,759,993, forward strand.
TCTTACATCATATTTTTTATTTATTATAGCTATATCCGAGACTTTTACAGAACCTACCAAAGGAATAAATCGAGGTATGTGTCTATATTACATTTTTTTGATTGTTTAGATAATAAAGTCAACTGAAAGTGGCCAGATGGTGACAAACCTTGGAAATGCTGATGTGTTGATTTGGACAGCACTGATTTGGACAGGTGTGGAGCGCACATATTTTTTATTTTTAGTATTATTAAAGAAGACCCCTCTGAGGTGTACCTGCCTCATATACATAAATGTCGTACAGCTAATTTTTTTTATTCTTTGTAGCTTTATTTGTGGTTTTTTACAGAGCCAAAGCAGTGAATAAATTGAAGGACTTCTGTATTAATAAGCTTTTATTGATTGTGACACAGCGGTTGGATTTATGAAGCGCAGTGGGTGGGACCGGGTCCTGCTTTCCGGTGGGTCTGGGGTTCGATTCCCACTCGGGGTGCCTTGCGAAGGACTGGTGTCCCGTCCTGGGTGTGTCCCCTCCCTCTCCAGCCTTTTGCCCTGTGTTGCCGGGTTAGGCTCCGGCTCCAGCTCCACACAACCCCATATGGGACAAGCGGTTCAGACAATGTGTGTGTATAAAGGGGGTAAATAATTGTAGGTGGCTTCACACTGAAAGTCGCTTTGGAGAAAAGTGTGAGCTGAGTGAATAAATGCAAGCCCAACTTCTTAACCTTTATCTTCACAGAGAGATCCTAACCCTAACCCCCAGGAGCTTGAGAGTTAGATCATTCCCCATTTCCAGTCATTGTCTTAAACACAACTCATGTGTATAGTTATATAGCTGAATCCTGGGCTGTCAGTTTTGAAAATGCATTTTTATTTCTATGTTTTTGGGATTGGTTAAGAACAGAATTTCGCCTCCCATCCACACCTCTGCCTTTGCTGTGTGTTCTTTAAGGGGGACGTGTCCAGGCTAGTCTTGCTGCCAGTCACTGCACTGATAGCCATGAAGTGGTTCCACCTCTTCAGTAGACAGTCTGCACCAACGGTTTCCTTTATTCGAGGGTGACATTGTGGTGTTGTTGTCTCACAGCGCCTGGGAGGTGCAAGAGGGCGTGGGTTCGATCTCCACTCAGACTCTATAAAGTTTGCATATTCTGCTTGTGTTTGCATGGATTTCCTCTTGGTGCCCTGGTGACTCATTGTCGGTAGTGTATTGAGTCACCGTGAGTGAAATGATGTCAGGTAAACACAGTGTTTGTTGGAAGCTGCTTTCAAGAAAAGTGTTTCATAATCGAATAAATGTATTTCTGACTTCTGCTGGGTGGAGGGGTCATCAAGCAGAACCTGTCTGGTGCCTGCCTCCATGTCTGGTTGAGACTTGCAGAGAATCTTACATTTGCATTTACATTTATTTACTTAGCAGATGCTTTTCTCCAAAGCAACTTCCAATGAACTGTATGTAGTGTCATCAGCCCATACACTTTATTCACCACGGTGACTTATACTGCTAGATACACTACTTGTACTGGGTCACTCATCCATACATCAGTTGAACACACTCTCGCTATGGGGAACCTCGACAGCATGTCTTTGGACTGAATCTGCTTTGTGGTAGCTCTGTGTGTGATCCTATCAGTTTGTTAGAGAGTATGGGAGTCTTGTGTGTATGCGGGTGCGTGTGTGTGAGTGTGTGTGAGTGAACCTGTGCATCCACAGCTTTGTTTCTGCACCAGGTCCGACTGAAAAGAGAAGCCTGCGGTGAAAGAAAAATCACTGTCATGCTCACTAGAGGGAAGAAAATTGAGGTGGTTGCCATGGTCACCCCCCCCACCACCACCACCACCACCCTCTCCTCACATACAAACACACTCACAGGGGACTTAATGGGACTGGTGAGAAGGAGAAAACCACACCTGCAGCTCGGGGTGTGATGTTGAGAGGAGGGGTACAGGCAGCCACCATTTCAGGACAGAGAGGCAAGACCGCTGCCTATTCAGCTTCGTTGGCCATAAATGGCAGCGGCTACTGTGATCCCAGACATTTTAGCGCTGACATTCTTGGTAAAAAGTTGGGTTCCACAAGAACCAAAATAACAGCAGTACACGAAAATAAACCAACAAGAGATTCATCAAGATGTGGTTACACAACAAATTCCACATATGGCGCTGCTGCGAAACGGTCTCCTCCTTGTTGTCTCCCTACTTTCTGTGTTGGTGTGTGAAGCTATGGCGCTATCTGCCCCCGCTCCATTTGTTATGCAAAAAAAAAACCACGGCTTTCCGGCAAAAAGCTAAAGCACTCATTGATGAGTTCATTACGTAAGCCGTTTGAGCGTTAGGTATCACGTCTTTCTTGTTGAAACCCAGCGATGAAAGTAGTGCAGCTGCATGCTGATCTGTTTATAGGAAACGTTTCCAAAAGCTGCTGCAAACGACACGGATGGGTGTCCGTTTTTTTGGTGTGTTGGGCTTTACGGCTCAGCGTGTCATCGCATCCGTTTCAGTGGATCTTGGATGGGGCACGCTGACATGCCACAAACAACGAACAGCCTAATGTGACACACGTGCGCCCGGGGGGAAGGACGGCAGGTGAAGGAGTGCGTGACGAGTCAAGGCATAAGCGGTGCAAATGTACAAAGTCACACCCATAATCCCATGGCCTGTCGAAACAGGCTACGCTTACTCTGGCATAAGTTACTACTTACTTGAAGGAAGCAAACTCCTCCTGGAGTGCTCACTGGGGTTTTTGCGGGATTAAAAATGAAAATAGATTGCGCGTCGGCTTAGGGAAGTGGCTTCTGATTGACGCAGTAAAGCCACCTTTCACATTGTTCCATTATGTCAGTATGGAATATTTCACTTTTCTTTTCAAGGTTTCATTCCACGACTTGCACAACTGGGTAGGTTGCTCCAATCTAGTACGCTTAAAAACACATCCAAATTCTAGAAACAATGACACTGCCTTCCATTGTGGTACCCTGATGACTGAGCATCTGTGAAGGTGCTGTAGGTAGAGCATGAACCACAGAGACAATCAAGGGTTCAGGGTAGAATGCAAGACTGTAACCAGAAGTTCTTAAGGTCCCAACTTTACGGAATCCGCAGGCCCCCCTTGTACTGATGGTGTGATACCATTCTCACCCCATTGCCTTTTGCTAAGATCATTACCCTCTGCCGGACCATTTCTGAAGCAAAGCGCATATCACCACTGAGGGGTTCTGCAGAGTCAATGGGGACGTTACATGGGGAGACAGGGTTTGGTCCCCAGAGGCACAGTTTAATTTCAGAAAGTAATGTAATAAACAAATAAACACACACACACACACACACACACACACACACACACACCCACACATTTTCAGAAGCACTTGTCCCATACAGGGTCACTGGGAACCGGAGCCTACCCGGTAACACAGGGCGTAAGGCCGGAGGGGGAGGGGACACACCCAGGACGGGACGCCAGTCCGTCGCAAGACACCCCAAGCGGGACTCAAACCCCAGACCCACCGGAGAGCAGGACCATGGTCCAACCCACTGCGCCACCGCACCCCTATGTAATAAACAGTTTTTATATTTAAATGGTTAATCTAACCCCTCCGTGAACCGCCACCTTACCGTGGTGGAGGGGTTTGAGTGCCTGAATGAGTCCAGGAGCTATGTTGTCTGGGGCTATATGCCCCTGGTAGGGTCTCCCATAGCAAACAGGTCCTGGATGACAGACGGGACAAAGCGCGGTTCAAAAACCCCTTTTGAAGAAAAAATCAAGGCTTTCGTTTACCCCGCCCGGCATGGGGTCACCGGGGCCCCACCCTGGAGCCAGGCCTGGTGGCGGGGCTTGCATGCCAGCGCCTGGTGGCCAGGTCTATGCCCACGGGGCCTGGCCGGGCTCAGCCCGAAGCCATGACGTGGAGCCGCTCTTCGGTGGCCTCACCACCTGCCGGAGAAACCGTAAGGGGCCGGTGCATTGTGATTTGGGCGGCGGTCGGGGCCGAGTGCCCGGCCGACCCAAACCTCGGGCGCCAACTCTGGTTTTTGGGACTTGGAATGTCACCTCACTGGCGGGGAAGGAGCCTGAGCTGGTGCGGGAAGTTGAGAGATACCGTCTAGATATAGTCGGGCTCACTTCCACTCACAGCTTGGGTTCTGGAACCACTCATCTCGACCAAGGGTGGACTCTCCACTATTCTGGCGTTGCCCAGGGTGAGAGGCAGCGGGCGGGTGTGAGCTTATTAATAGCCCCCAGTTTAGCCGCCATGTGTTGGAGTCTACCCCGGTGAATGAGAGGGTTATCTCCTTGCGCCTTCGGGTCAGGGAACGGTCTCTCACTGTCGTTTGTGCTTATGCGCCTAGAGGCAGTGTAGAGTACCCGGCCTTTTTAGAGTCCCTGGGGGGCGTGCTGGAAAGCGCTCCCACTGGGGACTCTGTCGTTCTACTGGGGGACTTTAACGCCCACGTGGGCAGCGACAGTGATACCTGGAGGGGCGTGATTGGGAGGAACGCCTCCCTGATCTGAACCCAAGCGGTGAGTTGTTATTGGATTTCTGTGCTAGTCGCGTTTATCCATAACGAACACCATGTTCATGCATAACGGTGTTCATCAGTGCGCTTGGTACCAGGACACCCTAGGTCGGAGGTCGATGATCGACTTTGTAGTTGTTTCTTCTGACCTTCGGCCATATGTCTTGGACACTCGGGTGAAGAGAGGGGCTGAGCTGTCAACTGATCACCACCTGGTGGTGAGTTGGATTCGATGGCGGGGGAAAAAGCTGGACAGACCTGGCAGGCCCAAACGCATAGTGAGGGTCTGTTGGGAACGTTTGGCGGAGGCCCCTGTCAGAGAGGTCTTCAACTCCCACCTCCGACAGAGCTTCAACCAGGTCCCGAGGGAGGTGGGGGACATTGAGTCTGAATGGACTATGTTCCGCGCCTCCATTGTCGGGGCGGCGGTTCGGAGCTGCGGCCATAAGGTCTCCGGCGCCTGTCGCGGCGGCAATCCCCAAACACGGTGGTGGACACCAGAAGTAAGGGATGCCGTCAAGCTGAAGAAGGAGTTCTATCGGGCCTGGCTGGCTCATGGGACTCCTGAAGCAGCTGACAGGTACCGCCGGGCCAAACGGAGCGCGGCTCTGGCAGTCGCCGCGGCAAAAACTCGGGCTTGGGAGGAGTTCGGTGAGGCCATGGAGGAAGACTTTCGGTCGGCCTCAAAGAGATTCTGGCAAACCGTCCGGCGACTCAGAGGGGGGAAGCGGTGTTCCACGAACACTGTTTACAGTGGAAGTGGTGCACTGCTGACCTCAGCTGAGGATGTCCTCCGGCGGTGGAAGGAGTACTTTGAGGATCTCCTCAATCCCTCCGACACGCCTTCCGTAGAGGAAGCTGAGGCTGGGGACTTGGAGGGGGACTCGTCCATTACCCTGGCTGAAGTTGCTGAGGTAGTCAAAAAACTCTTCGGTGACAAGGCTCCAGGGGAGGATGAGATCCGCCCCAAGTTTCTCAAGCCTCTGGATGTTGTGGGGCTGTCTTGGCTGACACGCCTCTGCAGCATCGCATGGAGTTCGGGAACGGTGCCTCTGGACTGGCAGACCAGGGTGGTGGTCCCTCTTTTTAAGAAGGGGGACCGGAGATTGTGTTCCAACTACAGGGGGATCACACTCCTTAGCCTCCCTGGGAAAGTCTATGCCAGGGTACTGGAAAGGAGAATCCGACCGATAGTCGAACCTCGGATTCAGGAGGAGCAATGCGGTTTTCGCCCTGGCCGTGGAACACTGGACCAGCTCTATACCCTCACTAGGGTGCTGGGGGGTTCGTGGGAGTTTGCCCAACCAGTCCATATGTGTTTTGTGGACCTGGAGAAGGCATTCGACCGTGTCCCTCGTGGCATCCTATGGGAGGTACTTCGGGATTATGGGGTTCGGGGCTCATTGCTACGGGCTGTTCGTTCCCTTTATGACCGGAGCAGGAGCTTGGTTCGCATTGCCGGCAGTAAGTCAGACCTGTTCCCGGTGCATGTTGGACTCCGCCAGGGCTGACCTTTGTCACCGATTCTGTTCATTATCTTCATGGACAGAATTTCTAGGCGCAGCCAGGGAACGGAGGGTGTCTGTTTTGGTGGCCGCGAGATCTCGTCTCTGCTTTTCGCGGACGATGTGGTCCTGTTGGCTTCATCAAGTCAAGACTTGCAGCATGCACTGGGGAGGTTTGCAGCCGAGTGCGAAGCGGCGGGGATGAGAATCAGCACCTCCAAATCCGAGGCCATGGTTCTCAGTTGGAAAAAGGTGGATTGCCCCCTCTGGGTTAGGGGGGAGTTGCTCCCTCAAGTGGAGGAGTTTAAGTATCTCGGGGTCTTGTTCACGAGTGAGGGAAAAATGGAGCGGCAGGTTGACAGATGGATCGGTGCGGCGTCCGCAGTGATGTGGTCATTGTACCGGTCTGTTGTGGTGAAGAGGGAGCTGAGTCGTAAAGCGAAGCTCTCAATTTACCGGTCGATCTACGTTCCTACCCTCACCTATGGTCATGAACTCTGGAGCATGACCGAAAGAATGGGATTGCGGATACAAGCGGCAGAAATGAGTTTCCTCCGCAGAGTGGCTGGGCGCACCCTTAGGGATAGGGTGAGGAGCTCAGTCACCCAGGAGGAGCTCGGAGTAGAGCTGCTGCTCCTCCGCATCGAGAGGAGCCAGTTGAGGTGGCTCGGGCATCTGTTCCGGATGCCTCCTGGACGCCTCCCTGGGGAGGTGTTCCGGGCTTGTCCCACTGGGAGGAGGCCTCGGGGCAGGCCCAGGACACGTTGGAGAGACTATGTCTCCCGGCTGGCCTGGGAACGCCTTGGGGTTTCCCCAGAGGAACTGGAGGAGGTGTGTGGGGAGAGGGGAGTCTGGAGGACTCTGCTCGGACTGCTGCCCCCGCGACCCAGCCCCGGATAAGAGCGGAGGAAGACGGATGGATGGATGGATGGATGGTTAATCTTAATTACTTTTTTAATAACAATTTTTTGAATGATGGAAAGATGATGGAATGATGAGGTGACTTGTGTACTGTATATTGGTTTATGTGGTTACATTAATTCATTTAGCTGGTGCGTTTCCCCAAAATGACTTACAATGCTAAGATAGCCACGCTTATTTACATAGCTGGGGAGTTCCTACTTGAGTAATTTAGGGTAAGTACACTGCTCAAGTGTACTACAGCCAAAGGTGAGATTCAAACCTGTCCAAACCAAACCAAGTCCAAAGTCTGTAGCTCTAGCCCTAACTACGAGCCACCCCACAAATTAACTGCAACATTAACTGTACTCTAGAATCACGTGTCTGCATCCAAAGCTTTCCCTCTGTTGATGTGACACACTTTTCGTATTGTTATCTGAGCTGTATAGGTGGCATGTGGCACAGTGAGTAGTGCTGCTGTATCACAGCACCTGGGTGGTGTAAGAGGATATGGGTTTGATCCCTGCTCAGTCTGTGTGGAGTTTGCATGTTCTCCCCGTGTCTGTGGGGGTTTCCTCCCACAGTCCAAAGACATGCTGTTCAGGTTCACCCTTAGTGTGTGAGTGACAGAGAGAGTGCGTTCCACTGATGTATGGATGAGTGACCCATTGTAAGTAGTGTATCTAAATGTATGTTGCTTTGGAGAAAAGCATCTTGTAAATGTGCTATCCAGTTGTTGGGAACCAGCATTAGTGAGGAAGCTATAGATTAAATTTTTATTTATTTAGCAGACACTTTTCTCCAAAGTGATTTCCAATGAACTCTATGTAGTGTTATCAGCCTACACACCTTATTCACCATGGTGACTTACACTGCTAGATACACTACTTACAATGGGTCACTCATCCGTACATCAGTGGAACACACTCTCTCCATCACTTTACCAAACAAAACAGAACCACTACTCAAACGGAAACTAAATTAATTGTCAGTCCATTGGGTTTTGCTCTCAATTAGGGTCTCTAGTGTCCCCAACCCCGCTTCATCTTAGCACCACTGATAACTAAAGCGTTGAGCCCTGGGCTCATTGCATTTCAGTCGATCCCTCATCAAGTTCAATTATTGGCTTATATTGATGAAGAGAATATTTTCTTCCTGAAGTGATTTCAACAGATTACACTTTTCCACCTGATCCATTCATGCAGTGCAATATTTAATGGCACAACTCAAGGCAAGACAATGGTAGGGCCTTTCCTCATCCTTTGCTATGTTGTCTTCTATCCCAGTACTGAAAAATTATGTGGTTTTACTCTACAGACATGGGAAACACCATTCTCACATGTCAAGTCCTGTACTGATTAACAGAGGGTTCTTCCTTTGGGGAAACCATGTCTAACCTGACATAACCTAGTAGCTGTATAAAACTTTATCAGAATATCAATGATTCCTGATCACCTTCCTAGTAATTTTATTTATTTTTTAAAGATACATATAAACATTTGCGCTACATTACAGGAGTAGCTGCATAAAGGTTTATCAGGGCATGATTTTAAAGTTATAGTGCATGAACATTTACACCTTACATGAATTTAAGAGATGATGGGCAAAGTGAGTCCAGAAGAGGTGAGTTTTAAGACCCTTTTTAAATCTGGACAGAGATTTAGCAGTTCTGAGTGAGAGGGGGAAGTCATTCCACCACAATTGAGCCAGAACTGAGAACCTCCATGCTTTACCTTTCATGGGTGAGACCACTAAGTGGGCAGAAGTAGAAGAGTGTAGCAGTCTGGCTGGGGCGTAGCAGATGAACAAGTCTTGTAGATATCTGGGAGCAGTTCTATACTGATGCCTTTGTAGGCCATAACCAGAATCTTAAATTTGATCCGGGTAGCTATAGGAAGCCAGTGCAGAGAAACGAGTAGAGGAGATATATGGGAACACTTCATCAAGTCAAACGCAACTGGTGCAGCAGCAGCGTTCTGTATGAGCTGTAGAGGATTGATGGCAGTCGCGGGAAGGCTACACAGGAGACAGTTGTAATATCCAGACAGGATGCCACTATGGCCTGGACAAGTAGTTGGGCAGAGTCAGTTGTGAGGTAAGGACGGATCCTGCGGATGTTATACAGGATGTATCTGCAGGTCCCGGTTGTGGCTCCGATTTGTTGAGAGAAAGACAGACTTGAGTCAATCATTACTCCCAGACTCTTGGCCGAAGAGGTAGGCAAGATGAGGGAGTTGTACAGTTTGATCAATAGATCATGACAGGAAGACAGACCAGCTGGGAGGTGTAGAATCTTTATTTTGGAGAAGTTGAGTTGTAAGTGGTGATCAGACATCCATGCAGAGATGTCCAACAGGCAGGCAGTGATGCGCACAGAAAGTTATTTAGTTGCCACCGACTTTTCCGTGCAACAACGTGTCTCACAGTTCCACAACAGTACATCTGTAATGAGCCATTTGGGTTCAGCTGCTATTCTGCTGCAAACGTCTGCTGCCACTGGAGCAAGTGGTCCAACAGGAGAGTACTTTTTAAGCTACCACGTTCCTTGGTAGCATTTGAACAACATCACTTGAGTTGTCTTTTGTAAGTTTTTATGACTGTGATAAACTTGCTTTCACAGTAGACAAGTTTCATTTTTGAGTCCCATGGTTCCACACTGTTTTGTCTTTCTTGGACTCTGGACAGAACTTTTACATTTTACGTGTGGTTGTTTAAAGGACATGAATATCCAGAATAGTTTTGTACTAAAGCAGAGGTCCAAGTCTCATTCTTGGTGATGCACTATATGCGCAGCTTTTATTTCAGACTGACCTGTAATTTATTACTCTTATTTGGTTTGTTTATTGAAGGAATGACACAGCTCAAGGAATGCTAAACATAAGGAATCCATGAGTTAAGGACTTGTATCAGTTGTGAAATACCCATACTGCGGAAATTAATTTCAAAGTGGTTGGTGAAAGCTCATATTCTTTGTTGCTATGTAGAATCCAAAAATTACAGCGTGTGCTGTGTATGAAATTGTTTTTACAATAGGCTTTCATCAGTCTCATAATTTAGATTAATCTGTCGCTTATTAACTTCAGCTAGTCCTCAGCAAAAGCGTTCAGTTCAACATGATTTGAAGTTTATTATTTATTCTGTGAATACCTCAGTTGGAACAAAGGCCAGCATACAGTGGGCGTTGCTGGGGTCAGGATGAAGAACCACTGCGCTCAGTCCTGGCTGAATTCTGGCAGTGACAGTGCAACTGTGTTTCAGTACGATGTATTGCATCAGAGCCGGTTACACTTGGCTTTGGAGGAACATGGGTGGGTGCAGAATCCAGAGGTCAGTTCCCAGGTCTAAAGCTAGATTCTTTGGACATGGCTGGTTCCTCCGAGCTTCTGGGAAGTCAGGGGGTTTTCCACGTTGTGTTCAGACTCTGGTGTGGGAAAGAATGACCTGCAACAACGGACTGGGTAGGAAGGGGTTTGAGTCATGCAAACTCATACCCATACCACACTGTAGTAAAAAATAAAAGGCCGCCTCAGTCCTAGCTGGAACCCCCACTCCAAAGTCTTTCACTAAGCCCCTCGCTGTTTCCCATTAACTGCTTCCGGGAGCTGTTGGGAATGACTGCAAAGCAGAGTCCTGTTTTTGGTGCTTTTGACATTCAGTTGCACAGACTTCCTCTCATCGCTCATGGCCATTTTTTCTCTCCTCAGACAATTGATTTCAGGAAAACCATCTCATTATCACCTCATGGTTTTGCTCTCTCTCTAGTTAGTATAGTGCTGGCCCCAACCCCCGTGCCCTCAGGGGTCCTTCCCCCGTCCCCCATTCTGCTGTCTTAGACTCCTTCATTCTCCTGGTAGCCGCTGTTGGTGGTGGAGCTGCGCCAGCCATGCCTTGTGTAATCGTGTAGAGGCCATATGCGTTCCGCTGAAGCGCCTGGGTCTGCGGTCTCCTTGAAAATTTCCAGGCGCACTTCTCTCGAGAGGAAATGATGGAGCAAAGGCCCAGAGCCACAGCCATAATGTTGTGCCACGGGCTTTGGCAGCAGAGAAGGGGACGGGCGCAGGATGAGCCACTGAGCACAAAGCTTTCTTGTGGCCTCTGGGGAACAAGAGAACACAGATGACAGAACTGGTGAATCCAAGTGAGCTTTGCAAAACAGCCATGGAGACCCCACGAGGCCCATGATCAGGATATGGCTGAAAATCTGAAGCTAATCAACACTACTTGTTATTTCCCAGCAAACAGATTTGATATTTTCAAGAGAAAGCAACAAATATCATAATTGTGCTATAACAACTAGTAAGGATGTGCCCTATATCTAAAACAATATATAATGTAGAAACAAATTCTGGATAAGCCCATGGAAACAAACAAATGTGTTAGCCTCTTAGGAGTGCAGCAGTATGGTTGGGGTATAGTGGGTGATCAGGTCTTGTAGCTCTCTTGTTAAGCAGATCCGGTGATGGTTTTGTAGGTCGTAACCACAGTTTTGAATTTGACCTGGGCAGTAATAGGAAGCCAATACAGACAGATGAGGAATTGGGGTACATGGGAGCAATTTAGTAGGTCAAACACAACTCGTGCAGCAGCATTCTGAATCAGCTGTAGAGTTTGATGGCAGAGGCCAGAAAGCCAGACAGAAGAGAGTTGTAGTGGTCCAGGCGGGATACCACCGTGGCCTTGACCAGGAGTTGTGTAGAGTTTGTTGTGAGAATAGGGCGGATCCTGCTGATGTTATGTAGGATGTATCTGCAGGACTGGGTTATGGCTTCGAGATGTTGAGAGAAAGACAGGCTTGAGTCAATCATTACTCCCAGGCTCTTAGCCGATATCATTGCCAGGAAAACTGTCACAGTCTTGTAGCTCTGGACATTTTTCTGTGTTTTAAATGTCTCAATTTTTATTTTTTATTTTCATCACTTTCGTGTGAGCTGAAGGACAGTGAAACCCCGGTAGAAGGTCAGGTTAGCTGAATTGACAGCTCCCCCCACAACCCACCTCTGCCTATAATCAACTAATGACAACCAGCTTCTTCATATTGAGACAGAATCAGGAGAGAAATTAAAACAGTACATCTGAGGGCCTGGGGAGATCTTGGAGAGCAACTGAAGGGAACAGATAGGGCTCTTTAGAGTAGAGCCTGGTCTGTGGTCTATCATTTCTTTAGCTGTTTTTGTGCCTGGTTTAGTTTATATTTGGTGTTCTCCTTGAGGAAACCACGTTACTTGGTTTGGTTTGTATTTGAATAATAAAACCTGTCTTGTTTGTTGAACCAGCTGTCTAGCGCTTCTGTCCGACCCATGTGGCCACCTCCTCCCTAAAATTCGTCACAATCACATTTATTGACATTATTATCCATATGTATCTGGTGTTTAATGGTGTTTGCATTTCTAAGGATTGGGGAGCATGTCTTCATGTAGGCTACAGGTCAAAAGAGACTACAGTTCGCCTCAAATTAATGTCAAAGACTCAATACGATTTGAAGTACTTAGGAAACATGTGAGTTCGGGCTCTGACCTTTGCTGCTGAGCTTGCTTCAACAACAGCCCTTTGTGTACTCAGTGCCCCTCACAGATTCAGCCCTGGGCAGCTTGTAGTTTATGGCTTTTACGTTCATTTTCATAGCAGGAATATTTGCAAATGTTGAAGACCTGTGTGAAGATAGTAGGGATTACTCCTGAAGACATTACATAACCAAAGTCATTATTTGCGTGATGGAAGTCTAGATAGTAAGAGTACCTGCATAGCACTAATTGCCACCATGCATGTGTGTTTTTTGCGGATGTCTTCCAGCATATGCACAGATCCAGCCTCACCAACTGGTCCAGCAGCACAAGCAGCAGCAATTTGTCATCCAGCAGCAGCCCCAGGTAGCCCAAAGGTCTCCGGCCCAGATGCTACAGACAGCCTCCGTTCAACCCCACCTGCAAACCCAGACCTTGGCAACTCAGCCACCCACAACAGGTGCCCCGGCCCAGTCCTGTTCCATCCCAGTGCTACCGAAGCCACAGGCACCCAGTCAGCAGGCCACCATCTTCCACTCCACAGTGGGGCCCCAGTCACTTGCGCACCCTGCCGCCTCATCGGGTCAACCTAAGGCCCAACCCGTGCAGCTCACTGCCATCAACCTCCAGATACAACCAACAGCAACCACAGTAAGAGCAGGACTTTTCTTTTAGTGGATACAAAACTGTGCAAGTGAAAAAAAGATGCACAGGATGCCAAATCGAACTTTACGATTGCTTTCAGGGAGCACGACTTGTACAGGACAAGGTCAGCAAAGAGAAGCCAACATCCCTGGTGGTCAGAGAAACCAACCCCAACCCCATCACTGTCCAGAGCACCACAACCACCCAGCAAGGTGTCAGCAGCACAGATCAGTGCAAGTCTGACTCCAGCAAATCTACAGCCCAGGCTGAAGGTACACATGTTTTACTCTCTTTCTCTGCTATGGATTCACTGCTAATGAACCTTAACGCAGGTTTCCGAAGGATCGGCTTTGTCCTTTCAGATTATTCTGGATATTACTGTGTTGTTTACCTGATGCATCCTTTTGCCTACGTGCAGTTATAGTGCTGCACAGCTTTTGTCCACATTGTTCAGGGTTAATCACCTTCTTCAAATTCCTCCTGCTACCTGAACTGACAACTATCAGGTAATAAGCATGTGCTCTTAATTGCTACACTACCTGCTGCCACTTTCTTTAGTACCCTGATGTACCGCACTTGTGATGAGTGCAGCACTGGTTCAAATTCCCCAAAAGAGGCACAAACACAATGATGAAGCTCGGCAGTGAAAAGATGAATTTGGCCTGTAGCCCCATCGCTGGGGGAGGTCATGTGTGTCTACGTGAGCGCCAGTTGGACGCAGGCCTGGCGTGGCCGTGACGTTGTTGCCATCTGTGACCTGGCCACAAAAGGCCTCCCACTTCATCTCTCCCCTCAAGCGGAAGCAAATCTGTCACGGGCCAGCATCCATTGTGAGGCCCCTCTGCTCGTGGGAATGAGACAGCTTTGCCTTTAATGGGAGGAGGGTGTCTGGGTTTTTGTTATTCTCAGCAAGGGAGGGGAAGGCAGGCAGGCACTGTCCATCATCCTGTCAGGGTCAGCACAGGTGTGTGTGTGTGTGTGTGTGTGTGTGTGTGTGGGGGGGGGGGGGGGGGGGTCATGCAACCAAACATTCAAAAAAACATTCTGTAACACTAACAAGAAATGTCCAACATTAATAGGATGTTCAGTGTTTTATTGATCCAAAAACTTATTTAAATTAGTCTGTCATTGACAAACGTATAAGAAGTATATAGGTGTATCAAAGTTCTGCCCCGGACAACATTTCTCATTTGAACCGACGTCAATACATCTGATCAATTATACATGCGTACATTTTGAAGTGTAACACTAAGGACCACCTCAAGCACGCAAAGTGCAGGGACTGAAGAGGAAGGAGAAGTGGCTTCAGAGCTCTGGAGAGGAAATGAGACCGAGAGATGAATAAGTGTTGCTAACGCCGGGGGAAAAGGAACTAAGGGGAAAGCAGGGCCCTGGCCAGTGAGGGAATCCATACAGTGGTGTTTTATTAATTCCTCAACATGACACAGAATTCATTGTTTCCCTGTCATGGCTTCTGTGCCACAAAACAGGGCGGATGGTGCATGAGATCCACAACAGAAATATTTCCATTTCTACCCTCAGCTTTCGCCTCTGATAAAAATTTTAATGCTCCTTAGTGTGTATAGGAAAGGTTTATTCGCACAGCACCGGTGAACGTTTTGCGACTATGACTTTGTGAAAAGCTTTGATGCGTGTGTGGAGGAAGAAGACATGGGAAGCCCATTCTCCGCTACAGGGCCCTGAATCCACCATGACTGAAACCATGGAGCAAAACATTGTTTTTTTTTTTTTTTTTTGCTTCCTTTATTCATCAAATCATTTCTTGCTTAAGATGGGAAAGAGAAAGTTGTTTTACATATTGTTCATCAACACATTTAACCATTAAGTATTGTTTAGTAGTATTTTGTGGTTTTGGAGGACAGGTTTAAGTATTTTTACTTTGTTTTTTATGGCTTGTTTATTGTGCAAAGGATTCATGGATTGCAATAATGCCAGGTTTTCATCCTTAAAATGAGTTTCAGCTCGTAGGTCTTGCATTGTTACTTCTTTAAAGCTTAGATCCCCTTAAATTGTGTAGTATGCTGTTAAGCTGCAGCTATGTCTCTTTCTCGTAATAATGTAATGCATAAATTGTACTTTTGCTGAGATGTACGTCGCTTTGGGCAAAAGCGTCTGCTAAATGAATAAATGTAAGTAAATGTAAGCGGAACAACATCTCGGTCCCAGGAAAAATATTTCAGAAAACAGAGTTCTTTTTAAAGGAAAGGGAGTCGGGACCGAAACACCGGGACCACAGCCCGCGTTCCGCCGGTACCGCTGTGTGGGCTGCGCGTGCCCGCGTGCCCACGCGCCGTCTCCTCGTACCCCGCCCCCGCGCCTTCCAACGGAAACAGGGATGAGCTGCCGGGATCGCCCAATCCCGGCTGGGCCCGCCCATAAATGGGCGTTTCCGCTGGATATGACAGCGAGCGAGCGCCAATCGGCGGACCGTAGAGCTTCCCTATTCACGTCCCTCGTACAAAGAGGCTTGCGGCGGGCGCTCGGACCTGCCGTCCTTTGAGAGGCTTTCGGAACTGAGGAGAAGGAGACAGAAGAGCACTTTCGGTGAGGAGTTCTTGCCGCTCTCTGTCCTTCTTTTAACGGGCGTTCCGGGACTTTTCTGCAGTGAAAAGTTATAGTTTTGGCGCGGGAAGGAAGGAGCGCGCCGAGTGCTTGCGCTCCCTGTCGTGAATGACGCGAACAAAGACGGCAGAGCGGCTTCTCAGCGCAGCGGCCGACAGGGAGGCGCTGCTCTCTCGACCCCCGGTCCGAGTGAACCGCTGGGGCTGGAGCTTCACTGGCCCCAGACTGGCGGAGGACGTACGGGTGGGAAGAGGGCGCAGGCCTCGCTGATCTCCTTCCCTTGGCTAAGTTGATGCTCTTGAAGAAGGCGGTGCGGATGGGGATGATGGGATGCTGCGACCGGGCAGGTGGACGTGCGCGCTGTGGACCCTCTGTCCTTCTGTGTCCCTCTGTCCCTCTGGTCATCTCAGCTTTTCAGGCCTCCTGACATGCTGGTCTCCAACAGAAAGAAAGGAGTCCTGCGAAGGTTCCGCGGGGGGCTGAGAGGAGCTGACTGAGTCGCTTGCTGTGATTAACTGTTTCCTGGGAGGTCCGACTGCCCTCTTCCTGCTTGTCTCTCTTTCCCTGGATGACCCGTCCCGTGTCCCTGTGTGCTGGACAGGTGCTGCCGAGGGGGCGAGCGCCACGACGGGACCGGGCTCTCCGCCAGCCATGACCTCGGGCAACGAGAACGACGCCCCCAGCGTGGCCGGCAGTGCGCCCCAGAACGGCGAGAACAAGCCCCCCCAGGCCATCGTGAAGCCCCAGGTCCTCACGCACGTCATCGAGGGCTTCGTCATCCAAGAGGGAGCCGAGCCGTTCCCCGTGAGTCCTCACCCCCCATCCCATCCCATCCCACCCCACTCCGCCCCTCCCTCCATCTATCCATCCATCCATCCAGGTTGCCCCCCCTTCGTGCTTTGGCGCAGAATGCCTTGTTGTGTTCCCTCCCTGGTGTCTGTCTCCATAGGGACAGGGACCCGACGGCAAACAAGCACACGGCCTCTTACATGCGCCAGGCTCCTCAGTGGCAGGTGTGCGGTCTGATGGGGCTCTGGGGTGGCCTGAGATTAGTGCTCATTCCCTTTAGATGCTTTTTAGAAGCTCAGTGCATTCCTGTTATATCCGGAGCACTCCCCCCCCCCCCCCCAAATTTTCATCAGCGGTTTAGCCGATTCAGGGTTGCAGTGGTCTGGACCCTATCCCAGAAGCATAGATGGAAATCAGGATATGCACTGGACAGTACACCAGTGGATCACAGTGCAGTAATTTTCCTTGAAACTCTTATTTGAGGGGTGGAACTGTTTCCTTTTTAAGTGCCCCAGTCTTCAGTTGCACACAGTGCATGTGGGTTTACTTGTTGCAGGCTCAGTAATCCATTTATAAAGCTGGGGTTCAAGTGCCTCGCTCAACACCAGCATAGCCACCTGGGAGAGCTAAACAGGCCTTGCGGCGGATAATGGAGCCCCGCGTTCGGTCTGCAAGCGCGTCAGTCATAAATCATTAATACCTGAATAGATAAATAATGCATCCCGGAATAGTTTAAAGAAGACGACAAAGGAAGTGGCCCAGAAGCGCATGTGAGAGGCAGAGCTCGGAAAAGGAGCGTCGTGTGTTGCGCGCACTGTTTGCCCCCGAGAGTAAAAGCAGATCATCGAGGCGGTGCCGAACGTAGAAATCCTCCCGAAAACTACGCGGGGCATCAGGGCCGACCCAGTCGGGAACATCTCGAGAGCTTGCTCGTCTAGCTTTTGTGCGTTTAGAATTTTTTTTGTTAGCATTTTGACAAAGACCAGGCTTGCTGTGGGACTGCATGCCAGTGTCAGTCATCTGTGAAACATACTTGGTTGAACCATTCCAGTAAACAACCCAGAGTAATGTTCTTGCGGTGGCGCTGCCCCCTACTGGAGGATGTGATGACTTGGCTTAGCGGTTTTAGCTTTTCCTGTGAATTCGCTGCAGTCCACTGGTTCACAACTGTTCCGTACTGCTGGCTGGCTCGTTTATTAAAGGTTGTTATAGGGTCTAATAAACGGCACAGATGTACTTGCAGCGTTGTCTTTTAACAGCATATAGAGAACTGTAAGATCTGTTACAACTTCCTTGTAAACAAGAAATGGACAGTATTGCATAATCATTAAAAAAGTAAGGAACGCCACTCCCTGTCTCCAGGTGGAACGAGCACCACAGCTGGTTGACAGTCTGAAGAAGCCGACACAGCAGCTGCCTTCTGACACAGAGAAGACCCCCCAGAGCAACCCCCCGAACACCACCGACTCCGAGATGGAGGAGCTGAACCAGCAAGGTGAACGACCGTGTTTGCGCCTGGGGAGTCAGCCCTGATTCTCAGCTGGTTCCATGGGTGGAGCGTTATGTAGTATGATCTGAAAGGTTCCTTCCCTGCTTTCTCTGCCCAGAACTACGGGACCAGGATGATGAAAATACACCGCGGCTGAGGTGTGAACTCTGTGGCTGGGTGGACTTCGCATACAAGTTTAAGGGGTCAAAGAGGTTTTGCTCCATGGTTTGCGCAAAGAGGTACGTTGCTCTTAAACATTGATCTGGGAGGAAAATGTCTCATTTGGACATTTATTTCTAACTTCTTGCCATAATTTAATTTTGCAGTTTATATAACGTGTCCGCGTAATGTGTAATTCAGTCACGTTTGCCTGAAGATGCCTGATCCTGGTATTAGGTTGTGTCCTCACGTGCAGAGTCCAACATGCTGAATCAGGTGTCCTGTAATGCATCATGTCTTAACTGAATAAAAGGGATTTGCTTGTGAAAAGGGGGTCGCGGTGGCGCAGCGGGTTTGACCGGGTCCTGCTCTCTGGTGGGTCTGGGGTTCGAGTCCTGCTTAGAGTGCCTTGCGATGGACTGGCGTCCCATCCTGGGTGTGTCCCCTCCCCCTCCAGCCTTGTTCCCTGTGTTGCCGGGTTAGGCTCCAGTTTGCCGTGACCCCGCATGGGACAAGCGGTTTCAGTCAATGTATGTGTGTGTGTGTGTGTGCACGCTTGCGTGCTCCTGAGAGTGTTTAAGTCATCAGCTGTGCGGTATCTTTCTGTTTCCGGAATGTGGCGTTTTTGCTTCTCCTGACTTTCGCTGAACAGGTACAATGTCGGTTGCACAAAGCGAATGGGCCTTTTCAACCCAGACAGAAGCAAAAGCACAAATCGCTGGCGACGGAAATCCCGCAGTGGCAGCCGCCAGAGCGTAGAGGCCAAGAAGCAGGTGAAGTCTTGTCCTGCATCCTTACTACAGTACCCACCTGCATGTTTCAGTTCCTGCCACACTTGCTAATCCCTTACCCAGTATTCCACATGTCTCTGATCCTTTAGTTCACACCTTTCCTTCATGGACTGTTCACCCCCTCATACCACCTGCATTTAACATGGAGTGAAGGCTGCTTCTGTCTCTGAGCCTCACTTTTCTCTGCGTGTTCCAGAGGCTCTCTGCACCCCAGCAGCCCTTGGGAGGGTCTGTGTCTTCCAACCTCCCCTCCCAGCCCAGCCAAGGGGAGTCCAGTCCATGCTCAGAAGTGTCCAGCTACGAGGGGCCGCCCTCGCCCCTGTCAGCGGCCAGCTCGGGAGCTCCGGGTCCCCAGGGAGACCGGGGCTCTGACCCTGAAGGTGCCGCCAGAGAGCTGCCCCTTCTCACTCAGCACTTCCTGCCCAACGATCCCACCCAGTGGAATGTGGAGGAGGTGTATGAGTTCATTCGCTCTCTGCCAGGTCAGTGTTGCTCTGCATTACTTGCACCCTGTGGGAAAGGAACACTGTCGCCCTCCTTAGAAGGTCCGATTATGTTTATTTGCAAAGTTGGTGCCCAAGAGATGCTTTCACTCAAAACGATTTATGTAATACTCGCTTAGACTATGGTCGGAAAACGATTCAGGCAGTCTGTTGCTGACACTAGGGTCCCTCTCAGGGTTTGAAGTAGCATCCTTCTGATTTTCACTCCACCTTCTGAAAGACTGTGCCATCTGCTGCCCCCAGTGGAGGAAGTCTTTCTCAGGTTGTGAAAGATGACCCTTGACACAAACCCACAGACCTATGTGACCAGGCAGGTAAAGTAACTGTTCTCTTCCTCCTTTATCCCCCATTCTCTGTGGTCCAGGCTGCCAAGAGATAGCAGATGAATTCCGCTCGCAGGAGATTGATGGCCAGGCGCTGCTGCTGTTGAAGGAGGACCACCTGATGAGCGCCATGAACATCAAGCTGGGCCCGGCACTCAAGATCTATGCTCGTATCAGCATGCTCAAGGACTCGTAGCTCAGCCTGGGCAATTGAGGGACTTGTCAAAGACAAACGTCACGTCCTTCAACATCAGATCCGAATGTGAACTTTAATCAGACCTTGACATGGATTCCTAACGCTGCACTACACTATGACCTCACACTTAGAGGAGACCCCTTCCTCAAACCTGAGCCCTCCATTCTCTTCTCCATCAGTGACTCCTGGAAGGCCCCCTTCTAAATGGACCAGACACTCGGAACAACACAACAGTGAGACTTTGGGGGGGTGCAGGGGATACTCTTCCAGTTTTACAGAGGCTGAGACCATACAGCATGGAGGATGGCAAATAGGTGTCACCGTTCAGTGAAAATCAACTAGTGGGCAATTTCAGTCCCACTGAAATTTTTTTTTTTTTTTTTTTTTTTTTTTTTAAAAACTGTAAAATTGTAATATATTTGAATTCATCAAATGTTTGATGTTTATTGGTGTTTATGTTGCTGTTTAAAAAGGAATGCCTGTGATATTGGTGCTAGTCCACATGACATGTGGTATTTACTAGGGTGGCAAAACCAGTGTTTCACAGCAGATGAACAGTCTCTTTACAGTTCACTAGTGTACCATTGGCACCACTGTGCTTTCTACCAGTTAAAATGCTTTTTCAAGGGTCCACAAATGTCTTCCTGCTGCCTGTTTTTCAGGGTCCTGTAGCTCCCTGATGCTGTCTATGTCCTGTTTTCCAACATGAGATACCATGATGGGGAAGACATTTACTCCCCCCAACCACCCCTCTTCCTCTGCCAGTGGGGATGAGTAAGAATATCGGTTGAAATGTTTGCTCTAATGGGCTCTGATGTAAACGCACTCCTACGTCTTTCCCATGGATGCATATCCAGTTGGAGATGTTTTAGTGTGGTGAAACTGTAGCTGTATTACTCAGTGCTGCAGTATGGTAAAGACCAAAACAGTTGGAATGGAGAGGGAAATGCTTTCAATCAGCTCTTAAATGATGTGACTGTGCCATATACAGTGTACTGGTTGTACTGGTTTGTCTCTACAACCTCTATGAGTAGCACTTCAAATAGTGGGATAGGTACTGTTTAGGTGAGACCCTTTAACCGAGCTTTTCTCCGAGATGTTTGTTACTGTGGTGTTACACCCTTCTCTTCTGCAGCTTAGTTTCCTTTTAGCAGAAACCTCCCAAATCTCGAAAGGGCACATGATTCAAATAAAAATGACACACAGACACACACGTACTATTTAAAATGGGGGGATCTTGACACGTATATTTATTAATTTCTGTTTTGGAATGCATTGTCTCGGTTAACTCCGCACTGTTGTGGGGAGAAGAGGTGTATTTTTATTGGCGCTTATAAAGAAACCTGAGGCTGAGAGTTTCCGTGTTAAATTTGTTCATCAGAGGGGGAATGTGGTCTAGCAGTACCGCATTTGATACTTTGTCAGATGTTCATATTTATGCCATAAATGGTTTTGTAATTGTTTTATATTCTCAAAAATAATTTTTAAAAATGTTACCAGCTGTGTCTTATGAGTGCCTAGGAAGTGGAGTACGTTGTTCTGTATGTAATCTGAAACACCATTATTCACTCATAAAAGTTTAAGGTATGTGAATTACAGCATTAATATTACATTTGAGAAGTGCTTCCTCTGAGAACGCCGACAACATAAGGTTGCGAAGAAAAAGAAAAAAAGGAGGCTTAACTACAAATCCTATTTGACTGTCGGAAACAGATTTATACATTGCTGAGAATGTCATTTTCCCACTAATGAATGCTACTTGCGTTACAGCTAGAGCATGAAAACTTCACATGACCATGTGACTTTGTACCGTATTTCACAGTTTGCAAACCTATCATTTACGTTTATGCTAAATTTCTTTTCATAGTGCTGCCTGTTCAGTTTCATTTAAACTCATTTAAAATGATCCCATGCGACCGTCCAAACGGGAACATAACTGGTCTTCAACTTCTTATACCTGCCCAAGACTTGAACGTCCCCATGTGAGATTTTACACTGAATTGTCCTCAACCTAGTCGCGCGTTTCGTTAAATGGATGTGATGTCTACTGTTTCTGCAGGCGCAGAAGATTGTTTAAAGTTTGTGTTATGGACAGAATCCTAACAAGAAACGACGAAATCTGGTACAGACAGGAGCAGGACAGATCATCCATTCATGTGGTACGTTGTCAAACAAGAGCAGATTGATGTTAAACGAGCTCGCATTCTGAAAAGGAGCTATTATTTTCATGCCGACATTCTTTGATGTCTACAGTCCATCTCCTTGTCTATTAAACTCTACTTCTGCAGTTTTAAGCTGAAACAATGAACAAAAAGTTCATGGCGGAACTGCGCTGGAGTGAAGATGCATACGAAGGTGTCCGTTACTTGAACGCTGAAGAATGATGATATACTCCATCCACTGAGCTATGTAATAAGACGAGATCCACCTCTGCTTAGTCTGCAGAAGATTGTAGGGAAACTGTGTGACAGTTTCTTACTCATCACATGACTCCTCTTGCTGGATTGTGAACTGAACCTCCAAAAAGCAAATGCTTTTGGCCTGTGGAGCACAGACTTGCATTAGGTGGGTGTCTCAGACGCAGTGATGAGAGGAGGGTGACTCCAGGTACCATGCGAGTCCCTCTGCTCAATTCGTATCGAAAGGAATGTGAGTTCGGGTCTTCTTGCGCTTGACCTTATTGTCGGGACCTGGAACACCCAGAGACTCCAGGCGGAAGGGGCGGGGCAGGAGGGATTCCACATTGGAGCTACTGGAGGTCATAAGGGGCAACCCATTACTGAGAGGGCAATTGTGGGCAGCTGCAAAGAAAACAGAGAAACATCACTTTAATTTGCACATCCCATATTAGGAAAAAAGAGATGGAAACTAAGAAACGACACCTACTGAGCATGACGTTTCAGGAACCTTGCTCACCTAAATCAATAATTACGTTTTCAGTTTCATGTAATTAATAATGCAATCAATAGTTAAAATCACAGAAGTTCGTGGGAACACTAGAGTACTAAATGTAGTGCTGACTTTCAATTCAATCCGTCTCAAAGGTGCACTTCATTATTATTATGTTATTCCTTTGAATTCCAAAGAAACAGCATATGCTCCATAAAAGCTGCATGCCTTGTGCCCCTTATTTCTATTGCACTTCAGTATATAGGGTTAGGGATGTCTACCCCCCCGCAGTGTCATTTCAAAGCGCTTACATTTTATAAAATGACTCTTCAAAGCTGTGGGAGTCTATACCTTGTGTTGTTGCAAGGCGTCTTACTTTAAAATATATCAGTCTACATGTGGAGCTGCGAGCATCTCAGTGTCCTGCCCTTGCCCCCACAAAATTGCCATCCACTCTTGCTCTTACCCAGACTCTTCAGGGGGTCAGTGTTGAGAAGCTGGCTAATCCTCCTGGACTTGAAGTAGTTGTTGGCAATGTTCTCGCTGTCACTACGGTTCAGAAATGATTTGTAGCGGTCCTCCTCCTTTATGGGGGAATCAGGCACAATGAGATTGCTTTTAACCACACTTACCCTTTGTCAGTCACCCAAGTTCAACCACGTGAAAATTTGCATTTACAAGGCCTCACACACAGCGATCCCCCTTCAATAAATCTTTCAGAACGCACCGTAGATGTTTCTCCATTGTCTGTGGTTGAGTTTCTGTGAGATGGAGGTTGCCCTTGACTATTTGTAGGATGCGGAGTCACTAAAAAGAAGTCGACAGACACGTGAGCTATTTGCAGACAACTGAATGTAGAAATGAAACCTTATATGAAATGACATGAACCTACAACAGTGGACAATAAGGTTCTCTAAGTGTCCCAAGGCACAGTTGGCATAATGTCATTGAAGTGGGACCTTTCTCCATCCTCACTAACCTGAGGGGAGGGATGTTTTCTGGACCACCACCTCCGGCAGCCTCCACGTGTCATTGTCTTCATCCCACACTGCTTCCCTCCGCACCTGGTCAATGCTGCTATAATTGCAGTCACGGCGGACCAGGGGGACCACGCGCTCCAGGATGCCCTGCAGCAGTTGGGTCTCACGCTCCAGCTTGCGGATTGTGGTCAGGTAGTCGTTGCGCTCGAGCTCAAACTCGGAATGCAGATCGCGGATCTCGATCCGAGCTGCCTTCAGCTGCAAGTGCACCAAACAGGAATCACGTACTGCTGACAGTCCAACACGCAGACCTATAACCACCTGTCAGCTACGCCTTTTTTCCCCTCAGGAAGCTCCATTCACCACAGCGGAAGGCAATGCTTACCGACAGGTAGGAAATCACAAGCACAACAGGTCAACAAAGCTGCTCTCCCCCCCCTCTCTTCTCTAAGTTCCAGGCTACATTGGCAAATTCTGCAGTTCTGACTTTTGGGTGCTGTAGTCTAACGTAGGATCTTGTATTTTAAACCTTTCAGAAGCTTTAAATGTAGTCAAAGTGATGGCAAGCCATAGGACCGA
Source organism: Scleropages formosus (assembly GCF_900964775.1). Taxonomy (NCBI): domain Eukaryota; kingdom Metazoa; phylum Chordata; class Actinopteri; order Osteoglossiformes; family Osteoglossidae; genus Scleropages; species Scleropages formosus. Next base: position 2,784,318 of record NC_041827.1, read on the forward strand.
AGGCCTTCTTGCCAACACATATGATTTCGATGCCCACTTCAAACCAAAAGTGGTAACAGCAAAGGTTCAAGCATCAAGGCTGAGACAGAAAACACAGGTCAGAAGATGTGCAGAGAGTGATGATGCATCCTTCTGCAGGCCATCAGAGACAGCACTCGCCTTGCCCTGTGTGCTCTCCAGCAGGTGACTCTTGGCATGGACCTCCTCCTGGATGGAGTTGTACACGTGCAGAAGCACGCTGTCGCTCTCCTCGCTGTTCTCACTCAGAGCCTCGACGAGCTGCTTCTTCCTCTGGTCAGCTAAGGTCTTCCTTTGCTTGTGCCTCTGCCGCAGCTCCTCGTTCCGGGCCTGCTCCCCTCCAACAAACTCCTGCTCCAGCTGCTGCAGCCTGAGGCCACATTATGGCTCCGTCACAAACCGCTGTTACTTGCCACCCCCTTGTCACAGCCACTTGTGCTTCTACCTCCACATGCTGTTCTAGGTGTGGAAATACCTCTTGGGTTCTCCATGTGCTAGTGTGCATGCACCAATGGTGCTACATGTACCCCTTCTATGTGTTCATACACACTACTAATTATTATTTGGATCTGACTGTATCTGCTCCGGCGTGGTGGGTTTAGCCGGTGCGGGCTAGGGTTCGAGCCCTGCTTCGGGTGCCTTGCGATGGACTGGCGCCCCGTCCTGGATGTGTCCCCTCCCCCTTCGGCCTTAAGCCCTGTGTTGCCGGGTTAGGCTCCGGCATGCCGCGGGTCAAGTGGTTGCTGGCATTGGTTGGTTGTATCTGCTCCACTTGTGGCATCCATAGTGTGTGTCTGTGCTAGATCACTGTGTTAACCCTCTCCATGCTGTGGCTGTGTATAAGCACTTTGCATGTGTATCTCGTGCCTACCTTTCCAGGGCATGTTTCTGATCCAGTGGACCCGGGGAGACAGTATGGAGCATTTTACCCTCTGGAGCTGGTTTAGCAATTTCATTATTATTAGCCGACTGAGGCTGGTTTACCTGCACATTGTAGAAATTACCATCAGACCTTTACTTTGAGTAAAATGTCAAAAAATGGATTTTTACCACAGTAATGGTCCACCCTTGAGGACTATGACTATGTTTCATGGAGATAATATCAAAATCAATTACATAAATGAATGATGGATTCAGAAGTTCTATTTCTGCTGGCAAATCAATTAAATTTACTTGAGATACACTCAGTAGAAAAAGTAATGAGACGGATCCTTTGCAACTGTAAGAAGCTCCTACAAGCTCTGCTGTATACCCACTTTGGCCAAAGCCTGCTCCACACCTGTGACCTCTTGTGGCGCAGCTGTTCCAGGCCGAAAATCCTTTTCTTCATGCTGCTCTGCCCCACTGGAAGTCCCTGATACAACACGCAATCATCACGAACTGCACTGGTGACGTAACAACAAAATTGACATAGAGCACATTTGGAGATTCGCAATGGCTGGAATTGTTCCCAGATGTGTTAGGTGATGCTGATAGGAAAACAGTACCTTTGCTGAGGGCCTTGTTGGGTCTAGACTTCTGCAGGTTACACAGCTTCATCTCATAAGAGGTGCGCAGCTTGGCAATGTCCTCCTGGAGTTTGGCATTAGACTCCTGCTCTGCACTGTATTCTGCCTGCAGCCTGGCCAGCTTCTCCTCATAGTCCTGCACACATGGCCAAGAGGTCACATGAAGCATGTCAGTACATTCTCACCGCTCCAAGTACACAAAAAACAGAAAAACAGACAAAAAAAAGAACCAACTCAATGTGATCACAACATTTCTGAGTCATACTTGTCTTAGTTTCTCATTCTCGGCTTGCAAGTCCAGGGCAGCGTTGGACTGAGGACCAGGTTGGACATCAAGGGTCATCGACATCCGGTCGCCCAGCAATGCTAGTAGTAGGAAAACGAAAGCTGCTCTCAGGAAGCAATTCCAACAGGGTGGGAAGAAAGGTGTTTGAAATAGGGAGCATGCAGGCACTCACAAGAGGCAGGGGTAGTCCCCAGTTGCCCAGAGAGGAGGGCCCGTAACTGCTTGATCTCCTCCTGGTACTGCCTTAGCAAGGCATCTTTGGGGTCCTCGTTGATGCGTGGCCGATTCTGAATGCTTTTGGCACGGTGGGCATAGCGCAGAGTACTTAGAGTCTCCTCGTAGTTGTTGTCAGCAGGTGAAAGGCAGGCCACCATGAGTGTGCGGGTGTTCCCACCCAGCGAGTCTTGAAGCAGGCGTGTCAGTTTGGAATCACGGTACGGCACATGGCGAGAACGCCCATCCACCAGTGCCGAGATGACATTGCCCAGTGCCGACAGCGACAGATTGATCTTGGTAGCCTCACGCAGGCGCTCTCCTGTTGCACCTGTCTTGGACTGACGCTCACTGCCTGCCAGGTCCACCAGGTTGAGTTTCCCAGCTCTTAGGTGGTCCTCACCAGATGCATCTAACCAAGTGTACAACAGGGGAATGAGAATAAACAGCAAGGGTCTGCATTATTTGCACATAACAAATGTCGTAACAGATATAGTACTACATAATATATTGTTGCTTTGTTAGATTCTCCAATAAAAATAGTAGTACTTGTATATATGAAGATAGTACCTAGTGCTGTTCAGAGTTCCATTCTTTACATTACTGCTTAGAAGATTGTTACACCGCAAACCTAAAGTCGCTTATAATTTTACACTTTTGCCCACTGGTGTACTTTCCTATTTACCGAAGTGGATTAGGTCAGGTAAATGAAACAGCAATTTCCTCGGATGTAAAACTTCAACCTTCTACCACAAATTTTGACCTCTATTCTGTGCATGCGATATTAACGGGCGCTGCACAAGATCTCTTCAAGTAATCGGGCATTTCAGGTCTTTCAAAGGACACTGTGACTTAAATGTTGACGTTCAGAGTGGTGGCAATTGTGCTCACCAGTGTTGCAGATCTCCATGTGGATGCTGAAGATGGAGTGGGAGCGGGACGAATCCTTGTTCATGAGGGTGTAGCCTACAGAGCGGTTCTTCCAGCCCTTCTCCATGACATGTTCACACTCCGCAACGCTGTGCACCGTGTGCAAGGACAGATCGTGTACATACACACCTCTTTCTGGGTGCTCCTTAAGCTGGCCAACACACACACAGACACACAAGAGTAAAGCCTGAAAGCAAGATATTAAATTCACAGCACTTATGAGTTGTGTTCAACGAGAACACCTGACCAGAGAAGATATGGCAGCTAAGTATACCAGGCTTAAGCCACGTTTTCCTAAAGTGGAACTTTGAGATCCAGAAAAATCTTACTATTACAGAAAGGTTACTAGGCCTACATGCCTTGAAACAGCAAGAAGTAAAATGTGACATACTACCGGTATAAAACGGACTCATTCAACTTTTCAACATAAAGAATGACAATTTTGGCTTTTCTACTTCAATCCCTATGGAGAACATGTAATGGATATCAAAAGCCTACACATCTGTATTGAATTTTCAGCTTTTGTTGATGAAATGAGCAAATGAACAGAAATCATAACTTATGCCAAATGTTTGACCTTTAATAGGCTCTTTCAAACAACAACAGGTATGTAAAGACCAAATGGATAATTTTTAGAAAAAAATCTTAAAACCTTTCAATCTTATGCACATGTGCATACGCTTTATGATGGGGGTCATAAGTGTGTTCAGATTTAAACACATTCCAAATCAAGTTTCAAAGGTTAACCTGACACCAAGTGGTGTGATTTTGAATAGTCCTAAATAAAAGCTTCTCCAAGAATTTCTAAAAGATTTCTTGGTTACATCTTCCATAGGTAACCATGGTCTACAAGCAAACAAAAAAAAGATCTTTGGCATCTTATTGTTGAAAAGTAAAGATCAGAAGACATAAAAAGAATTATGAAAACATTACATATATTATGCGACATGGATGTCCCACCAAAACTGTTGACTGGGTGAGAAGAACGCTCATTAGGGAGCCTAACAAGATGCTAACAGCAACTTCAAGGAGCAGCAGCACTTTATGGCAATAACTGGCAATTCCCTACATATTACAACATCCCTGCATATTTTTATGTGCTGTCATGCATGGTGGTGACAGCATCATGGTATGGGACTGCTTCACCAGCAAAAACAGGGGCTCAAGTCAGGATAGTGAAGAAAATTAGTAACTTCAAATATCAAGATACTTTGGCATAAAACCTGCTATACTATGCCAGAAAGCTGAAAATAAAGAATTTCATCCCTTTCAAGGATTTGAAAAACGCATCCAACTCAAGCAGTCAATGGCTTATGAAGGAAAATCAATGTCCCAGAATGTCCCAGTCAGACCCCAGAAGTCAGCCTTATAGAAAATTTGTAGACTAAACTAAAGAAGTTGTAGAAGGAGATCCCCTCACAGTTTTACTCAGCTTGAACTCTTCTGTAAAGAAGAGTCAAACAAAATTACATAATCCACACATGCTAAATTGACTGAGAACTAGCCAAACAAACTTACTCCTGTAATCAATGCAAAGGGTGTTTTCAAGAAGTGGGACAAAAATGATCAGTTTGGCTTTCATTTACATATTGTTGGTTAAAAAATGTTATTAAAGGTAAAAAATCTGGTCTGATATGATTTATCTTCATTAGAGGTAGTGTAGTGGTTAATGCTACTGCCTTTGAATCTAAAGGTCACAGATTTGATCCCCACCTCCAGCTGTTGTACCCTTAAGCAAGGTACTTACTCTGATTGCTCCAGTAAAAAATTACCCAGCTGTATAAATGGGTAAATAATTGCAAGTGTAACACTGTAATTTGTTTAGGAGAAAAGTGTCAGCTAAATAAATAAATGTAAGCCTCTGCATCAATAAAAAATGAAATTGTATTTTGGGTGTGCAGGCTTTTGATATCTTGTGTATACAGCTAGTCCCCTCCTTACAAACTTAACTGTGATTACGAATTGGATTCTTCTTCCAAAATCTTGTCAGTTAAATGAAACACAGAGCAGATGATGGTCTTGTCAATTCTGTATGTAGCTACTTGCGTAATGTCTGCTAGAAAATACGATGATTTTAAACTTTTGAGAATTGAGTCTCTGTATCTTATCTATCTGCTGCTAAAATGCAGTTGTTTATCCTGAGTTGCATGTCGCTTTAGAGAAAACATACACACCCATCCATCCATCCATCCATCCATCCATCTTCCTCCGCTTATCCGGGACCGGGTCGCGGGGGCAGTAGTCTAAGCAGAGCCCCCCCAGACTTCCCTCTCCCCGCAAACCTCCTCCAGCTCCTCTGGGGGAACCCCAAGGCATTCCCAGGCTAGCTGGGAGATGTAGTCTCTCCAACATGTCCTGGGTCTGCCCCGAGGCCTCCTCCCAGTGGGACAAGCCCGGAACACCTCCCTAGGGAGGCGTCCAGGAGGCATCCGGAACAGATGCCCGAGCCACCTCAACTGGCTCCTCTCGATGCGGAGGAGCAGCGGCTCTACTCCGAGCTCCTCCCGGGTGACTGAGCTCCTCACCCTATCCCTAAGGGTGTGCCCAGCCACTCTACAGAGGAAACTCATTTCTGCCGCTTGTATCCGCAATCTCATTCTTTCGGTCATGATCCAGAGTTCATGACCATAGGTGAGGGTAGGAACGTAGATCGACCGGTAAACTGAGAGCTTCGCCTTACGACTCAGCTCCCTCTTCACCACAACAGACCGGTACAATGACCGCATTACTGCGGACGCCGTACCAATCCGTCTGTCAACCTGCCGCTCCGTTTTTCCCTTACTCGTGAACAAGACCCCGAGATACTTAAATTCCTCCACTTGAGGGAGCAACTCCACCCTAACCTGGAGGGGGCAATCCACCTTTTTCCGACTGAGGACCATGGTCTCGGATTTGGAGGTGCTGATTCTCATCCCTGCCGCTTCGCACTTGGCTGCAAACCTCTCCAGTGAACGCTGTAAGTCTTGATTCGATGAAGCCAACAGGACCACATCGTCCGCAAAAAGCAGAGACGAGATCCTGCGGCCACCAAAACAGACACCCTCCGTTCCCTGGCTGCGCCTAGAAATTCTGTCCATAAAGATAATGAACAGAATCGGTGACAAAGGGCAGCCCTGGCGGAGTCCAACATGCACCGGGAACAGGTCTGACTTACTGCCGGCAATGCGAACCAAGCTCCTGCTCCGGTCATACAGGGAACGAACAGCCCGTAGCAACGAGCCCTGAACCCCATAATCCCGAAGTACCCCCCACAGGATGCCACGAGGGACACGGTCGAATGCCTTCTCCAGGTCCACAAAACACATATGGACTGGTTGGGCAAACTCCCACGAACCCTCCAGCACCCTAGTGAGGGTATAGAGCTGGTCCAGTGCTCCACGGCCAGGGCGAAAACCGCATTGCTCCTCCTGTATCCGAGGTTCGACTATCGGTCGGATTCTCCTCTCCAGTACCCCGGCATAGACTTTCCCAAACATACACACATGTTGGTTAAAGTTGCATGTCCCGAGCAGGGTCGCGGTGAACCGGAGCCTAGTCCGGTAACACAGGGCGCAAGACTGGAGGGGACACACCCAGGATGGGATGCCAGTCCGTCACAAGGTACCCCAAGTGGGACTTGAACCCCAGATCCACCGGAGAGTAGGACCCAGCCAAGCCTGCTGCGCCACTACACCCCTGCTTCAGAGAAAAGCATCCGCTAAATGAACAAATTTAATGTAAATGTCAGCGACTTGAAGCACTCTGCAGGGTGGGAGGCAACAGCAGGGCTTTTGAGACAGACCGTCTCTTTGTGTGTCACTCCACAGCCCATCTCTCTCTATAGAGCCAGAACACCTCATGTACGCACCCAGACATGCTGAGTCCCCCTGGCAGACATGTTTGTAATGGATTGTAAGTAATAAAACTCAACGAAGAACCCTCAACAGATCTAGACCAGGATCTTTGTGCTCATCTGTGGCTCTGGGATCCCTTTTCTGATCACACACGTCACAGCACTGAAAGTTCAATGCTAGTCTAATGAAAAGAAATAAAATCATAATTTTACAAAGTAAAAAACAAAGTTGTATGTTATTTACCTTTTCAAGCGCTGATAACTGTGCATCAGCTTGGAGCAGGGAGTATTACATGAAGGTGGAGGGTGACAGACAAACGGCACTTCACTGACAGGCTCAAAACTGATAAATGTAGAAGCAGAGGATCATCTACAGCTTTCTCAACAGCCGTTTACTTCTTATACCACTTCTCCACTCTTGGAATATTGAAGAAAGGGCTTGCTATTTGCTATTAATGTCTGTCGGTGCATCAGGTGAAGCTTGCCTTCCTTACGGAAAAATAGGTACTAATTACTTTGAAAAAAGTTTGTAACGGCAAAAAGTTCGTTACTTGAAAGTTCGTAAGTCGGGGACCCACTGCATTACCACGTATCCGTTATGTTTAGATGTCTTCCTTCACAGCATTACAAGACCTGATGAAAACTTTTGGGTCTACACTGTCATAGATGCAACTTGAGTGCCAATGAAAGGAACATTCCCTTATTCATGATCCTCTCATAGGAACACACTGAAAACACTTATTAGTGGGTCTCTTCTCCCTGTTACCAGGGTAACAGCCACTGCAACTTGTGCTCTTCCAGATTAACCAGAAGAGACTGCAGGTGCTATCAGCTACCCATGCTTACCAATCAGAGCCTGTGCAGAAGATACAGCACCCAGAAATACTCAGGATTCACACATGCAAGTAAACTCACACACATACACATTTTCATGCAAGTAAACTGTGTTTAGCAATTGCTTTTATTTTTAAATTTCTTGAGAACATTCTGAATCTCATTAGCATTTTATTCCCTCAGGAACAGGAACTTACTTCCATTTTCTGTTTGGTATCACTCCCCAAGAGGTCCCTGATTTCCTCGTTGTATATTTCAAGGTAGGAAGCTCTTACAAGGAACTTGGTATTTTCCGAACACTTTTAAGATAAATGAGAAAAAGGAAACAATGGATCAGAGCATCATGGTAAAAAGTCTGAGGAACAATGGCCTGCTAGATGGACACAGCACTTCACAGTTGCAGTCAGGTTGGTTCCATCCTGACAGGAGTTATCTGACATTTGACAGTCCAAGGAAAGTCTCGCAGAGATACCTGGATGGTCTCAAATATGTGCTCAAACGCTCGAGGGATTATGCCCCTCTGTGCCGGTAGCTCTGCTGTCCCCTGCATGGTGAAGGACTTGCCACTGCCGGTCTGTCCATATGCGAATATTGTTCCATTATACCCTTCAGTCACTCCCTGGTAAAAAAGAATAGATCTTTCCAAGCCACGCAGTACTTCAGTCTTTGAGTCGACACACGCATCAACACATAGTGTATGAGTGACAGAGAGAGTGTGTGTGTTCCACTGATGTATGGGTGAGTGACCCAGTGTAAGTAGTGTATCTAGCAGGGTAAGTCACCGCGGTGAATAAGGTGTGTGGGCTGATAACACTACATAGAGTTCATTGGAAGTGGCTTTGGAAAAAAGCTTCTGCTAAATAAATAAATGTAAATGTAAATACGGGCGTCTGTAGCAAAACTAAAGTTGTAACAAAAAACGAAGTTACTAAACTGTAACAAAAACATAGTGGAAAGAAACAAACTAACTGTACTTAAGAATCAGACGTCTGCAACTATATCTCTCCTTCTCCTAATGTAATACAAAAATTGTATTTTCGCTAAGATGTACGTCGCTTTGGAGAAAATGAATAAATGTAAATGTAAAACACGTAAAGTCCAGAGAGAAAAGGGCCCAAAAGAACACAGAAATTAACATTATTCTTTATTTAACTGACACCTTTGTCTACTGCAATGCAACTGACAGTGATTTAGCCACTGATACCGCACGGTATTCTTACTGTATTAATTCAGGGCCAGTACCTTGATCAAGGGTACTACAGCAGGAGTGGGATTCAGACCAGGAGCATTCAGACTGCAACACAACATCCTGAAGCACTGCACTACCTGCTGCCCCGATATAGGATTTATGCCTGAAATTATAACATAGCTCAGTGCATAAACGGTATTCCAGTTCATAACAATATCATTAACTTCAAAAGCTGATCACACTGCTGCCCGTAGCTCATCTCTTCAGCGAGCTAGCTGTGCTCAGGACTCTTACTACACTATTACTACAGCATTTCCCAGGACAGTGACAGGTGTCCAACAACTCAAGGGATGAAACATGCTGACCCAGGCATGTGACCCCATGTCGTCCTGGACACACAGCCCAGTGGAGAGTTACCTCGACCAGCGGATAGGCCACCTCGTTGTACAGCTGCTCTGTGGTGTGTTCACTCAGGTAGGTTCCATCGAAGGTGAACTGCTTCGCGGGCTCCTCGGGGGCTCCCGGCTTCTCGATGAAGCACTGACAGCGTTTCGGCTCCATGGACACCACCGTCTTGCAGCCCAGCGCCCGCTCCCTGGCGTTCATGGGACGGCACCTCACCACCACCTTCACCGACTCCGAAGACATGATTTCCGCCTCCGAACAGCGAAGGACACAGAGTTAGGTGACAGACGGACGCGGACAGTTGCCGGGAGCCCTTTGCCGGACTGATCGAGCCGATCTATACACCAATCGGTCGATCAATCGCCTGCATTATAATCTCTGTGACGACTCTTTATCCTACACAAAAACATGTTTGTAACCCAGTCGTTACATAAACTCACTTTTACAATCGCAAAACGATACATTCGCTAGTACATCTTGCCAAAAATCACTTGGATATTATTAAAAGCAACTTATTTCTATGCCGAAGCTTTATCCGTTGCTATGGCAACGCGCTCCCGAAGCCAGCTGCCCGACGATGTCGCCATCGGCGCTCCTGTACAGAACTGTCCTTTGATCTCGCACAATCGAGCAGAACAATTTAGAGGGACGGCCGTTTCGAGCGCGGCCTCACGCGCCTCGGCGTTCCTCGTTACCTGGAAACCGCAAACTTCCGCTAATCGTCATATAAACGCTGAGGGGCCGTCGTTAAATACTGCTTATAAGGTCCCAAATTATGCGAGAAAATTGCTTTCTTTCTTCCCCTACTTCTGACTTAATAAAGCTAAACACTGTTGTACCCTGTTTAAGAGCAAGACAAGAATCCTAAAAAAAAAAAAAAACAAGGTAGCATTGACTTTTGGTGTCATAAATAGTGTACTAGCTTTAGTTGTAAATTACCATCACAAATACAAACCACAAGCCAGTATCAGTAACAGTGGATGTCAGTCATTCCAGTTCTTTCTTTCTCATACTGCCTGGTTTCCCCATTTATGTTTCATAGCTCCAAATCAGTGTTGTTCTGTGTTCCCCCGAGAAACAGAAGTTCTTTCATTGTTAAAATGTTCATATTAAACATGTTGTGACAAGAGAGCCGCAAGCACACCCAGTGAAATCCATGTAATCCGAGTAATCCTTCTATTACTCGTCCGAGTTTATAAAGACAGATGTACATTTGCGACTGATGTAGATATGACCAGTTGCAAATTTGTGATTATTTATTATTAATCACATCTACAAAATACATTGTGTTAGATATGACAATCAAGGACAGACACCATGAATGACCACTTATTCTGACAGTTGGTTTTTATTGTTGCCTGAAGAGGTTTTTAGTAGTTTGTGATACAAAGGATACAATCATAAACACGTCAGTCTTCCTTAATATAGCAAGAAACATTTTCTTTCACAATGCATTAAAATTAAAAATATACACAAAATAATTAACTTGAGTAGCAGTGTATCAGCACAGTATGTTTAAAATGAACTGCAGGCTTTTGAACAGACCATCAGTTCGAATGCAGCCACTCATCATGCAGTTGCAGGTGACATGGACATGAATCACAGCTGATGCAGGGAGGGTACAGGCACTGGCAGACAAATTCTGGAGCACCGCATAGACTTTAGTTTGTATTAAAACCACACTGCTGCAAAAGAAGTTACACCATCTTTGTGAGTAAGGAGCAGCTGTTTTACAAACTACAAGAAAAATGCAAATAAAAGGAGTGAGTATCCCCAAGTTCCACCCAGTAAGAGGGTTAACACATTGGTACACAGCCTGCAGTCAGACTGCTGAAAACACAAACACTTCTGTGAGCAGAACTCCACTCCAAACTGTTCTCCCAGAGGTAGAAGCAGCATTGAGGCTGACTTTTCAACTGAAGTGGAAAGGGATCACATTTGCTTATGTTTAATACTAGTGTATAAAGCTCTGTATGGACTGAATTCTCAGAACCCTGTAATCTATCAACCAGGCAAACTGTTTCTTCGTCTGTCTGAAAATGTACATCAAGACAGCATTTTCGTGACCAATGGACTGCAATCTCACACTGAGAACTCACTCATCTCCTGGTCATGTAAATCAAATCAATAGTGATTAAAGACAAGCACCACACCTTGTCATTTCCGTGCAATCTTGCTACACATTAACTGGGACCTTACTTGTGCTGAAAGTCAGGGCTTTTCCAATGTTCTCATCCCACTCGTAGCAATGGTTAACGCGAGCGTAGCTCAGTGGGCACTCCAGCTCCCCCATGAACTCATGGTAGTGCTCGACCAAGGCAGCAATGGTGTCAAACTCTTTGTGACAATTCTAACAAGAGGAGAAAAAGTGAACACATGTCAGTCAGCGAAAACCAACATATTGGCTCATCATAGCACGCATTATTTTGAACAAAGTTTATAGGATGCAACTTGCACTTTGTATCAGTAGGCGTACACTGGTGACAAATAGTGCAGGACCTACTTGTACTGTAACAAATATTGTGTAAACTGCCATTATGCTTTTGGGCTAAGGAACAATAGAAACTTCCCCACCTGAAGTAGGTATTTTCCTTTACTAGTTTTGTTGATTTTGTATGTGACCAGGCCGGAGGGGCAGCGTACAGTCAAGGACCCACACCCAGGTGCCGTGGCCTGAGAGGAGAGGAGGAACGAGCCTAGGACGTCGTCCTCCAGCAGAGAAGAGCTGCTCGCACTGGAATACAGACACAGGAAGTCACGCGGGGCTCTGCAGTCTTGCAGTGCATGGTGTGATCTCGCCCCCACAACCCCTGATTCCCCAGCAGTTTTTCTGCTCGTGATGGCCACTGTGGCCTCCAAATACAAGAAATGTTGCCAAGGCAGTCATAATGGAGTCCAAATGCTGATTCATGCACTGCATGAGGTTGTCATCGGCAGCAGCATCAAGGACTCGCAATAAGAACGACAACAATGGACTGCATTTGTTACATAAGTGTTCATCCAGCTCTCAAAGCACACTTTATTTACCATGGCATGGCAACAAATCTATGACTGAAAGCTCATCACACATCAACTTTTTATTAAAGGAATTATGAAAGCTAAGTAACACACTAGGCATGATGATATTTGACATGGTTTCTTCCCGCTATAGCGCGGGAAGGAAACTGGGCAGGGGCAACAAAACTGTGAACACTACTCTGGGTGACAAGCAGGTGATGCAGGTAGTAGCAGTGCTTCACAGCACCTGAGCTCTGCATTCTCATATAGGTTTGAATTCAATCTAGGAGGACTTTATATGTTCTCACAGTGTTCTTGCTGGTTTAATGACAGTGCTCCAGTTCTCTCACAATCCAGAGACATGTTTCACGTGCACCGGTGACTCGTAATTGGCTGTAGTGTATTTGTGACTCAATGAGTGTCTGTGATTGCTCTACTATGTAAATGGGTGAATGTTTGAAGTATGTCACTTTGGACAATGCTATCAGCTAAACAGCAATTTGTTGTCATTGTACATTGATTTTGGGGGGGGGGTCTGCTAAATAAATAAATGTAAGTGTTGGTAAAGTGTCATGGGATCACTTATAATGACAGGGAGATAGGATGTTGACTCTAGCCTTTAAAACATAGCGTCATCTTTTCTGCGCTAGGACTTTGGTCTTTTATTTGGTACAGGTGGAAGAGCACAACTTATTAATGCTCCACAACATCTCAAAGGGTGACCTAATCAAAGAATGAGGGAATCACTGGAAGGAAGCACATCTGTTGCTAGCTCTATTTCCTCAACCTAACACCCTTCCCAGGTACAAAAGAGGTGTAAAAGTGATACATATACACACATGAGGGCACTGACCTAGAGATGCCAGCACAGCACCACACAGCTTCTGCAAGGGCTTCTTCTGTCTCAGCCAGGCTGGGGGATCGGCCCCTTGGAACAGCCTGGCTTTCCCTCCTCTTTCCTGTTTCACACAGAATCAGGAAGGATTCTTGTCATTCCAAGAGGACAACATTCTCAGGGTCTTCTGGTGAGGCTATTTCTGTATTAATGTGTTCAAGAAGCCCTCGGATCCCCAAAGGGAAGACTTCCACCAAAATAAATGTCCTTCACTGGAGACTCACAGTGGATGAAAAGCACTCACTGAGGAGCAAAGGGATGAAAAAGACATAGTTCTTAATGAAAAGCCAACACACTGCTATGAGAGCCACCACAAGCCTCTGGGTTTGTGTTTAATACACAGTCTTGTGGCAAGCTCAAATTGAAGACAGGGATCACCTCTCATGGGTGTGTGTGGCTGTAGAGAATCCCGTAATGCACCATTTCCAGCTTGTGACAATTCTCAAGCGATTCAAAAGTACACTCTGCCAATGGCTAACATGAATTAAAGTTTCATGCAGCATTTCCAAATGTTACACAGGTTCAGTGCTGTATTACACAGGTAAGACAAAGGTTACACAGCATACTGATAGTGTATGTTTTCCTCTGATTAGGCTGTTGGTGCTCTGACTGCTCTTGGCTGACGAGGCCCACCTTGTGATAAGTTGAGCTGATTTTCCATGCTTCGCTGCTTGTGGGAGGTGTAAGTAAAAGAACGATATGCCCCGGAGCGCAGCACTTTGTTTCTGATAGCTTTCTTGCGCACCAGGATGGGAGAAGAGGTGGGGCCCTCCTCTGGGCTGCTTGGTTGCTCATCACTGTGCTGGGAGGGGGGCTGTCCAAGGAGGCAGTCAAGAAGAGTCATTCAAATTTAATAAGAATTTAGAATGAAAAACAACCTCTATATTTAGCAGCGTATGATTTCTTAACATTAGAAACCTCATCTTTTCCAGTGTTTCAGTGCTGAAGCAATGCTGAAAATGTACAGCTGTTATTACAGCAATATTTACTCATACACACACACAAAATGAATACACATAATAGTAACAATAACAGCAATAAGACACAACCTTGAATGCCATGAAAAAGCAATTGTTTTGCTCCGATAATCAGCAGTTTGCCTTTCTTGATCAGGAAGGCTTTTGTTACTGATTGACAGGACGCAAGTAACTGAACCTACAGGGAGGGATCTGAGGTGCGTGTTAGAGGTTGGGCAGACTTCCTTTGTGTTTCCCAGCAGTGGATTGCTCCTTTACATTTTATGTCAACTCCCGCAGAACAGCCAAGGCTAAGGGCAAACAGACAAGTTTGGACAGAGTTGCCTCCACCCACAACTTACATCAGCAGTGGGGGTAGGGGTTCACTGTGCTACCATAATGAAGCCACTCATAAACTCCTGTGCCATCACACATAAAAACACAGTATCAACTCGAGGGCTCTGTGTAAGCTGACCTTTTCCCCTGACAGAAGTCCCAGCATGGGGGCCCTCCGGAAAGACACCAGGGCACTGACACTAAGGGGGAAACCCTGGTTGAGCAGGGATGGAGCGGGGGTTGGCAGGGGGCTCGCTGATTGCCCTTCAGCTTCCTCTGGATTCTTCTGCAGGTACAACAGCTGGAAGCAGCGGCACAACAGCACATTCAGAAACTGGGCCTGCGGTTTAACAGACAAATGGGAAAGGGGATCATGACAGGTCAGTTGTTTGTAACTTGAACGACGAAGCTGACACAAAACCTAGTGCGGCAATTCTTACTGCTCGAGCGTGTCTCGCCTTGAAGAGGTGGCAGTAGAGCTGGGTGTCAAGACTCCCGGGGTTGTGGGAGACGAAAGCAAACTGCTCATCTGAGGGGCAGGTGGTGGAGAGGGAGATCCTGCGCAGTGCGTGGGCCATCAGCAAGGTCTGGGGACATAGCGAGAAAACCGAGACCACACAGTCTGAACCATGCCTGGCTCCTGCAATTAAAGTTATGGTAAGGTGGATATATTGTATATCAGTCTTAAATCTCACAGTTGTGCATATGGAGGTTATAATCACATTAGCGTTAAACCTTTAACTAGGAGCAAACACACACTTTCGAATCAATGACGTTTTATATACGTAGCTACTGTGCCAAAATGCAAACAGTACCCCCAAATCTTTTTTCACTCAGTACTGTATTCAGCATACAGTATGAGATCAAAGGCAAGAACACACTAAAGTATAACACAAAGCAATTCCTGACCCATTCATACCATTTTAAAAAAAAGGATTATAGGCTGAAGTCCCCTATAGAGAAATGTGGGCCTCACCATTTCATCCTCATCATACATCTTCACCCCTTTGATGGAGAATTTTAAGGAGACCGACCTCCGCCTGGGGCAAGTCTGTAAGAGAAAACAAAAAAAAAGTGGGTGATACTTTATTACTTCTAATTTAAGGTAGAAGAGTAGCAGGAGACCTAGCAGTTATGAGCATAAACTCCTTCAGTCAGGTTACAAGAGAAGAACCTGGTCTCTAAGTCCCAAGATGCAATATGGTACTATATGCCTGAGAAAGGTAGTTTACTTCTCTCTGTAATACAGTACATTAAGCCATATGAAGGGATCATGTTGTGAGTCCTTTGGCAAAGGCATGGGTTAAGCACTTAGTTTTGAGTATCTTGTAGTTTACCATCAAAGGCACACAAATTATTATCTGCTTAGTTGATGCTTTTAGCCAAAGCATCTTACAGATTTTTATCCATTTACAGGGCAGATTATTTTTCCAGAGCAATTCAGGGCAAGCACTTTTCTCAAGGGAACTACAGGAGGAGTGGAATTTGAACTAGTAACCTTCATGTTTAAGGTCCACTTCCTTATCTGTTATGATACCTGCTGTCCCACAGACAGTATAGTGTTCTGCCACTGGCATTAGAGAATTTGCATGATCCCTGTTCTAGATTAGCAGGACAAAGGGCTTGGCCTAAATAAATGGCCCAGAGTAAAACACGTACCATCACACGGAACCAACAAGACAGGATACACACGCGGCACTCACTGCTGCACCCACCTTGAGAAACTGCAGCTGTCTGTGTAGCAGCTGGATCTGGTCATCCAGGCAGCAGTCATCCACGGGGAAGGACCCCACGTACTGCACCGAGGACAGAGGTCAGGGGTTAGACTGGCTGTGGGGGGGTTCTCCGGGATCTATTCCAAATACCCCAGAGAAGTGACAAGCAGCAAAGCTCTGTGAAGACCTGAATTAGCCAAAATGAAGGCAGAGGAAGGGAGCAGGAGCAGCTGGATGACCAAAGTATGTGTGCCCACTCACCGCCCGGGGAATGTGCCACTTGTCAGCACACACAGGTCCACACATAAGGTAAATAGGACTGAAGTTCGCGGAAAGTGGTGAGGGAAACACGGAAGGAGCCCATACCTCGGCCGATCTCGTCACAGTTCCATCTTCTTCTGCGGCTGCTGTCTCGCCCATCCCCGGGCTGACGGCTCTCCTTTCGGACACCTCTGTCCAAGGGGATGTGGAACGATCGGGGCCGCTGTGGGTGGGTGGCTGTCCACTGCGGAGGGGCGCCTCTGCCTGCCTGCCTGCCTGCCTGCCCGCACGTGTAGGCTGCGACTGGCGGGCGCTGCGCGTGCAGCAGCAGGGAGCGCGGAGGCGCAGAAGCGAAAGTGAGCGCGAGCCCCGAGTGCGAATCCTCCTGACGCGAAACAACTAGTAAAGACACTGTTCACTTCCGAATCAAACTCGTTCGAAAAATAACTATAAAAGAAGCCCGCGTAGTTTTCAAAATCACTTTTTATAAAATACACAAAGAACACGGGCTTTGCAATAAACGTTTCACAAAGTTTTTCGGCAGGTTCATCTTTGAGACCGACACGGCGACAGCGCGAACCAAACTTATCCGTCTAAAACATCCACCGTCGGTGGGATTTGAACCATGTTTTTGAATCACTGACAGTGACTATGTTCGCAAGTTCTCCGGCTTACCAAATTTAGTGCACCCGGAGGAGTCCTGTTTCGGTTTCCCTCACATTTCTGTACAGCGATTAAAATTACTATAACCGTTTCCAGAAGGGAAGTTTGAAAGCGATACTTCAGCCCACGTTACCAAAACCTCCTCCTGAAGTAGACCGCATAGTTTCTAAAAGTCTACATTTTAGTCAGTTTCATATGGAAAAAACACGTCTAAGTGTATTATTATATACGTAAATAACCCCCAGATTGCGGTTCCCCACTGAAAGTACAAATTTCAGATCTGACGGTTCGAACGCAGTAAAAGCGTTCACAGACGCGGCGGAGACGCACCAAGCCATTCCAGTGCACGAGCAAAGGGCGAATAATAACTTACTTTAATAGCGCACTGTACAGCTGCACACGGCTCCACAAAGACGGACCCGCATCTCAGCGGAGAGACTGGCAGGACAGCTGTGTCCCAGCGCGAGCTCCTCACCACCGCGCCCCCCCGTGACGTCACAGCGGGGAGACGCCAACGCGCAGCGCAACCCAACCGTCTCCTCACTCCTGTACCCGCCGAAACGTGCGGCTGGGCTTGTCCGAAGAGACCACAGTCAACCTCACAATGATTCATTCATTCATTCATTCATTCACCTCGGTAGGTTTACTGCATCAGCTCAGGGTAAGTACCTTGACTACAACAGGACTGAATTTGGAACCTAGGACCCTGAGATTTTACGGCAATAATCACCGTGCTGTCCCCAGGTGAAGTCCACCACCACATGATTATCATAATCATCACTACACATACCAGTCCAGGCTCTGAATTTACAACACAGTTCTCTAGTAAAGGGCAGGTGTCGTCGTGTTTTGAGATGCTGCCTTGGACCTGGACCCAGGTTTGAATCCTACCTCCTGGTACCCCTGAGAAAGGTTATCCCGAGTCGTGTTAAGAAGTATAACCCAGTTGTGTAAATGGGTAAATCATTGCAAGTAGCATCCTAATAAGAAGGTGTCAGAGACAGCAATAAACAATGTAATGTGAAAAAAAAGTGTGTGGGATTAACCCTCCCTTTCCCGGACAGGTGTATTCACTGGACTCTACAATAGTGGACTGCACATTTCACTGGGACACAGACAGACACGAGGCAATAACGCGCACACACATTTTCAGAACCGCTTGTCCCATACGGGGTTACGGAGCCTACCCGGTAACACAGGGCATAAGGCCAGAGGGGGAGGGGACACGCCCAGGACGGGACGCCAGTCCGTCGCAAGGCACCCCAAGCAGGACTCGAACCCCAGACCCACCGGAGAGCAGGACTGTGGTTCAATCCACTGCGCCACCGCACCCCCCAGGCAATAACGCGTCACATGAAACATGAACAAGATTAACATTCGGCAGCACAAACACGCTCTTAACTCATCCCGCACCGGGGAACATGAATTTGGGATTATTACTTTAAAAAAGAAAAAACGCAATGCTCTCCTTGTCACGCTAAAAACATTACGACTTTCCGAGAATTTGAGAGCGTCACGTGACGCGCTGATCCCCACGCTGTCACGTGGTATCACGGGAACGTCTATGTACCCCCCCCCAACCACCTCCTCCATAGCGCTCATTGTTCACATTCATGAAGTGAGCTTCACAGACAGGAAGCGGCGTTTACACCTTCGTCGTGTCCTGTCCTGTCGGACGAGAACGGAATCTTTTTAATGCGCCAAACGGGAGTTATTGCCGCTCTTGTATGATCTTGATCTACCGTGAAGGAATATTAATACACCAAAAAGCACGAGCTCCCTCACAGGTACTGGTGCGCAAAATCAACCCTGAATTTGAAACAATGAATCTCAGTCCAGTTTTAGCCACAATAAAAATAGTACAACACCGATTTTACTGAACATCCGCATGGATGTAATATTAACAATATAATTGCATAAAGGTTTCACACTGGATTTTGTACTTTTATTGGCCATTCAATTTACCTTCCACGTTTCCTACTTTCTGAAAATCAAGATTTGAGGAAATGAATCAAATACAAATATAGTCACTTTATTAATGACTAAAGAAAAAAGCATCACAAATGAAGGGCACAGGCATGCAGGGTATGAGTGAATGTTTGTATGAGCAAAGCACGTTTTAGAAGCAAAATTATGCAGTCATTCACTAGCACATGGAAAACGGCTGCTGCTCCCCCCCCCCACTAATTTGATTGGGATCACGATCTGTATTTTATACATACATTAACCAAATACTTCTTGAAGACCTGATTTACATACATTTTCAGACTACCAAAGACTTAATGTCCACCCATTTGCATCACAGAAGTGATTCCAACCCAAAATGGTCCAAACACTGCTCTAGCTCCATCACCTTCAAATATTTCTTATGAATTATTACAAAAAAGTTTGTGCTACCACACAAACTGTTGAATCCCCAAACCCAAAATGAGGATGACTCAAGTGTTTTAGAGAGACACTTAGAACAGAACAAGAAATGCAAGTTATTAACACATGAACACAGCTTTACAAAACGGGGGGGGGGGGGGACTTGTACCTATGACAAAGACTCACTGTCTGGGCTCACAAGTTAGTCTTACAAAGCAGGGTCTACTTGCTAAACAAGAATCTGTATACAGGCTAAACTGATAGAAAGTTTTCTTCTATTTATGTGTCAAAAAAGATTGAGTCTATAGCTCCACTAAACACCTACTAATACTTCTCCCCCAGGAAGTTATTTGTAATACTCCACTTTAATTTGAAATCGCTGGGGAACCGAAAAATGAGTCAGGAGTTCGAATGGTCTTAACTTTTGCTTGCGAACTTATGACTTCAGAGAGGGGGGGGGGGGAGAAAAAAAAAAAGGAAAGAAAAAAAAAAAAAAAAAAAGAGACCAAAGGCAGTGAGAGGGAAAGACACTATGGCAAAGCACAGCATTTGAGAGCCAATGTAAACCTTTCACTCTCAGTGCAGTGGTGCTCATTTCTTAGACCTTAGGGACTTGCGCTGTGCAGATTTGGCCTGCACGGCAGACTTGGGGGTAGATTTCTTGGATGGCGCCTTCTTGGGCGCTGGCCGTGTGGGGGCCTTACTCGTCAGTTTCTTGGCGACAAGCGTCTTAGGCTTGCTGGAGCGATCGGCCTTCTCCTTGGCCGTGCTCTTAGTAGGCGGCGCCTTCTTCGCAGGTGGAGCGCTCTTAGCAGGTGCCGCCTTGCTTGCCGAAGCTGCTTTGGCAGCCGGCTTCTTGGCAGGAGCCACTGGCTTCTTGGGGCGTGCAGCGGGCTTCTTGGGGCTGGCTGGAGGTCTCTTGGCCGGAGCGGGCCGTTTGCCCTTGGCCTTCACTCGACTGGCCTGCCAGCTCTTCTTAGCGCGGGGAGGGCGGGGCAACTTGGGAGGCGACCTCTTCTGCTGTTTCCTTAAAACAGTAGTGAAAAGACATGAAGGCTGCTGGTACAAGAAAGAATCCAGAACAATGGTTTCTAAGTGAAATATTCCACCCTGACCCTTTTCTTTGATGCTCAAACCATCTAACCAGGTGCAGCAACAGCTTAGTAGACTTAAACCAGATGTAAAACTGGAAATGATTTTATAATCAGCACTCCCATGCACTTAGCAAGTATTATAGATGAGGGATTTGAAGCAGTATTTATTCATGCACCATCTTAGCCATCATGTACACTACTGTGGCTGGGTGGCACAGTGGTGCAACAATTAGCACTGAAGCCTCACAAAGCCTGGGCTGTGTCCAGATGAAGCTCTAATTCCAGCCATGTTTATGTGGAATTTGCATGTTCCGCCTGTGTCTGAGTAGGTTTCTTCCTCACAGCAAGATGTTTCAGGTGATTTGAAGAACCTAAAGTGCCCAGAGTGTGTGTATGTGTGTTACACTGATCTGCTGTATACACGGGTGAATAACCGTAAGGAACTTTGTGTCACCTATATACTACTTAGTAATCAGAGTGTCACTCTTTGGAGAAAAGCATATGCAACAAAAATCAATAAATGTAACAGTGTAAACAATTTACATTTTATTAAATTACACCTGGAACACATAAGCATTTGGCTTATCTAAGTCATATGCAAATTAGTGTGTACTTTTCCATTAGCAAACTGTCACCAAATCTATCCCCTCATCTGTCTGGGGTCTCCTTTGTAACAACTTTGAAGACACAAAACTGATCATAAATTGTACATGTGACCTTATGAAGAAATTGAACCCATCTGATGTGAAAATGTTTTTGTCCTTAAAACGTCCTGAGATCTATGGGTGGCACAGCGAGCAGCGCTGCTGTTGCATAGCGCCTGGGTGGTGCGAGAGAACGTGGGTTTGATCCCTGCTCAGTCTGTGTGGCGTTTTCATTTTCTCCCCGTGTCTGTGTGGGTTTCCTCCAGGTTCTCCGGTTTCCTCTCACAGTCCAAAGACATGCTGTTCAGGTTCACCCATAGTGTGTGAGTGACAGAGAGTGTGTGTGTGTTCTACTGATGTATGGATGAGTGACCCATTGTAAGTAGTGTATCTAGCAGTGTAAGTGTAAGGTGTGTGGGCTGATAACACTACATAAAGTTCACTGGAAGTTGCTTTGGCGAAAAAAGCATCTGCCAAGTGAATAAATGTAAAATGTATGCAACTACTCCTTGGCCAACACTCGGGGTGTCACTTGGCCCTTTTACTAGATGGACACATACACGCTCTACTCTGGACACCAACAATTCATAAAATCACTCGAGTGAGAAAAGTTTAATTTGCCATTAATACATTTTGATATGTCTCAATTATCCAATTTTTATCCAGCATGCGCTCAAAATGAAAAATAAAGCATAGACCACCGACAAAAGACTGACTGAAAATACACATGTAAAGTTTACATTTGAAACTTTTCTCCAAAGCAAGGTTTATAATGTTAAGGTATGTACAATTATTTACCAATTTATACAGCTGGATATCCCCCCCCAAGCAATTTAGGGTAAGTACCTTGCTCAAGGGTCCTACAGCTGGATGTGGGGAATTGAACCTGTGACCTTTGGGTCCAATGCAGCTGTAACTGCTATACTACCAGCTGCCCCCAGTTGAGTTTACAGTTAAAATTATCTCTTGGGGTGTTAACAGAATTATAGCTAGGACTGTTTTCTATATGTATTTTCAGCATGTTGTACTAAATGCTAAGTAAGTTCAAATTTGCATTGAAAATTTTCAGAGACCTGTATTTCTTTTATTTCATTTAGTATTTATGACTTTATAGTATTTTGCAGTTGTGGTTCATACTTGTATTTGTCTCTTTTTGGAGGATCTTAGTGATATCTTCTGATCACTCCTGAGAAACATTATAACTTGTCAGCCTTGTTTTATATTTGGGGTTGTAATTTTTTTTTTTTTTTTTTTTTTAGAAAAAGATCCTGTCCATATCTGAAACAGACACGTCAGTATTTGAAATGTGAATAGTTACCATTCAGACAATGCTGTTTGCCATCTGACAGACCTCACATTGTAACCGCAGACTAGATACCCACCTTTTCTTTGGAGGAGGTCCTTCATCTTCGTCGGAGTCCTCTTCCTCAGAGTCCCTCTCGTCTGACTCTGAGTCCTCCTGTCTCCTGCGTTTAGATTTCTCCTTTTCTTTATTTTTATCTGGAAACAGCACTGCAGGACTGTTGGAGAGGGTTGGACACGTGATCAAATACACTTCAAAGACTGCCAAAAACATGTGCAGACTGAGCACTTAGATCTATGATCTGATTACTGATGTCACTCAGTCACTTTCACTGACTGCTTTTCAGTGTCACAGTGGTCTGGAGCCTGTCCTGGAATCGCTGGGCAGTACACTCTGGATGGGATGCCAGTCTACTGCAGCTTTGCCCCACACACACACACACACACACACACACACACACACACACACACACACACACACCTATTCACAGTTTACGAGTAATTTAGCATTGCCATTCCACCTGAACTAGATGTCTGTGGGAGGAAACAGCAGCACCCATAGGAAACCCACGCAGACTCCACACAGACTGAGCTGTATTCAAGCCTATGCCCGAACAGCCCAGGTGTAGCGCCATGATTATGTATGTTATATATTTTTTTATACCACTTCCTCCCAACATGACTCCATTAAAACAATTTAACACTGTACGAGGAACTCCAGTCACAATTTTCAAAACCATCTGGACATGTTTGCCAAGACTGTTCAGCACCGCTCCCATGTCACAAAAACACACAGACCACCACCAACATCCAAAACGTAAGAATTCTAACACACCGCCTACCTGGGGTAATAGGGGTAGGAGAGCTGGTAGGACCCATTCAAACCATTGCCAGTAATCTGCTCCATCCAACCCATTTTCTTGCACCTTTGAAGGGTCCTCCTGAGGTTTCCCACTGTTGGAAGAAAATCGGAACCGTTAGTGCTACACCAAGATAATCACAACCCTGTTGACGGGTTAAGTGGCATTTTTTAAGGACATGGACTTATAATCAAAAGTTTACCAGCGTGAACTATTGTTTAGCAAGGCACTTATTATATGATCCAGGAAAGTATCAAAACATGTCTCAACAGACAATTGTAAGTCACTTTGAGATTAAAGTGTTGACTGAGCAACAAAATAAACGACGTGACCTTTTGTTCACATCAGCAGTACAGGACGTAGTCACTACGTGGTCCTGAAGCACGAGAGACGGGCCGCCATCAGCCTTCTTTAGTCTCACCCAGTTTGTAGACCTTGCTGTCCTTGTGTGTTTCCAGCAGGAACTTGCGCAGGGTGGTGATGCTACAAGTCTTGGGCTCATTCATGGCTGTGATGGCTGTCAAGATGGCTTCCTCCAGCTCCCCTCCCTGCAGGAGGGGCTGATCACTTGCCTTCTTCAGCTACAATGCAAAGGAAGTGACCTCGTTAACCGACAGCTGTGCAACATCCCCATTAAACAGTGCGACACCAAACACGGCCGAACAACTACAGATATGAGAGCTTTCAGCGTGAAACGTCTCACAGTAGTCAATATGTTTCAAAATCAGTTTGAACATTTTTGACCATAAGAGATGTATTGAGGTGGTTGAAAATGGTCATCTGCCCCAACCACAGTCACTGCAGACATACATGCCATTTGGCTACTTGTCAATTCAGAAAAATGCTAATCATCGACTTCAATTGTCACCCATTTCAATCACCAGTTCACCTCCGTCAGAATCACCTGTAATCCATAAATAATTCTGATGTGCTTGCAGAAAACTTCATTTTTTTTAAATTCAGCAAACAAAAACAAATTTGGCTCCTTCTAAAAGATCCAAGTACCAACTGAGAGGGGGAGGGGAAAAAAAAAAAAAACGGTTTGAACCTGAAAAGTTCCCGAAGCTCCCTTCCCAGTGATCTGCTCAAGGTGGCCTTTGTCCACAGCTCTCTGCAGGGCACTCTTCAGGAGGTCGGGTCTGTAAAGGAACCAGAGGCTTTTTAATAACAAAAATGACCTCATCAACAAGCATATAGATAAAGTGATGCAACATGGCAAAAGGTTCCCCGTAACAGTAAGTTCTGTTTCAGTTCTTCACCACTAACTTATGTAAAATAACGAATGCATCATCAACCCCTACGGCTCTGTCCTATCACACACACAGCTTCCTCTGACCCCGAAAAGACAATGCGAAGGACCTTTGCTCGATGTTGAACTGAGGGAAGTGCTGCTCCAGATACTTCTTGATGAGGACGTAGGAGGCCTCCTTGGGCTCACACAGACGAGTGATGATGAGCGGCAGCGTGTCTCCCAACGTCTGCAAACAGTTGTAGTGGGAATCATCTTCAGTGCCACTTACTACCTGTTCCCGTCAAACACCGTTAACAAAAAAGGCTTGGACCTTTATCTGCAACTGTCATGCAGCTTTTGATATTCACAATTAACAAGTAGCCATAACAACATTCTATACTCGTTCCAATTTCACACACATGGCTATACTCATCATCACCATCAGCACTACCACCACCTACCTGGTTGCCTGATTTTGGTGACTGCCTGCCAACAGTGAAACTTCCAGAGAATCCCTTCCCCTTCAGCTAGAAGTGACATGAGGTGCATGAGTTACAAAATGAACTCATATCCACATGCATGCTTATACCTGTGACAGCTGGACGCTCACAGGAGATCAAGGATTGAGCGACAATCTGTCCGAGGGCCACTGCTCATAACACTATTCATTGTACCAGATACGTCTGACTAAGAAGAGGACATCAAGTAACACCTGCTTGACAACACCCTTCTCCACCAGTCGCTTTAATGCCTTCCTGATGAGGAATTTCTTCTTGTCCAGCTCCAGGGAGGCATATTTCTTCACAATGTAGTTCCTGATGGCATAGGTGGAAGCTCCAGACTTGTCCTTGCAGGCCTGTGGGAACATGGCAGAGCAGCTGACAAAGCGCTGACTCTGGAACAGAGTTTTGACTTATCAAAAGATGTGTGTTAGTGTGAGTTAAGTTGGCATCACACCCACGTAGAGTACCCAACACAGGAAGGTCACCGAAACTGCATTCATCTGGACTGTTAAGCAAATATTAAACACCTGTCAATCTTTACTGAACCTGTCAGTATTGATCTAACGAAAAGCTCGGAACCAATGGACACAAATTCCGTTTTACTCCACTTTCCAGAAGGCAGTACAATATTATTTATCCAGGCTAAGCAGTTCCCCTCCAGAGCATGCAGGAACAAATGTCACGACTCTACCTGGATTAAATATTTCAGATCAAGGTACTGACTGGCAGATATCACAGTCCAGAGGGTATTTTGGTTTATATTCTGCCTTACAGTGTATCACTCAACCTTGATTGGAATTTTGATTGAATGCACTGTACAAAATAAATTGAATGAAATAAATTGAATGAGAACCCTTCCCCTCTCTGATTTCCCTCTTATTAAGCTTCACTGGCAATCAAATACAAGCTGTACGATTCTGCAAAAAAAAAAAAAAAAAAAAAAAAAAAAAAAAAAAAGAAGCCATTTCTAAATTATTATTGTACATTGAGCTTCTTAACACACGTACAGAATGGAGCCAGAGCGCTGTTCATAAATCATTTTGTTCGTAACTCCAAAGTCACACCTCCAAGCCATAATCCCCAAGTTTAGAAGGCCTGACTTTGGAGTTACGAACAAAATGATAGCCATCCTCCGATTTATTTATGAGTTATGTTAAAAATTTTGGATACAATTACATTAGAGAAACAGCTGGAACAACCCTAAACTTTAATACTCGTATTAGCTTTAAGCTCAATAAAAATTTTAAATGACAAAATTAAGACACATTAAAACTTGTACCCAATGGTGTTGGTCAAGAACACTGACCTAGAGGACAAAAGGTAAGGACACAATGTAAACAGCCTCTGCACAAGTGTGTGCACTTCTATTTAGAAGGACTGCGGTGAAGGGGACTCCATTCAACCAGGTTTACCGTGCAGGAATAAGGCCATTAAAGACATGGAGTTTGAAGCAAGTGGGTGAGTGAGATGGGGGCACAGACCTGGATCGCTTCAATCACTATGTCGTCCACCTTTGGCTGGTTGTACAGGGAAACAGTAGTGGTGCGCTTGCTGAACGACATGGTTGCCCAGGCAGGAATGGTCTTTTTCACCCTTTTCCCCTTTTCTTTTTCTTTCCCAGTGTCCTTCTCCCTGCAATTGTTCCAAGTGATAATGAACATCTTTAAGAAGGTCGCAGTGAACAGGAGCCTATCCCGGAAGCATTGGGCGCAGGGCTGGGCTGGGGGGCGGTACACCCTTGATGCGACAGTCTGGTCCCTCACAGACCTGCCGCACTCACACTCGCACCACAGGCAATTTAGCATTGCCAATCCACCTGAACTGCATGTGTTTGGACTGTGGGAGGAAATGAGAGCACCCAAAGGAATCCCCACAATTACCTCATTCTTCAAATAAAAACAAAAAAATAAGATAACATTTGCCAATGACATATCATCAAGGTATGATTTGGGGCAACCGATTTGTGCTGCAGAAACAATTACCTAGTAAGAGGACAAACTGAGTGAGTGATGGACTGGAATAGAAAAGACACACAAGGCCTGTCAGGAACAGGGCTAAAAAACTGAACAGCTGTTGGGGGCACAGAGTAGCACAAGAGAAGAAAAATTATGAATCGAGCCGCTTACTTCTCTCCTTTCTCCCCTTCGCCACCGTTTTCAGCCTGCTTCTCGTCGCCTTTCTCCTCCGTGTCGGTGGCCTTCACGTTGTCATCCTGTCCTCCTCCTTTCTCCTCCTGGGCTGGAGCGGCAGGGGGTACCTCCTGCTCCTCCCCCGTGGAGGCTGACTCTTCCGAACTGGCGGTGGGCTCCGCCGAGGGAGGGACGGCCTCCTCTGTGAATAGGAAAATGCAGAAAGCGCTCGCTGTGACTGTGAACATAAGGCCTCCACTGAGCCTCCGCCACACAGTAAATCACAGTAGAAGAGTAAAGACAGTAGTGGGGCAGCGCTCAATCCACGCATGATGCCCTTAACATGGGAGCGGTCACATAATAAATACTACTAATTATGATCTTGGGGCGCGGTGGCACAGCGGATGTGGCCGGGTCCTACTCTTTGGTAGGTCTGGGGTTCGAGTCCTGCTTGGGGTTCCCTGTGACGGACTGGCATCCCGTCCTGGGTGTGTCCCCTCCCCCTCCAGCCTTGCGCCCTGTGTTGCTGGGTTAGGCTCCGGCCGCTGCGACCCCACTCGAGGAAAGTAGCTTTAGCCACTGTGTGGAATTATGATCTTTTTATTATTACTCAGTACCTTTATTTAATACAAGGTACCTTTCATTTAACTGTTTATTAGTGAACTTTACAGTAACATCCTTTTCAACAGCAGGGTATAGTTACGCTATCAATTGCAGTAGATCGTGAACTGGTTAGAGATTCCGCCCCCCCTGGACTCAGAGGTCATAGGTTTAAATCTCACCTCCTGCTGTTAATACCCTTGAGCAAGGTATTCACCCTGAATTGCTCTGGCAAAAAATTACCACACCGTATAAAGGGGTAAATCACTGCAAGTCACTGTGCAGAAAAGCGTCGCCTGAAGGAATAAATACAAGTTAAGCTGACCAAGGGCTGTACAGCAGGAGCAGGAACTGAATCAGGGACTTCAGCAAAAGAGTCCTAACCAGTAATTCACTGGCTAGTAATAACAGAAGAATCTTACAATAGAAGCCACCCGGACAGATGGATATTTAGCTGACCTAACAGAGGTCAAAGGTCAACGGTCCTTCTACTCTGATACTTGGTTCTTGACCTGTGAAATCCTGCTTTTCCGACAGGTATTACTCCGGATGGAAATTCCTCCGGCTCCTTTCGCTCAAGCATGGCTTAGAGTACGTTTACTCCAAACCCCACAGCACTGCAGCGTCCAGGAGTCGAACCCAGCACCATCCTCTCACCTCCTTCTGGGGTGGTCTTGGGGGGCGTCTCCTGGGAGGAGGTCCGAGCGGCCGCACGACGGACAGGCATGTCGCAAACCTGAGGGAACAAAGGAGAGGAAAGGAAAGGAAAGGAAAGGAAAGGAATGAGGAGGCGCACGTTGAGTCAAGGGCCCGTTCCACGTTCACGTTCACCACGGGCACGTTGGTTTGTTTGTCTGGCACGTGCACCGCGGCGGCCAATCAGAGCGGCCGCGCATCTGTCATTTCACTGCCCGCATTAACATGAAGCGATGGTGTTCGAAAGCTTCAACAAATGTAAAGGAACACCTTTATGGCACGTAGTAGTCCACATTCCCAAGAGTGCAATTAAACTAAGGAATTTTGTATTATTAAAAAACATAAATAATAAAGGGAATGGACATGCATGAGCGTGTCAAATAAAATTTACATGCGCGAATCTGAGGCGAGACTTTCAAATCAACAGTTCAGGTGATTTACTCATGCAGCTATGGCAAAAAGTGTGCAATAATCGCAGGCTCGGTCTGCACGTTTGGAAAGATGGATTCATGGAAACGGACGTGTCTGCGGGACGAACGAGAGGAGAAACGCTTTGCCGCCGTTCGCAGCTCAGCCGCCTCAACACTTGACATTTGGGTCTTCAGCGAGCGACGGCGCGAAAAGCGTGCCAATGCGGTGCAGCGCATCCCGCGCCGACGAGCAGGAGAAACATGGCCATCTTGTCCCTTTTTTTTTTCCCTGCACGACTCAGTAATGGCGTTGCAATGAGCTGCTCTCAAATGCAAGAAGTTGCAATGGCAGACAAAGCCCCCCAGTGCGCGAGAAGCGCCGCCGTGCACCCCTCGTGATGGCGTAACCCGTTGCGAACGGCCCATTTCTCCAGCTTACCTTTTGTGATATCGTACTAGTCTAATGTTTGTAATCAAACGGTCCCCTCGTCTTTATTTAGAACGGCATCAGTTCGCTCGCTCCGCCCCCTTCGGACGTGCACGTCATCGCGACGTCGCCGCGCTGCGTGCTCCCGCGACGGGCGTGTCCTTTGTTGAAGCGGCTCGTGCGCGGGGGAGCGTGCCGAGTCTCGCGCACGGAGTTGTCGGCGCTGTCGCTTCAGGCGTTCGCGGAGAGCGCTTATTCAGCCCTGTTTTCGAGGGATTTTAGAGTACACATCGTCACAGGTCACGTTAAAATGCTGTTTAGGGACAGCGTGGTCAAAGGAAAGCGTCCGGACTATCCATTCGCAGCAGCAGCGTACATAACGCACAGCGATATAAACATAACCCTCTGCGCACTCTGTTAAACGTTTTCGTATCTGACTCGCTGTACGTTATGTTTCCGCGGATCACCACACACTGAAAGGAATCACATTCATGAATTTTCTTCGTTTCTTCGTCCCAGCTGCTGGTATTACGAGTAACGAAACGCTGAGTGAAGCCGAGCTGCCGGCCTGAGAAGAGCGCGCGTCACCGCCAGGTGACAGTAAAGAGCCGCGCACGTGATCCGGCCGCTGCCACCGCTGGATGGAAACAGCGAAACACTCCGCTCTACTTCACTGTGAAATACAGTATGCCCGTGTGGGGCAACAGTCCTGAAACATTTACATTCACTTAACTGATGCTTTTCTCCAAAACAACTTACAGTGTGAAGCAGCTATGTACAGTTATTTACCAATTTATACAGCTGGGTAATTGTACTAGGGCATTTTAAGGTAAGTAACTTACTCGAGGGTACTACCAGAGATGAGATTTGAATGTGCAACCTTCGGCTCTAAGGTCTAATCACTACACCAGCTCTCCTTTACACCCACCTTGACATCTGTTTTGCATGTCTGCCCACAGTCCTGCCGAGACCTTAAGCTGATGTCCTACCAGACTTTTTCCGTTAACACCCCACACTCAAGCATCGCTCGGGTCCAGCCGGCCCTGGAAGAGCAGATCTTCCCTGCGCAGCTCGCTGTCGCCACCATCTACAGCATGAGTGCTCACCGTCTCCATTTATAGAGCTGGGTAATTTTACCAGATCCATTTATTGCAAGTACCTTGCTCAAGGGTACTACAGCTGGAGGTGGGATTTGAACCTGCAACCTTTCTGTTCAAAGGCTCCAGCTTTAACTACATCATCACCAACTACCGCATTACTACACTGCTCAAAAAAATTAAAGGAACACTTTGAAAACACATCAGATCTCAGTGGGGGGGGGGAATCATGCTGGATATCTCTACTGATAGGGACTGGGTAATGTGTTAGGAACGAAAGGATGCCACATTGTTAGATGGAAATGAAAATTATCAACCTACAGAGGGCTGAATTCAAGGACACCCTGAAAATCAAAGTGAAAAAATGATGCGGCAGGCTAGTCCATTTTGCTGAAATTTCATTGCAGCAACTCAAAATGGTCTTCAGTAGTTTGCATGGCCCCCACGTGCTTGTATGGATGCCTGACGATGTCAGGGCATGCTCCTAATGAGATGACGGATGGGGTGCTGGGGTATTCCCTCCCACATCTGGACCAGGGCATCACTGAGCTCCTGGACAGTCTGAGGTGCAACCTGGCGGCGTCGGATGGACCGAAACATAATGTCCCAGAGGTGTTCTGTTGGATTTAGATCAGGCGAGCGTGTGGGCCATTCAATGGTATCAATTCCTTCATCCTCCAGGAACTGCCTGCATACTCTCGCCACATGAGGCCGGGCATTTTCGTGCACCAGGAGGAACCCAGGACCCACTGCACCAGCGTAGGGTCTGACAATGGGCCCAAGGATTTCATCCCGATACCTAATGGCAGTCAGAGTGCCATTATCTAGCCTGTAGAGGTCTGCGTGTGCCTCCATGGATATGCCTCCCCAGACCATCACTGACCCACCACCAAACCGGTCATGCTGAACGATGTTACAGGCAGCATAACGTTCTCCACGGGCCCTCAGGCCACCCTCATGAAGTCTGTTTTTGATTGTTTGATCAGAGACATTCACACCAGTGGCCTGCTGGAGGTCATTTTGTAGGGCTCTGGCAGTGCTCATCCTGTTCCTCCTTGCACAAAGGAGCGGATACCGGTCCTGCTGATGGGTTAAGGACCTTCTACGGCCCTGTCCAGCTCTCCTAGAGTAACTGCCTGTCTCCTGGAATCTCCTCCATGCTCTTGAGACTGTGCTGGGAGACACAGCAAACCTTCTGGCAATGGCACGTATTGATGTGCCATCCTGGAGGAGTTGGACTGCCTGTGCAACCTTTGTAGGGTCCAGGTATCATCTCATGCTACCAGTAGTGACACTGACCCTAGCCAAATGCAAAACTAGTGAAAAACAGTCAGAAAAGATGAGGGAAAAAATGTCAGTGGCCTCCACCTGTAAAACCACTCCTGTTTTGGGGGTCATCTCATTGTTGCCCCTCTAGTGCACCTGTTGTTAACTTCATTAACACCAAAGCAGCTGAAACTGATTAACAACCCCCTCTGCTACTTAACTGACCAGAACAAGGAGTTTAATTGACTTAATGCTATACTCTGATTAAAAAGTGTTCCTTTAATTTTTTTGAGGAGTGTATAAGGCTATAGAGGTAAAAGTGTCTCTGTCCACCTGTGGGGGTCACATTTCCTAAGTATTTCATTGCAACACATTTACAAAGTACAGATAGAGTAGAGGTGTCCGATTAAATGCTGGACAGCTGGTAGCGTAGATTATAACTGCTGCCTTTGGACCCAAAGGTTGCAGGTTCAATCCCCTTCTCTGGCTGTAGTACTCTTGAGCAAGGTAATTACCCTAAGCTGCTCCACTAAAATTACCCTGCTCTATAAATGGGTAAACAGTTGTAAGTTGCTTTGGAGAAAAGTGTCAATTAAATGTAAATTTAAAAACAGCCTTGTGTCTAAATGCCAGCACCTTTCACTTGACATGACTCTTGAGTCAGCAGTTAAAGAGCAAACACTGTGCCATTTTCTTCTTCAGGGGCAGAACACTTTCACTGTCGTTTGCAGAGGCTACAGCCTATAAAAATACTCCATGGCCACACCTGTAGGTTCAAACCAAGTGCAAAACTTGCATTAGTAAAGGACCTGTTGGGACCTGGAGTTCAGCACTGAAAATCTGAAGAGCATCCTGAGAGGCAGCATTAGCAGCACATGTCCTCCATTGAAGTCTTCAGCTGCACTTTTGAGAAAAGTGCCAAATGGAAGGAATTGTCTATATTTATTCATTTAGCAGATTCTCTTCTCTGAAGCGGTATACATCTCCGAGAATACAAAAAGTGAATTACATCAACAGACTTCACTGCAGATGAAGCCATTCACACCAGAAGAAAAATAAAATCAATCCAATCACTGCTTAAAGCAAAATCTGGTAAAGCGCAATAGGGCAAATATTTCGTACAGGCATTATATTTATATTAAATTTAGTCTCACAGGCAAGCTGGGAAAACCATGGCTAGAGAACGTTGTAATGTTTTGACCCAAGTATGGCTTCAAATAACTGAAATTAACACAAAAAGCACACTACAAAAATGTACTGTCCCTACACTGTAGAACTGTTAATGCCGCAAGTGAAGAACGGACTTGCTATTGTATTCAAGGCTAACGTGCATCGCAGAACTCATGAGTCATGGCCACGGTCACCGTTCTTATCCGATAAGCTTCTACAGACACCTTACTGAATGTCTGGGAAATGTATTTTGGAATCTGAAGCAAAGAGATGCCTAGATATTGTGTCACAGAGTTCTTGATCTCTCTCAAAGAAATCGTGTGGTCCAGAAGAGCTCATTCTGTACTTGCGCTCTCGTGTTGGAGACCCTGAACAGAGCATGAGGCATGGTGTAAATCCAAGTGAACAAAAGCTCTCTTTGTTCAGAAATGTGTCTGTTGACGGTCTTCTGTCAGGTCTTCAGCTGTGGGATGAGCTGCTGTCACTGATTCCACAATTGGACATTAAACATTATGCCCAAAGGGAGAGTAAGCGACTCTTAGCTGCTCTACTGAAGCCAAGAAAATGGCCAAGTTTGATATGACAGCTCCTCACACTGCCCCCAAGCTCATTATTTGTCAAGGTGTGCAAAACTTTTCTCCGCATACAGCATGGTGCGAGTCAGTGAGCCTCACGATCTTGCAAGCAGCACTGCGTAAACCGGACCTTACATTCATTTCTACTCGTTTGACATTTTTTTTTTTGGGGGGGGGGAAATGGCCCAAAGGACTTGTGCTCTTACCAAAACCTGGTACTCCCTCGTTCGTTTTTCAAGAATCACCTCTCGTTACATCAGTGCAACACGATAAGAGCAAAATAGCTCAAAGTGCCTGCCTCCAGTGTCACCGATACAAAAATACACCCGATACACCCATGCTTTTTAAATAGCTTCATCTTTAATTTATTTACAAGCTTTAAATTTACTCTAGTCTGAAGTATTACAAGCACTTCACGTTCAGGAAGCTCACTTGGTACTCGAGTTCTCGTACAGCAAAGCTTCTTTCATGGTTTGTTCTTTGTTGTCAGTAAATTCTTCTGAGAGTCGCAGTGTCCTGAATGCATATTTCGGCCTGTTTGTAGGATTATATACACATTTCACAGAGCGAGCCAAAGCAAAGGGAACGGTTCCGATGGTTATTCAGTAATAATCTTTAACCTCTGACCTTTCCCCTATAACTGCCTCCCCTTCCTCCCCGCCACAGTAACTCATTTTTACACTTAATTTCACCCATCTATGCACGGAATCCAGGGAGGCTATCCTTTCCATGATTGTTATTATTATTATTAATATCATTATTATTTTTGTTATCGCTGATGTCCTCATGAGCATCTGCAAATGTTAAATAAACTTCCATATTTGAAGTCCTTAAAAAAATAATAAATTAAAGAGTTCAAAACCTATGCATCTCTTTCAAAGTAATCGTATTTTAAGTCTTTTCTCTTAAAAGTAGCAAAAGAAGAGAGTTAAAATTGAAAACAAAAATATTTTCTATAAATTACACGCGTGTTTCGTGTTCCCCTTTGCTGGAATTGAGATGCGAAAAGCCACACGTGGAGCTGTACCAAGAAGGTCCATCCATCACCACGTCCTTAGTTCTGTGCATGTTTCCTTTTTGCTTTTAAGATGCAGTTGTTGTTTTCGGAGGGGGGGGGAAGAGGGGGAGGAGGGAAAAAAAAAAAAAAAAAGAAGAAAAAAGCGCCTCGCTGTGCGGGTTGGTGGAGACATCCCCTCCGTCCCGCTTTCACCCTCATCAATTATCTTCAGACTCTTCCTCGGCCTCACGTAGCCAGGTGAAGAAGGCTGTGACGGACTTGAGGGCCACACCCTTCCCCAACTGCTCCGCAGGGTCCTTGCTGGCCTCCCACTTGTAGAAGGCGTCCTCCGAGATGACGTCTTCGTCGTACAAGCAGTCAAAGAACATACGGAGCAGGTCTGAGGGTAAAAGGACAGGAACAGTGTTTACACTAAAGCGGCCTGTTTCTGCTCAAAATTACTTATTCCTAATATCATTACAAGAAAAAGATATCAAAGCGCAAACATGCCATGTCAGCCTCAGATGAACCATATTGTCTACATTTGCAAAATAAAACCTCAGTGGTCACAGTTGGTCTGTGCATCTGACAGCTCCGACTCACTTACAGGGCCCTTAAAAATCATGGGGTGCAACACCACAAAACGGCTGAAAGGAGCTTCTCTCTACTAACAATTCATAAGACAAAGAAGATTTCAACTAGGGTTCAGGAGAGACTTAAAGGGAAGAGAAAAATAAGCCAAAACAAAGAGCCAACACCACAGTGGACAAAATTTTCTCCCTTTTCCTTTGGCCCTGGTTTTAACACAGGAGGAGAAGTAGTATTTCAAGCTTAAAGTCCAAACGGCTTCTTAATAGGGGCTTTTTATGTAAAGGAAGTGCACTTACTGGGAGGCTGATCAAGTGTAACTATCAATGCTTGAAGTGCATAAAGTGCTTGCAGTTGTCGCTCAGTGTCTGAGTTAAGGTACTTGAGTAATACAGGCAATCTCCTCTGGATTATGGCGGTATCAACTCGACAAGAAGTGCCCTCACCTAGAAAGAGGGGGAGAAAAGAAGATGTCAGCAGTCAACCTGTGATTCAATGTGGAAAGAGAGGGACTTATACACAGTAAGCACTCAAAGTGTACACACCCTTAAGTTTGATGTACACAATGAAATCAAGACAGATTGTGAGAGACCTGTTTTTTTTTTTTTTTTTTTTTTTTAAAGATCTTACATTACTTCATTTAGCAGACACTTTTCCAATGAACACTGTATAGTGTTACCAGCCCACACACCTTATTCATCATGGTGACTTACACTGCTAGATACACTACATCCACTGGGTCACTCATCCATACATCAGTGAAACACACATTCTCTCTCTCTCTCACACACACACGGTGACTTTTTCCATCAATATACCTGAACAGCATGTCTTTGGACTATAGGAGGAAACCCACACACAGATATGGGGAGAACATGCAAGCTTCACACAGACTGAGCGGGGATTAAACCCATTGCCTCTTGTACCACCCAGGTGCTGTGAGACAGCAGTGCTGCTTGCTGTGCCACTGTGCTGCCCAGAACAATTTAGAGCCACAGTACATTTATTTGTATTTATTTCTCTGACACGTTTCTTCAAAGCACTTACAATGTTAAGGTTACAATTATTTACCCATTTTTACAGCTGGGGAATATTACTGGAGCAATTTAGGGCAAATACCTTACTCAAGGGTACAACAGCCAGAGGTGGGAAACAAACTTGTCACCTTTGGGTTCAAGGGCAATAGCTGTAACCACAACACTACCAGATGTCCTTGGTAAAGGGACAATATTAAATACTGAATAATCTTCAAATAATATTGAAGTTAAAAATGAAAGCATGACTATTTTTAATGATCCTAAAAGTCAAGTCTGCAATGCTGTTTTTGGACAGGTGTGCACACTTTTGTGGAAGCGCCTTTTGCCTTCACTACAGCTGAAACTGCTTCAATAGGTCTTCATTTACTGGATCTTGCAGTTTTACCCCATTCTTCTTAGAAGTACAGTTCTAGTTTGGGTAAACTGCAAGGTGATCTCTTACGAACAGCCCTCTTTAGGTCAGTCCTTTAACCGAGTCAAAAACACATCAGGAAAATCTGGTTAGATTTAACAGAGCACTAAATTTCAGAAGTGATGCTAAACTTCCTGGAATTCACACACCCAATGGTAAGCACAATGATGTCCTCAAAGACAATATGTCCAGCTCACTCCACATCTTCAAGGAGAGAGAGAGAGAGAGACAGAGAGAGAGAAAAAGCTCCTGTGGCTGGAAAACATTAACTTAGCACTGGAACTGAAGGGAAGGCTGATAGCACAGCGGTCAGAACCATCACCTTCTAAATGAAGAACACAGGTTGTTATACCTTTGAGCAGGATACTGTCTCTGAAATGCTCTATTAAAAATGACATGTACAAATGGGTGAATCACTATCTGTAGATTTGTATGCAAAAGTAAAACTCAGGTCGTGTGGGACAGAGGATTCTGTTAAACCAATCAATAACCCCTGAGGCCGAGGGGCATGCCACCACACACTTTCCAGCCTTACCTTTCACAGCTGCCTTGCACACTGCGGTCATTAAAGCTCTCAGGAATGGAGGAGAACTCATCTCACATTCATCTAAATGAGCCTTAAATTCACAAGAAACACCACCACACACTGTTAGTTCAACACAGACCTACATACATCCGACACACTAGCACAGACAGGCAACACCACACATTTACTAACTTCAGGAAGGAAACGGTTGTTTCAGTGCACATCTATATGTGATCAGTACATTTAAGTGTTAGGAAGTCTAAAATTAAGCTATACAGTAAATCTAAAGTTTTATTTGGACTTTAAAACACTGCCATAGCAAATGAGGACTAATTTTAACATTGTCAGGCCTTTTTTGGTCCTTCTGTTTCGTCACTTCTCTAACCCTTCCGTCGTACAGGAGAACACAGGCAATAATACAACAGCTACATCATTATTAAAGAGCACCCCGATGCAGCGGGAGAGCCATACCTCGACCCAGTCGAAGATTTGTTCGTCACTCGCCGCGTCCTCCATGAGGAGCTTCTCCAGCTGTGTGTTCAGCTCCTGGGGAGACAGAGCCCTCCCGGAGAGCTGTGTGCTTGGGCTCAAGCAGTCCGACATAGTGAACTCCAGTTTCTAGTGGAGGATCAAAGAGTCTGTTACACGACTGCACTACCTGGGGTGGGGGGGGGGTGGGGTTGGGGAGTCTTCATCCTCACCTGATCAGAGATGAAGGTATGCACATCTTCTCCCTCAGGTAGGAAATCTCTCCAGCTGAAGCCAGATTCCTTCCATAAGGCCCCGACTTTCCTATGGCTCTGTTGGCAGCGGGACACCCGGACAGGAGGAGGACACCCATGAGCGTACAGTATTCAGTCATCCACATTAGTTCCGCTCCAAGTATCAGACCATTAGCATCAATGTTAAGGAAAAGCACGAGGAAGGAGTCCAGAGATACAGTGGAAAGAACTCAAATCGCTTACCATTTGTTTGCATAGCAGGTGCAGTATTTCGGAAAATAATATTCCAGCTCTTCCCACAGGAAGAAGAGGTTTGCTTAATTCACTGCAGACACAAAACATATTAAATTTCTACTTCGCACATAACCTTTGCCCAGAAACCAGCGACAAGTTTTTCGCTGAGCATAAATGCGTTTAGTGAAACTCGTCGTCCGACAGCATCGATAACAAAACGGTAGCTTTGGGATAACCAGTTACACAAGTCAAAACACACGGTAACACAGCAGAAATACACTGTGACCTGATATTCCTCTTGGTGGGGAGCCACTGATTCACTTCACAGAAATTAAATAACGCAATTACATTTTTCAAAGTTCTTAGCTATGTCAATTTTTGTGTTCATTATGATTGGTCAGTTTACCAATTATAAAAATACCCCTAGCTCTTCTGCAGTGTCATTATTTTGGTACTTTACAGCCATTGGAAGATACTAGAAGGCACCAGCACATTTTAGAAACTACCAAAATATTGTAGGGACCATAAGATCCTGAAATATTAAATTTAAAAAAAAATTAAAAATTTAGAAAATTCAAAATTCTTGACATTAGAGATTTTTGCACCGGATTCCAAGCACCGAATATTGTTAAAAAATTGAAATATAATATGAACTAATGTCAGAAGTATGATAAATGTAACAAAACAATGGAAAATGTGAGGGTGGGGGGTTAAAGTTGTTAAATAATTGCTGCATGTTGATGGTTTTGTGGAGCCAACACCTCCGTTTCATCACACAAACCTCTGCATCAACTTATAAACACAAGTAACATTACAGGTGTGTGTATTTTTTCATGCTGATGGTACAGATTATTTCTGTAATGCAACATATAGCGGGAAAGTATCTGACTGCGTAGGGAATTTAAGGCTGGAAGACTAGCCTGTGTTCTCAGATGGGATGGTGATCGGAGACTAATTTCCCTAATCTCTGGCCTGCTCTGTTTCAACTATGATCTTGGAGGTCGACCACGTGGAACCCTGTCCAGGCGCCCTTGACCCTGCTGACTAGGACTCTGTGCCAACGCTGCGGCGTCGGTCAAGTGGCTTGTGGCTTTGTGGGTGCGTGAAGAACATGTCTCTGGTTGTGTGCTGAGGAACGAAAAGGGAGATCGGAGTGTGTATGCCAGGCTGGTCTTTGGCGGTGGGGGGGGCATATGGAAGCAGAGCCTACCTGAAGAGCTCTCTCATAGAGATGCCCCCGTCACGCAGCATGGGGCTCAGGAGTTCGGCCAAGTACAGCCAGATGTGGGGGATGTCGATGGCCATGTCATCAGCCAGCTCCAGCATGTCGACAAACCTGGGGGGACGGGCAAGGGGCGATGGGAGGTGAGCGTCACCACAAGTGTTGGGAACACGCTCTGCCCCATTAGTCAAAGTTAAGGTGGCTGATTCCCGGGCTTCGGACAGTCTTACAGATGTTAGAAAATGACTCCTCAACCACACAGTGAGTCGGTGACTTACTATCAAAATAATTCCTTTCTGGAAAGGGGAAAAAAAAAAAAAAAGGCAGAGTACAACACAGGACACCCTGTGCATGTCCTCTCTTCTCACCTGTGATGTGACAGGTCAACTGTGCTCCATTTCCCTCCACTGTTGATGTTATATTTTCTATTCTTGACTGCAAAGATTCAGGCTACTGGCAGCTTTATGGGACAGCACACACACTCCACACCCACCCAAATTACAGCATAGTCCATCTTTATATGGACTTTATTTTTATTAAACAAAGTCACTTTTCTTAGGAACATATACAACTAACTGATGTTGGGATGGACTCAGACTATTTCTCTATCCAGCGTACCCCAAAAACTAAGACGCACGCACACACATACACAATCTGGCCTAGCGTGAGGCGCTCAGCTCACCCTTTGAAAAACTGGGCCTTGGGGAGTGTCCCTGTTTGCACGAGCTGGAAGAGCAGCAGCCCCATGTGGTCTCGTGTGATCTGGCTGCGCTCCAGCGTGGACTCCACCCCCATGCGCACGAACACATGCAGCTGAGCCTCCTGGTCCAGGTCCTCGACGCATTGTACAGCCTCCTGCATGCACGTGCACACAATCAGTAACACAGCAACAGCAACACAAACTGTATGCAGGCATGTACCAAAGCAATGGCCTACCTTGTAGTCGGTAATGTGCAGGAACTCGTCAATGATGGACTTGCACTTCCTCTCCATCTCCTCCTCTGACAGCAGGGGCTTTTCTGAAGGAGGAGCTACAGGAGCATCAGGTTTCACTGCAATGGGAAAGGGAGAAGGGATGTACACATGAGCATGTGCACACACACATGCAAAGCAGACAGAGTCACAACACCCACGCATACACACTGCAAGCTATACCTTCCTATTTGCACTTCTTTCATGAGCCGGTAAAAAGATTTGTAAACCAAGAAACAAAAACATATCGCTTGCAGGGTTCAAAGCCTGCTGTGAAAGTAGTATCTTAGTGTGATGGGAGCTCTGTGCTGGTTTCTTTGCCACCTGCTCACACAACAATGGCACAGAAGCACTTGAGGTAGAAAAGAATGCCAAGAAAACCAATGTTTTATGTTTCACATATGACAGGCGTTTTCCCTTCCTCACAAAGGGAGTCTGTTGTGCTTATTTTGTGCTTTTCTGATTCTCCAGGTGGAAGAGCAGCAATAAAGTGCTGAGCTCAGGGTGTTGGGACAGGTTCCTTACCAGATTCCTTGCCTCGGGAACGCTCTGGCTCTGCCTTGTCCTCAGCGGTGGGCGTGGTGGGTTGGCAGGGCGCTTCCGACACCTCTCTGCGTGCATCCTCTGGTCCTGGGCTCTCCGGTAGGTCCTTAACTGTGCTGCTGCGGGAGAAGGGTGTCGGTCGCGTGGGGGCAGGACTCAAAGGCTTATCGTTCCTCTCTCGGCTTGTGCTGCTGCGGCTGGCAGATCGGGACACGGGAGACCCATGAGAACGCAAACCGTACCTCGACAAAGAGAGCAGAACAGAGTCCACAGGGATAATGTACCACAACTTGGTAGTTCTGCACTTCCGTCTGTGTTCGTTACCTGCTAATGACCCTCCTGGAGTCAAGTTCATGGCCAAGTGATGCAGGAGCAGGGCTAGGGGTGGAGGAAGGGGTTGTGGAAGACTGCAGCGCGTAATAGCGGTTGATGCTGGTACCACTTGGACGAGCTTGATCTGTCAGCACAGACAAAGGTGGTTAAAACCAGCCAATAGGCACACAAAACACAATGTGTTTGGACTTTGCGTTTGCTGACTTCATGTCTCACGCATTTATGTCATTCTCTTATTTAAGAAAGTGAACATCAAGACTATTGTAAAAATAACTGTAGCAAATTATGCGAACAAAGCAACACTAACTCTCCACACTTTTGCTACAGCACGCATTGTTGAGACAACATTGAGAGATTTCTGTGATGTCCATGGTAAACTCTCACCTGAGTCACTGGTCTTGGCTCCGCCGCTGCTGCCCTTCATCCAGTTGACCTGAGCTCGCGGCCCCAACTGGATCTTGTCATCGATCGTTGGCTGCGGAGACACAAAAGTCACTCGCACACACCCGCCATCCTGAGTTAAGGCGGATAACTTCCGCTCCAGGGGGCCGGTGGGCTGCGGCTCGCCTCCAGCTGCGGGTGCTCTTTGCAAGGTTTTGCTGGAGAATAAGTGAGCACATGGTGCCTTAGAGGCCCGGAGTGTCCAGGTGCCGTCAGCAGGTGGCGCTCGAGAGCTGTGGTTGGTCCAGCTCACTCCTGGAAAGCAGCGCTCACGGCAAAAAGTGGCCCCAAGGACCCGTTGCAGGAAATGCCGAAGAACATAGAGCCTGGCACGAGTCTTACAGGAAGGAACACAGGACTCTGAGTGAAAGTTTAAAAACTCCTATGTACGTTCAGAAGCAGAGGCTGGGTTCCTCAAACAGAACCCAAGAACACTGCATTAATACACCGATTAGAATTATTTGTATGATCTTGAAATGCCAAAGCTTGCAAATTAGGCACTTCGGTTAATTCAACATGATGCTTCCAGAGCCTTTATTTAACACCGTGAACACTCCCCGAGAAAGCGTAAACGTAAACAGCAGCAAGCCACGTTTCTACCTCTTATTTTTCCGAAAAACGTCCCACATTAAGTATTGGGGAGAAGGCAACCGGTGTGCTCCAGTGGCAGCGTTCCTCACCTTTGAGATCTTCGGGATCTTGTTGGGGTCAATGGTCCTGCTGTTCTTGGTCATGGGCACAGTGCTCCAGGTCTCATCTCTCAGTGCTCTTTGCTCTCGTTGCTCTGTGGACAGAGGTCAGTGTGTCAATTGGAGGTGATGCTTGTTTTGGCACACAAAGAGCTATGATTTCAGCTTGGGCACACAGCTCCAAGATTGGAAAAGTGCAGATAGAGATATTAAGCTAAAAATGTATGCTTTTGAGATAAGCAGCACTTGACTGCAAATCATAATTATATCGTTTGGGTTAGAACTAAATCACACCTGATCGAAGCTCCAGGTCAGGACACACGGTGAGTAGTGGTGCTACAAAAGGTACTGCCTCCCACACATAGTTTAAACACTTCCCGTTACCTGCACCGATATGAGCAGACATGGAAAAGAATGGCGATATGACCACTTTGCTAAAATGCTGCCCCACAGAAAGACAGACAGACACTTACTTACTGTGGAAGGGGTGCTAGCACACATCAATGGAGAAGGGCCATGCAAAGGTTTGGGGTGAAGCCACAGAAAGGATCAGCAGGAAAGCTTCTCTCACCTGGTCTCCTCTTGTTCTCCTTAGACAGCAGCTGCTGATGGACCTTGCGTTGTTCCTCCTGTTCTTCAATTCGTGCCTCCTTGTGTATCTGCTCGATGGTCTTTGGGCCCTGGTCCACTCTGCGTGAAACCCAGTTGTGCTGCACATGGAGA
Source organism: Scleropages formosus (assembly GCF_900964775.1). Classification (NCBI taxonomy): domain Eukaryota; kingdom Metazoa; phylum Chordata; class Actinopteri; order Osteoglossiformes; family Osteoglossidae; genus Scleropages; species Scleropages formosus. The sequence goes on from NC_041827.1 coordinate 2,827,166, forward strand.
GCAGAGGCATCACGGTTACCAGCACTACACTTTCTCAGCAGCGAATTCCCATGGGAGCAAATTCTGGTGACTTGTTAGTTGTGTAATGCGTACGGATGAAAACCCTGGTACCGGACAGAATACCTACTTGGACAAGGATGCCAAGGACAGTTAAATGTTGTCATTTGAGTAACACACCAGTTTGTCAGATCTGAGAGGTATAACCTGAAATTCACAGCCCCAAATTACATACAGAGTCAAACAAACAAAAAAAGTAGAAATTGGAGACATAGAAGCAGTGCTGTTGTAGAACACACTCCCACTGAACGTGACATTTGTTTAATGTTAATGCTAATTAAAAATGCTCTAGACCCAATCAGTTGAAAGCCCCTTTCGCTAAACGGGTAACAGTTTGAAACTGTCAGCAGTTTAACAATCGCACAGCGACTTCCTGTTGTGGCTTCACTCAGGGCTCATGTGGAGTTAAGATTTTCTATTACCTTCAGTTGTAATTACATCTTTAACATCAAATATATCTGAAGTTTATGGGAATGAAACACAGCGGGAATGAAAGAAATACTGCGCATGTTGCCAGCCAACACCGGCTGTGTTTCCGCAGCGATATGTGCCCGGTACTGAGTCACACACACACACACGCACCAGCCTGAGGTCGATGACGTCCTGCAGCATGAAGCGAATCCGAGAAGAAGTCTTTCGCTCCTTTACGATTTTCTCCATCTGGTTGAAGTACTGATCCATGCGAGGCTGCAGGAACACAAAGGCGGATGGCGGAGTTAACATGAAGCTACAGTTTTCAATCAGCAGAAATCAGGGTACGAGGCCTATAGGGTACAATCACTGGATGTTAACATCAAAGTCAAGGCCCAGAACGCCACCCTATGAGGTCCAGTGACTGGTGCCACTAGTTAAACAGTTGGGAAAGGGCCATTTAGTTATTTAGTAAACAACTGTTAAAACAACACATTACACAAATAAGCACTGAGGCCGCACAATGAATTATAAAAAAAAAAAGGAATGTTTCTAGTCCACAGGAGCATGGTGACATCCACCACAATGGACCATGAGCCACACCTGACCCACATCGCTAAGCCATAGTGCTGAATAGGCCGGCAAAGGACAGGAAACGTTTGTGTGGCATTAGTGTTGCTGGGGTTGTTGCCGCAAGCTCCCGATTTGTGTTTTATTATACTATTTATTTTTAATACAACACCCTGTAAGCCCAACCCTCCCCGCCCCATAGATGGTCGCCCTCTCAACCTAGCACGGCCAGGTACCAAAGTACTTTAAAAAGCGTAACCATTCCTCTCCTTTATCCATGATGTCATGATGCAGAGTGTACACAAAGCACTTCAGCATATAATATGAAAGAGCACACAACTATCAAGTTATTTTACAATTAGTTTCAATCTCCTTTCATTCCTCCCACCACCAAATATACAGAAAACTGGAAAGCCTTACCTTCTTTGTTTGAAGTTAGGGTTACATTATATGTTTTAGGCCTTAATTTACAAATAATAATGATGTAAATAATGAATGTTGACGTTTATTCATTGTACACCTGCAAATCAATGAATGTTCACTGGTGTCGATTCCAGCGCATAAAAAAAATTTTACAGGTAGATGGCACAGGTTTGATCGCAGGCATGACCATTAACATGTCTATAAGCGCATTAGGGAGTGTGCCCCAACAATGGCACAGTTGTAAAAGTGTGGTGTCGTTGACCGCATATGGCATTAACTGGACAACGACTGTATATTGCTTTCATTTTTGGGTAGGGGGAAAAAAAAAAAAAAAAAAAAAAATGGAAAAATACAAAAAGAATTAGAGCACAGTAAAGGACTTTTTACTGTCTTATAACTCCGCTGATTTACTTGCACTGAAAATGGATTGTTCAATTTGTATTTTGCATAATAGAGCAAACTGCATTAGAGCTAGACTGGGGCAATAAACTATTACACATCCTTTTCAGACCTTGCTCAGAATACACAGTCCTTGCACTAAGCCACGGAGAGAAAGCAGTGTAAAAGAACAGTACGGGGAGAGAAAATAAAAAGGTCCAACTGTCCGTCTCTTAAAACCTCAGGTCTGTGAGGGGGCCCTGCTGTACCCTGAACGAAGGTAATTAACCTTGAATTGCTTTGGTAAAAATATACAGCAATAAATGGGTAACTTGTCAGTTGCGCAAGTAGCTTTGAATAACACCGTCTGCTGTGCTGCTAATAAAATAAAAAATAAGTGGAAAAGTAGACACAGACAGTGTTTGGTTGTACACTCACTGCAGAACTTTGCAAAGCCTGTAAATGCAACCTCAGGTGCCCTGGAAAGTATACCCCAGTAAACAGGGATAAACAAGCCTCCATATTTTGTTGGCCAGAAATCCGCTGCTGTGTTTACTTGCGACTCTACACTGTCCCTTCACTTTGGCATCGCCTAAAAAGCCCCACAGATCACGGCATAGAGAGGAGGCTTGAGTCCCGTCTCCCACCGCAAGCCAAAAACACAGGAACAAATGTCTGCCTACCTCTGAGTGTGTTTCACTTCCTCGGGGGCCCAGGAAATGAATGCGCAAGGAGGACGGGAGTGGCTCAGGGAGGTGGGTGGGGCCCGGTGGAACCGCACTGCAATCGTGCAGCATGCGTTTCCACTGCAGGCCTGCGACTCACTTCTCCAAGGAGGGAGTGGGGTGTGGGCAGTGGCTTTGGGTGTGCGAGCTGCACTGAAATCCTGCACCAGTGAACAAATGTACAGCGATGCCTGGCTGCAGCGCATGCGCGCACATGCACACGAGGTGGCTGTCACAGTGGAAGCACACCGCCTCAGAAATAACTGCAGATGAACCAGATGAAGAGACTCAGCTCAATTTGATACAAATTTGGCACCAGACCAATCAGATCCAGACACAGCTGGACGACGGCACCCATGAAAGTGAAAAAAGACTATACTGATGTTAAAATAATTCCATCGGCACGCTGTCCGCCTTCCTTTACCTGAATACATAACCCCTTGAGCTGTCGGAACACAATGTAGCAGCACAGGTCACATATGATTACTCTTGCATCTTCTCCACCCTTTCTACAAGACTTTACGTAACATGTTACTGCTTGTCCAGGTATTTTCACAGCTCTGCTGGTTAGAACGAGCTACACACGGTGCGGGACTCACCTTGGCCTTCTCAAAGTCTAGATCCTTGCCGATGGTTGTGAGCAAACGGCACAGGCACTCCAGTGACTCCTCGTCGTGGTTCTTGAGCAGCTTCACCACACAGTCATGCATGATGGCCTCTGTCAGCATCTTGAGCTTGAAGAGCTCACCGATGAACTTGATGTTGCCGATGGAACGCCGTCGGGCCTTGTCCTTGGCCTCCTCAAGCTCCTCCTGCAGCCGTTCCCGCTCACTGGCCTGTGCAATGGGAGTGCGCGGTGGAGAAGAGACCTAAGCACCAATTCATGGCAACATCTGGTAGCGTAGTGGTTAGAACTGCTGCTTTTGGAACCGAAGATGGCGGGTTCAAATCCCACCTGCAGCTGTGGTACCCTTGGGCAAGGTACTTACCCTCCAGTAAAATTACCCAGCTGTATAACTAATTTGGAGCTTTGGTGAAATGTGTAAGATAAATGAATAAATGTAAATGTAATGTAATTCCAGTCACAAGTAACACTATCACACCATTGACTGAAGTAGCTCTGAGGACTTCTTTGACAACTATAGAGTAGTTCATCTGCTTTAAAATTCAGAGTTGTTCCCAGAAAAGACCAAAAGAGAGGGTTCGCTTAACCGCACACAGAGCCCAGCTGGCCCTGCCCTGTTGTTCTGGCACCCGTGTGTTTTAAATCAAATCTCTGATAAGATTGGACTACAAAAGTACCACACAGCTAAGTTCTAAGCAGTTCTGCATTTCTGCATTACAATGCTTTACTGACAAAGTATGATTAGGTGCTGCAGAGGGATGGTCATCAGTTACCGAGGTGGCAGCCTCCAGTTCCTTCTGCTTTTTTTCAAACACTACATCGTCCACCTTGTCCCTCTCAAATTCCTTCTGGCAGCGGTTCAACAGTAGCTTGCGGAAGTTCACCGTGGTGCTGGGCTTGTCCGCCATTGGGACTTTCAGCTGCCAAAACAGGGAAGAAAGCAACATTGGCTTGCTGAGCGTTGAGAGAGCAGCCGAAGCGGCACGATACGATAACGCGAGGAAGACTTCTAAAAGACAGCATGTTGGAAACAGAGTGATGGTAGGCAGATGATATTCTGGGAAGAAAAAGATGCTAATGGTCCACTGATGGACTCCACTGGAAGTGGGTTACAGTATCTATTTGTGTCTGGTGGCTGGATGGCAAACTAATCACAGACCTTTGCATTCCTGTGGAAAACCGCCGCTTGACTTCATGAGGAAAAACTTGCAATTAGCATTGAGTAAATTCATTTGTACGCTGATCAAAACAGTGTGTCCCCTCCAAGCTGTAAGCACTTGGAGCCATGTTTACTAAAGCATGATGGAGATAACGGGAACTGCTGTGTGTACGTGTTTTTACCTTAAAGGGACATCAAGGAAAACATGCCAAAAAACAGAGTAAATGTGGAAGAAAGGGGATGTTTTTTTGAAAAAACTTATTGTTGCTGAAACTAAATGCCAGACATAGTTTATGAACTTACGTATGTAGGAGTATGGTTAGGAATGACTAATTTATTAAAACTGAGAATCACTGCAGTATATCCACAAAGACGGCTCAAGGTGTGTGGCAGCACCTACCGTGGCGAGGCAGCGACACATGTGGCTGTAGGCAACGGAGAAGCTGGGTTCATCAATGGCCTTCTCGAAGACCAGGTCGATGACGCCCTTAAGGCGCTCCTCCGTGTCAATGGTCAGATCTGTCACCTGCTTCATCAGCTGATTGAACATCTGAGGTGTGAGCTTGTTGAGGATGCTGCGCACCTTTCGGAAGAGTTCCTGAGGAAAAGTGAAGGATGTCCTGATTTTTGGGCTGCGACACAATAAAAGGCTGCAGTCATGTTCTGTTTTGCTCTGTGCTCATCTGCCAGGATGTGGCTAGAGATGAGCGGCCTCACTGGACTGGTGCAGTAAATTCAATGTAAATAACTGCTGAAGCCCATCATTGTACAGGAAAATTACAGGCTGTGCCAACAATGTCGACCCTTTTCTCTGTCTGCCAACACAACCGCTAACACTCTTGCTGGCTACACAGAGCACACATCAAACACATACTGGGGGGGGGGGGGGGGGGGGGGGAGTGAAGTGAAAAGCATTCGATTTGAGGAAAAAAAAAAAAAAAAAACAAGCTGGTACTAAACACCAAATGAATCCTACCAAAAGGATCTTGATAGTTGGCTAAACTCACTTATTTTCATGAAAAGGGAAGAAAATGAAGGATACGCAGCAGTTTACAGAAACACCTGACTAATGAGTAGGAAATGCAGCCTTTGATAGCGAGAGTCAAGAGTCACCTTTGTTTTCTGGGCGTCGGGGTCATCGGCTATCCCCTCCCTCTTCATCCCTGGCTTCCAGGCATTCTCCGCCTTCTTGAGCTGCACATCGTCGTTCACAGACACATTCATGATGATCTTGCGGGGCTGCGGCCGTCGAGCGCTCATGTTTATTGCCTGGGGAAGGGAATTTGGCATTTTTGAGATGGTGGCACTCTGACGGCATGCCAGTAACCACACCGTGCCAGGGTGGGAGGAGGGACATAATTTTCATCTATTGTTTTGTTTGTGAAAATAGGAAAGGACTTCACAAAGACATGAGACATTGAGAAACAGCCCCTTTGATTTATTCCCTATTAAGCTCACCTGTGACATACAGCTACCGTGAAACTGACTGGAGGGAAAGACTGATTACTTCACCTTTACCTGGTCTCCTAATATCCGGTTTCCACTAATCCAATATACAATTACAAATAGCACGTATTGCTAATTGGTCCAGATTTTCATTTGGTCTGGTTGGCAATGTAGGGTCCAGGCCTGTGATATTCAGTCTGGTGTGATAAATCGAGACCAAATTTGAAAAGTACACCAAGCAGCCATGACAGAGACTGCAAAAGGCGCTGTGCTTTCATTTTCTTATTATTCCCTTAAACATGACATACGGCATTCGTCGTCTGCTTCCAGGCCACGCATGGGTTACTTTATGAAACCCTTATATTTTATAAACTATTTTACATACTACAGGAACCTTCATGAAATTTCTGGAAATAGCTTGCTGTTACCTTATAGTCCCAACCCTAAAAGAGCAACTATACATTTACATGTATTCATTTAGCAGATGCTTTTCTTGAAAGCGATGTATATCACTAACAGCATCGCTATGAACAAACTATAATTTCTGTACTTAGAATTTAGAAAAAGAAAAATGTTTAAAAAAAATAAGCAGATTAGTGAAGTTTTTTTTTATATCCTCGTCGATCTCGTCCACTACAACCGTGCACATGAATGAGATTAAATAAATGTACACGTTACCAATTGATATTCATTCTATTTTAGTGTTTTACACACTTTCCCTTTTTCCACATGAAGAATCATTCAGTGTGATTTTGGGGTGAACTTGGGATGGGCTTTGGACGAAGAAGAATCTACCCCCCAAAAAACAGAGATAAGCTTTTTTTTTTTTTTTTTTTTTTAAATAAAAAATATTGGCCCATTTTCATGACCGAATCTGCGTACGGGTGTGTGACCATATAAGCGTTTGTGTGCGCGTGCGTATAAGAGAGAGAGATGAAGAAATGGGCAGCTTGCAAAGCGCTCACCGGAGCGCCCCTTCCTCCTGACAACTGCCGCCCAAAATCTGCAAACGCAGGTGTGAAGTCAGGACCCCTGGAGATGACCCGTGAGTCCATGGTACGCATGGGAAGCTTGTTTTGGTTAATCTGAGGGAACACGGAAAAGGCCATCAGCGTGCAGTCGGCAACAGCCACGTCCAGCGGGAGCGAGAGGCCAGGCTCCGCCTCCAGCCGCGCTCCACTGGTGAACATTGAGGCATCAGATCAAAGGAAAGCAGAACCTAGCTGACACTCATCGCAATAGAGCTCTTCATGAAAAATATGACACTGATGCAGAGACCAACACTACTGCAATCATTAGTAAGAGAAACTGTGGGGAACAACAAGCAAAACAAAGTCAGAATTATGACAAGTGCAGTTATAAAATGCTGGTGTGCGGACCTTCCCAGTGGTACAGTGATCAATGGCCATGGTCCCTACGGCAGGGACCCAGGTCTGATTTTGTGCCCTGCCAACACTAGCCCCGTGTTTCCCATTGGCACTGAAGAAAGGAAGTGGAATGTGGAGAGGTTCTTTCACCATGCATCACAATCATTCCTCTCCACACTGTGCCTCCTTTTTCACAGCTATGAAGGTGAGAGCCAAACCTGGGGACAACATTTATTCACACGTGCTTCAGCCACCAGAAAAGCCTTGCGTGGAAGGATGTTGAGGCCCCCCAACACCTGAGCGAAAAACAGCACCGAATGGATAGCAGAGCAGGAGTGACACAGAAAAGCACAGAGACAGTTTTGGAGCTCAATCTGAACCACCCTGGTAAGGCTCCAAATTTCCCTTTACATGTATCTGACACTTTCCTCCAGAGACTTACAATTATTTACCCATTTATACAGCTGGGTAAGTTTATTGGAGCAATTTAAGGTAAGGTAACTCAAGGGTGCTACAGCTGGAGGTGGGATTCAAACCTGCAACCTTTGGGGTCCAAAGGCAGCAGCTCTAACCACTACACTACCAGCTGTCCCCATTGAAAGTCTCACAATTCAGTACTAGAACTTTCTAGTATGAAGCAGGCTGTGGTAATTTCTGGCTGAATGGCTATGATTTACATTGTTTTCAGTTCACACCCACCAATCCAACACTGATAAGCATCTTAGCAAAGGCTTTCTGCCAAAGCAATCCGAAGAGCTTTAAGTTCACTCAGAATCTGGCATTAGTGACAGTGGGATTAGAACCTTCAACTGTGTGTGGGATCCAGCAAACAGGAGCACAGGGACCTGCCTTGTCCAGCACCACATCGCTGATAGGGGGGAGTCCTTCGGGCTTCTGCATGCAGGCAGGCATGAACTGGAAGCTCAGCAGGAAGTCTCGGTCATACTGCCTCTTTCCCCCCAACTCGGTGGGCTCTGTGGGAGGAGAGGGAACAGTCAAGTGTATGCAGTATACAGGGGGTATAAGAAGATGGTGTGCATGCACGTACACATACACGTAATGAAGTTGTACCACATCTGATCAACACTTTCACCAAATCTGCATGTATGGGAAGGGCATTCAAAAACAGGATGTTACATTGTAATTTTTTTCCCCTAACCAAAAAGGGGGGGGGGGGGGGGGGGGACTTGAATCATTATGTGAAATATATGAATGATATATAGATGCAATGTTTACACCCATTTCTTAACAACTGAATTAAAAGCCAGAGAGGAAAGTCACATGTCTATTTTGCACAGAGCCATGCACTTTTTTTTGCTGCCGTTTATAATTACTAGTTTTCTTCCAAAGAACTCAGGATTTGGTTACCGCATTCAATGGTACAACAGCAGAGACTGTGTGTTCTTAATCAAAAGCTGACCCCCCCCCCCCATTAAAAAATAAAAAAAAAAAAAAAAAGGAAAAAAAAAAGAAAAGAAAAAAAAAAAAAGTAAAAACTCCCGTCGAAGTGTAGCGACTCCTTTTCCCCCCCCAGAAGTCAGGAGGATCAGGTAGAGGTTACAACAAACCCACCACATTGCTCCTTCTGTAAGGTTACCGGAGGTCATTGATATGTGCAGAGTTACCCTACTGGGACACACTGCAACAGTCAGCCAGGCCACTCTTTATACACACAAGCAGAACACAGGATCACTTCACACGCTGACGAGAGGTAACCGAGCATAATGCACACAATATATGACATGACATAATGCATAGTGCACAGCATAATGGGGTAACTAATTAAGGGCTAAAGTTATTTTTGTTCATTTCATGCAGTTCCATTTCATTTAACAGCTTGTCTCTCTCCTTTTGGAGATCCTGCAAGATACAAATATGCTGGAGGGTAGTGGTTCTCAACCCACATCTAGACTCTTACAGGTGATCCCCACCCCCACCTGGTGTAATCTCCCTCTTCCCTGGGTGGGTCCCGCCACTGTCGCTGCTCTCCGTCTCTGAGCTGTGTACTGCCCCGTTCCCTACTGGCTCGGCCTCCAGCCCCGCATCTCCATTCTCCTCGGGGCTCGGAGGCTCGTCTGGAACCAGTGGGGGCAATGGGCTGCCTCGTTCCGTGGGGGAGGATGAGGCGTCGTCACTGCTGGCCTCCCCCATTGGAGCGTCCTGTGGGCCGAGAGGGTAAGTGATTGTGAAGGAGGTGCCGCAATAATCACACATCCATTTTTTCTTCCTTTACCCCCACCTCTCTCTCCTTCCTTGACACCTCTCCTGACAAACTAATTTCTTTTGGTTTCTTCCAGCTCTTTGGTGCAACAGGAACAGGCTGAGCTACTAGAAAACACAAAAGAAAAATACAGTAAGTGGCTGAGTAACACACACCTTGCTCTGTTCAACAGCAGCACAACACTCTTCAAGCTTTCATTCAATGCTATGCAATAACTTTCTCTACAAACTTCTGTACTGCTGAAACTGTCACTTTGTGTTGCTCTTCTGTATACTACCATGACAGTAGCAAGTAGGCAGTTAGGTATAATGGGAGAGTACATTTTTTCCCCCATACTATCCAGTTTGTGTAAATGGACTTAAGGACAGAATGCTTATACACATGTGTGCAACAGAAAAAAATGGGGTATAAACTAGGTTGTGCAGAGGAGATGCTTGGACTGGTCTGACCAACATGATAAAGTACCTGTACCGGGGACCTTTTTGAAACTGGCTTGTTGTGGTGCTTCCACCTTATCCTCAGAGCCAGCCACTGCCTCCTCCACAGACTCGTGGGGGTCTTCTTGGGTATCGGCCCCTATGGAGGTTCTTCTGACCTCCTCTGTCTCGCCAGAAGCTTCGGCAGGGGGCAGTGGGCTAGGTAAGGCTGCAGGTATAGCAGCGACTGTAGAAACAGCAGGAGCAGCGAGGAGAGGTTGGACATCCAGAGCAAGGCCAGAAGGAGAGAGGAGGGGGCTTTTGTCCACCGTTTCCCTGGAAGATGGCTCCTGAGTGTTTGTATTAGTGCATGGCATCTGGACAGGAGCTGAAGGTGGAGCTGTGGCCTGAGGTGAGGATGGCTGCTGTGAGGCTCCATCAAACAGTGAGCTCAAGTCACGTCCAGGGGTGGAGACAGTGACCTCTCTGTCAGAGAGCCCGTTGACAGCTTTAGGGGGTGGGGTTTGAGAGATGGGGGGCACCTCAGGCCCAGTGCTCTCGGGACGAGAGGGTGGTGGAGTAGCAAGTTTTGCCTTATCCACCTTTGAGGGAATTGTTTCAGGAAGTTCTCCAGCTGCCATCGTGAGGGGAAGCTCTGCTTTCACATAGGGTGTGTGTGTTAACACTGATCCACTTGTATCCCTCTTCTCAACAGGGGAATCCAACTGCCGGAGTCCTGGAGATGCACACTTCAGCAAGGGGGACTCTGGCTTTGGCTTGTCATCTTCATGCAGAGAGGAAGTGAGGAGATGTGTTAGGACGGAATGGAGCAGGGTGTCATAGCAATTAGATACCACTGGAAATACCTAAAGTAAAGCTGCCATTGGGGGTAACTACAACAGGCCTGGTAAGCATTATGCTACAGATTGTGTTTGTTGTGTAGATTGTTCCATCCACTTCCACCTTAGGTGGCTTAAACAGCGATGTCCTTTACAATCCTTTGGAAATACCCATTTCCAGTCATCTGAGTAATAAACACTGGTGTACATAGAAAAGATGATACAGGAGACAACTCTTCAAAATCTGGGGACATGGTGGCAGAGTGGGCAGAAGTGGTGCCTCAGAGCACCTGGGCTGAGTTTTCAGCATTGGGTTCAAATATGGCTCAGACTGTGGAGTTGCATGATCTCATGACTTGGGGAATCTAAACTGTTGGTGTGTGTGTGTAATATAATATATATATATATATATATATATATATATATATATATATATATATATATATATATATATATATGTTACACTGGTCTGCTGTACAAAGATTTACTGACTGTACTGAGCTTCATGTAGTGTTATCTAGCTTTGTATCACCTTTGGACAAAGGTGCCACGTAAATACAGTGACATGAAAGTATTCTTGCACTTTTGAGTTTCTTTTTCTGCAGCTTTGAGATGATTAGATTTTTTTGTCTGTTCTAGCAGTAAATGAATCAGGCTTGGAAGACAAAACACCAATACTGTGTCCTTGATGTGAAAGATAACACAACGTACAATCATGGGTGCAGTAAATGCCACCTAACTAACTGAATTAAGGTGGTCAACTGTTTCAATCCAATGAGGCCTGATTTTTGCCAGTCCAGCACAAAGTATTCTACTACTACCTAAACCCTTACCAGCAAAACTTCAGCTGGCAAAACCAACAGATTCAGGGAAGCGCATTATATGACGCATGCACGAACACGCACGCACGCTGGCTGAAGCCACTTGTCCCAAGCAGGGTCGCAGCGAACAGGAGCCTAACCCGGCAACACAGGGCGTAAGGCTGGAGGGGGAGGGGACACACCCAGGACAGGACGCCAGTCCGTCACAAGGTACCCCAAGCGGGACTTGAACCACAGACCCACCAGAGAGCAGGACCTGGCCAAACCTGGTGCACCACCGCGCCCCCCCCCCCCATTACACAATACTCAAAGGAAATTTCTCAAGAACTCTGGAGAAAGTTTGGAACAGTGATGAATCTACCTAAGAGCAGCTGTTCTGCCAAAACCTCTCTTTGAGCAAGGCACAAAGTCATTAATAACCTCAAAAAGAACCTCGAAACTGCAGTCCTCTCTTGCCTCAGCTGAAGTCCAGTGTTCATAATTCCACAGATAGATTGCAAAAATGGATACATGGAGACTGGCAAAGTAGAACTCAGTGTTCACTTAAATAAGGGGGAGGGGAACACAAAGCTCATTGGGAGAAAAAGGAAAAAAACATCACTATTGCTTACAAAAAAAAAAAAAAAACCAAGACTTTTGGATGAATGTTCTGTGGACTGATGCTGAAATTCTTGGACAAAATAGGTCCCATTACATCTGGCTGAAACCAGTCACGGTATTTCAGAACTGTGGCAGTGTGATGCTCTGGGGGTGTTCTGGTGTCACCCGGACCTGGGTACCTTGCAATCATTTAAACAACCGTCAATTCCTCTTTGTTTCAGAAAATTCTAAGAGCATTTCAGGCTTAGTCCTATTGAGTTAAAACTGAAGCACAGCTGGGTCATGAAGCAAGACCATGATACCCAAAAATACAAGCAACATCAGATTACTTAACTTTTTCAAAGTTACAAAATGGCCTAGTCAATATGCTGACCTGAATTTGACTGAAATTAATCAAAACCCAAAAAGAATCATTCATGCTCAAAAACCTGCAAATGATGGACAGCTAAAGTAGTTCCACACTGACAGGTGGGCCGGAATTCCTCCACACCAATGTAAGACCCTGGTCGACAAGTACAAGGACTATTGAGTTGCAATCATTCCAGTTAAAGGTGGACCAACCACTTACTGACTGTGAAGGGACAAATATTTTTCCACACCTGTGACAGCACATTTCATTGTCTTCCACTCCAAGGAAATAACAGCAATACTAGTTTTACTTCTGTCTGCAACAGAAAACTGAAAAGGAGGTACATTGCTTTGAAGTGAAGGATCTGCCAAATGAATGCAGGTGGTCCCTGACTTATGATGGGTTGACATACAATTTTTTCAACTTTACGATGGTGAGCTGGCGATAGAAATTCAGTAGGAACGGTACTTCGAATTTAGATTTTTTTTTTTTGCGGGCAAACGATATGCAGCGCGATACTCTCATGATGCTGGGAAGTGGCAGTGAGCCGCATCTCTGTCTCCAACACGGTTGTGTTTTGTGCAGCCATAATGTCACAGAAACGCCCATCTGTCTCTCCTGCTATTGGTGGGAAGAAGAAGAGGGCGGCAATTACTCTTGATGAGAAACTCAAGATAATTGCCCAGCATGAAGGCAGCAAGCCCATAATAGCCATCGCACATATGCTAGGCTATGATGTTTGGTAGGTTAGGTGTATTAAATGCATTTTTGACTTACGATGGGTTTCATGGAACGTAACACCATCTTAAGTCGGGGACCACCTGTACATTTAATCCTTTTTGAGCCTGGAGAAAGACAACTGGTCAGTGTGAATCCAGCCTGAGTGCATGTGTGAGGTAAAGCAGAGCATGCTTGGATGTCCAACCTTGAGTGGGCTTGGAGTCAGCAGGTGCCGAGGGGAGCTGTGGAGGGGTCTCCACACTGTACACCATGTGTCCATGGTCCAGGATCTGGCTGCTTGGCTGCTGGGATTTGAGGTAGAAAATGTGAGGATAATGAGGGTGTGGACATAAAAACTGGCAAGGTGGAACATGGAGACATGCACATACACAGACAAATGGAAAGCAGAGGAACAGAAACAAGACAGACAGGGGAGAATGAGGGGGGCAGGGAACACAGCACAGTTGGAAGGAAGGGTAAAAGGAGGTTGTTGGGATACACACACAAGGGGTGGGACCAAGGAAAGAGTTAAAGGGATGAGGGGGAACAAAGAGGGGGAAATAAAAGAAAAAAAAAAGAAAAAAAAAAGGAGAGACAAATTGTTAACACAGAAGGAGAAGACAGGGAGGTAGAGTCACAATGCAGAGAGTGTCCCTTCTACAGAGATCAGACTGGTGACGTCACCAAAACCAGTTAAAACAGCTAAACCGCAAGATAATAATTCTGATAAAGTTTCACTTTTATCATCCTAAAGAAGTGTTTCAGTGTTAACTTAGATTAAGAGATTTCTGTATCTGTGGTAGAATGCCAGAGGTTGGGGGTGGGTAGGTGACTGTTACTTGGACCCCGAGAAGTTTCTCTCTCTTTTCGACTGTGATTGGGAGTTTGTTTTTCTCTCCATTGTTGCCGACAGGCTTACTCTACTGCTAAAGATATGTAAGGTCTGTAATTTTGCATTATCTGCAGTAACCTTGTTTAGTGCTACAATCTTGTCCAGCACTCTGTGCCACTTTGGTGAGAAAAGCGGTCTATAAAAATAAAACAAATTGAACACATATGTCACCATCAAAAAAAAAAAAAAGAGTGGGGAAAAATATGGTGTTTGCTCAATTTTAAGATATTGGTAATAAGTTAAAAACGTAAGGTGAAATGTTAAATCTTTTGTAATTTACTTTAATCCTTTACAATCCCCTTCATGTCCTCTACAGCTTTGTCAATAATTACAAAAACTATGAAGTCCTCTGTAAGTGCCTATAAAAACTACTTAAATACCACACACCAGATGATTTGGAGGAGGCAAGTTTGCTTCTCTGCCTTTATAAGGAATTTGGAGGTTACCCCACGTCCTGAACGCTTTCCACTGCTGCCCACTGTAGGGGGGAACACACTCTTCAACAAGACAACACACAGTCCACTGAGGAAAGCAGGACAAATTTAACCACACACATCTTTTCATTTGTTTCTATACAAGAAGCACCTACTAAAGGGTAAAATTCACAAGGGACACAGTCATGGAGAAAATATGACCAAAAACATGCAAATGATTACACTGAAAGGTTTATGCAGGAAAGAGCAGCACAGAGGTCAAAGACATGGATGTATACGTTTAAAGTTACCATTTCAGACTCCACTCTACATTAATACGATTGTATCCTTGATCAAAATACTTACCCTGAATTCCTACACTAAGTACACCAAGCTGTATAAATGGGTCACTGTTGCAAAAAAAGTTAACGATAACTTGACAGATTATTTTTCTCTCCTTCCAACAGGAACTCAATGTTGATTTAAAAAAAATTTAAAAAAGATTCCAAGAAACGGAAGTAAAATTTGGTATATAACATTTGAACATTTGACCAATTCAAAATATATAAGTGAACTCATGCTATTTAATGCAGGTACACAGAGTGGATCATTTTGAACACAAGCACCAGATATTTGAGATAAGCATTTCATCCTGACTCTTGAATGGATCAGCACTGTGTGTTTAAGTGCAAACCTATACAGATTGTATAGACACAAGTGTCCCAACTGAACTATATTTTCTTGGGCCTGGCCAGCTGCATGGTGAATTGCTTTATGCTGTGGATCAGAACGGTCCAAATGATCTGCTGCAGTCCACTTTTTAGAGGCCAGGCTTACAGAACAGGAAGTCAAGGGACTGCAAAACACAGCTGCCAGCCCAGCTTGGGGGCAGTATCCATCATGCCACCAACAAGAAGTCGATAGATGCAAGAACGATGGGCTGTCTTTGTTCTGCACCCTCTGATTCAGCACAGGCCGCCGTTCCAGAGGAGTCTCCTAGGAACCTAACAAGACCATACTTTTGGCAGAGCGCTGAAAACAGACAAATCTATAAGAAGGCTGTTGCCCTCAGGCCAGCAGAATGGATCGTCACATTACGTTTAAGGATCTAATCCTTGTAAAGAAAGATTAATGCAAACATCAGATTGCATTCTGGGGGAATGTATGTCAGCAAGCACCACAACTACAAGTGTGGTTACACTTCTTATGGGGTTGAATGGCAAGTTGTTACAAGTGGAGATAAGGAAAGAAAGTGAGGTGGTGAGCAGAACTATGGAGTTTACTCAGTGCTCACCTGTGGTGGGGTGGGGGTGGAGGAGGGCCGCACCGCAGGAGGGGTTGGATTCCGGCTTCCGCTCCCTCCTGACATGATCTCCTCCGTGATATCCTTGCCGCCCTGGTTGGGGTCTCGGATTCGAATCTGGGAGGGCAATGATGTGAGAAAGAGAGACTCACTAAAGCATCAGAATTTCCAACAGCCATTTTGGACTAAACAAAAACAAGAGCTACAATTTCTACACTCAACTAATGGACGCTTGGAGTGTCCACTCCACCACACATTTTGTGAAAAAAATCTTCTGGTCTTCAGCAGCATACTCTTTGGACACAATACCATTCATAAGATGACTTGGATGTCACCTGATGGGAAAACCCAAAACCAGACTGGCCACATCATTCTCAACAGGAAGTGGAGGTGCTCCTTACAGGACATATGTGTAATGTGGAACACTGTCGTTGGTAGTGACCACAACTTAATGGTGGTAAATCTGACTCTAAAGCTGAAGGCGGCGAGGATGGGGAACAACAGAAAACAGTTTGATGCTGCTAAGCTAAAAAGACCAGCAGTCAAGAAAGACTTCAGCATTGCTCTGAAGAACTGATTCAGCATCCTCCAAAATGAAGCAGCACTGACCATCAATACTTTCAATAAACCCATGACTGAAGCAGTAAGAGACCGTTACAGGCTACAGAAAGAATGTCAAGTATGAATGGATATCTGCTGACATGTGGATGGCCATAGAGGAGAGGAAGAAGAAACTCCTGGATTGCAAGTCACCCAGGCTAAAGGGGAGGTTAGCAGTGCAGTACAGAGAGAGAGAGAGACGGAAATAAAGATGGCAGTGAGGAAAGACAAAAGGTGGTACACAAAGACTCACCGAAGAAGCGGAGGAAGCCGCCGAACAGAAGGACGCAAAAGTCTACCCGATCATCAAGAAACTATGGAGCAACCATGGACAGAACCAGGATGTCCCATTGAAGGCTGAGGATGGAACACCCATAAGAGAAGAACAAGCTAAGCTAGATAGCTGGAGAGAGCATTTCCAGAGGATCCTGAACCAACCAGACCCAACAGCACCCACTGATATCACTGAGGCAGAAGAAGACCTGGATATAAACATGGCAAACACCATAATCCAGGAGGTCAAGGAAGCCATCTGCAAGCTGAAGAATAGCAAGACTCTAGGAGAGGAGGGTGTGTGTGTCGAGATGCTGAAGGCAGAAAAGCAGGAGAGGCCATGTATTCCCCACCGTATCCTACAAGACATCTGGGACAAGGAAGAAGTCCCTGATGACTGGAGAATGGGCATCACCATCAAACTGCCAAAGAAGGGAGTCCTCAGGGACTACAACAACTGCAGAGACATCACCCTATTGCCTCTTATCAGCAAGGTCTTCAACCACATCATCCTTCAATGTATCACAGCAACAGTGGATGCCATACTATGCCAAGAACAAGCTGGTTTCAGGAAGGGGAGATCCTGCAATGACTATCTTTGTCCTCTGATAGATTCTTGAACAGTCTCGTGAATGGAACAACCCACTCTACATGGTGTTTGTGGACTTTCAAAAAGGCATTTGACGGCCTGCACTGTGCCTTACTTTGGAAGATCCTCCGACACTAGGGCATTCCCCAGAAACTGGTCATCATCCAGTCCATCTATGGGAACATAGAGTGCCGGGTCATCCACAACAAACTAAGAGTCACTCAATGTGAATGCTGGAGTCAAACAGGGCTGTATCCTATCACTGGTGCTGTTCTCCACGGCAATCAACTGGCTTCTGAAAAGTGTCACCCAGGGAAAGTGACAAGGAATGCAATGGACTCTGACCTCAGTCTTGAAGGACTTAGACTATGCGGACAAAGTAGTGCTGCTGTAAAGCAAGCAGGTACCAAGACCTCCAGCAGATGACAGAGAGCCTCAACGAGAAAGCCAGCACCATTGGACTCAAGGTCAACACCAGGAAGACGCAGGTCATGAGAAAGAATGCCACAAATAGTACACCGGTCACAGTGAACAGCAGGCCACTAGATGACGTGGAGGAGTTTGTCTATTTGGGCAGCAAGGTAACAGATGGTAACTGCAACAGAGAAGTTAAGACCAGAATCAACAAGGCCAACCAAGCCTTTGCCATGCTTAAACCATCTGGAGAGCCACCGGCCTTAACGTCACCACAAAGATTAGAATCTTCAAGAGCAACATCCTCAACACCACTCTGATATGGATTAGAGTGCTGGAAGACCACAGTTGCTATTGAGTGAAAACTTGTGGTATTCCAGACCAAGTGCCTGCAACATAATTTCGAGATCTTCTGGCCAAACACCATCTCCAACGAAAACCCCTGGAACAGGACAGGGATGGCCACCATAGCAGAAAAACTTCAAGTGTGCCGATGGAAATGGTTGGGATATATTTGTCGTATACCACCCACCTCTTTACCCAAAACAGCACTACGCTAGATGCCCCGGGGAAGAGAAACTGGGAAGACCCAAAGAGACCTGGCATAGAACTGTCAAAAGGGAGCTGAAGAGTAAAGGGCTGACTCTTGAGATAGCCCCCAGAGCAGAAGCAGACAGAGTAAAGTGGAGGTCCTTTGCCACTGCTTCAAACACCAGATGGAACAGAGAGGACTGAATGAATGAAGTGCAAAATGACAGATCTCAGAGAAAAATTACGAAAAGCGCATCATATCAACAGGAGAGATTTCCAAGCAGATGTGATTTTTGAGCAGTCAATATTTTTTCCATACCATTGTATAAACCAGTATACATTACACAAGTAGCTGTGCACAGACTCTCCCATTATTAAACAAATGGTTAAAAATATAAACCAAACATGTACACATTTATTGAGCACTTATGAGATCAGGGGAAAAGAACGTCAGAAACACGTGAGTTTTGAGACCCCTTTTAAATGTTGAGGTACACAAAGGGGGGGGGGACTTTTCAAGAACTTCCGAAAATTAATAAAATAACTGAAACAATGGAAAATTAACACAAGGTTATCATACATTGCTGAAAAGTCTGTGCCTCATTGGCTCGTGACTTCTACTTCTTTGGGCAAAAGTCTATGTCAAAAATGGGGAAAAAGTACATAATACCATGAGCAGTAGGTCTGGACAGTGAACGTGGGTACAGCTTTTCTAGGGCCGCAGAACCGAAAATCTGGAAACCGGGAACCCATTTACTGAGGTAAACGTATTTTTAAAGGTCTTCATCTTTTACAGCAAGTCCAGAAATGACTGTTCAAAGCAGTGCTGAGACACTTACTGTTTTCTTCTCTCTCTTGGTTGGCAGAGGTTGCTGTGGTGTAGGCACTATGATTGGGGGAGATGGGGGATACACTGTCTGCCCTGTGTAGTACGGGGGTCCCGCTAAACAGAGGCAAAGGAAAAAAGTTAAACTTTTATAATTTAAAATTAAAAAAAATAATAAATTTTAATTGAAGCTCCATGAATGAAGTTCATATTATTTAGTAAATCTTTCAACAGACTAGCAAAACTTAAATCAAGTTAATTCCCCATTTGATTAACACTTCTAACACCCACAAGCAAAACACTGAATTACAAAGAATAATCCAGTATAAAAACAGGAGTTAAACATTTTAACAACTGTCCGCTCCCCACAACATTTCATTCTCACTGATCCGACACATACAAGATTGACAGTTTACAGAAACATAGCAGTAGATTTCATGATGTTTTATTTAAAATAGTGATTATCATATCTTGGGGTCAAATGTTGGAGGTCGTGACAAGGTTCCTGCTCACTTCCTTGTCTACCCCTTGTGCAAATCGTGGTCAGTGAACAACCACCATGTCACGACCTCCAACATTTGACCCCAAGATATGATAATCACTATTTTAAATAAAACATCATGAAATCTACTTTTTGCATGATCTTCATTCCACATTTAAACAACAAAGACGCTGTCAGAGACATGAAAGGCCTTTATGTGCCACCCTGGACAAAGGCAACCCTCAAAGTAAGGGGAAAGTGCATGAGGAACTTGGGTGCTTAAAATGTTAACTGCAAATAATGTTCTTCTAAAACTCAACTACAGGTGTGTCAAACTAACCCTTGGTATGCATTTTAATTGGTGCCTGGTTTACACCTGAACAAACCAACAGTGCAAATGAGAGCTCAGACTGAGGAGACTGAACAGAAAGCAGAACAATCCCTGGGCCTCAGGGACTTGGGTCCATTTGTTTATGCCCTTAGGCAGTGGCCTGGATCCTGGACAGTTTAAGGTCTTTATGTGGCCTGGGAGGACTCACCGTATGGAGTGGGGAACTCCCCAGGACCTGGACTCGGGTAGAATGTGCCAGGCCCAGGAGGCTGCACTGAATACTGTTGCGGGGGTCCCACGTAGGGAGTGCTGTGGCGGTACTGCGTAGGCAGAAGGTTTCGCAGTGACTCAGTGACACATCCAAACACTTAAGCATAACCAAACACAGACCCTGCCCAGTACATAGTAAATGTGACGACAATTCACAACTCATAATCACTACACAACATATCAACCAACAC
Source organism: Scleropages formosus (assembly GCF_900964775.1). Lineage (NCBI taxonomy): Eukaryota > Metazoa > Chordata > Actinopteri > Osteoglossiformes > Osteoglossidae > Scleropages > Scleropages formosus. Next base: position 2,847,407 of record NC_041827.1, read on the forward strand.
AGAAAAGTGGACTCTCCCACCGGTGTAAAGCCTTACCTGAGGGATATAGTACTGTGCAGCTTGAGGTGAAGGGAAAGGCATTGGTGCCATTGTCATCATGATAGCCTGATTGGACTGGTAAACGGCAGCAGGAGCAGGGGCCTGGGACCCAGGCCGGAGGGAGGGATTATTTCCGGGAAGCGCAGGCCGTGCCGTTTGCATCTGGGTCTGCTGGAAAAACTGAACAATAAAGAATGGAGGACGGTCTGTTTTAACAAGGGAAATTTCTCGGCACGAGGCCCATTTGTTCAAGATACAAACTAAATGGCAGCCGAGACAGAAAATGGTGTGTGTATGCAGTACACGCTACTTCGATCAGACCAGCTTGTTACATCCAACATCCTGGATGTGTACACAAGCTTGCCCATTTAAACTGGCTGCCATCTTGGAGACCAAGAGATGGTACAAGGACCCACTCATTCCAAACTCATGCAAATGAATAGTTCGTCTACTGAGGGCAGAGCAAATATTTCCTGAGCAAACCAATAGGCAGTGGGGGCTGGTACAGATGGGAATAATACATTGGACTATGGCTGTCCCTCTGCTTTGGTTCACAAACAACACAGTATTCAATGGGCTTCCTCAACTGTGCTGCTGTGTTGGGCCTACTCTGTGAACAGGACTCAGGAGTCCTCAGGAGACTGGGGAACTGAGCTTAGCCTCCTGTGCGGAAAGAGGGGAAATATCTAGCAGAAACACACTGCTTGTGAGTCAACGGTAGCTAAAGTAGCTTTTACTCCTTTTCCTGTCTGCTTGTCTCAGTAGATGTACTGTAGTACTGATGTACTGAAGACGTAGTGCTGGTTGTGTAAATGACACCACCGTCCAGAAAAGACACCATTTTACAAGGATACCGGGCCGTCCAAACAACTACCTCATCTAACTGGGTAACTGAAAACTGCTGTGTAATGAGAACCAGGTGCTGTCGAGTGTTTCAGAGACTGATTCTCGCCAGAATTAGAAGTAGGCATGCTGCTAAAGTGTTTCTCAACTTCACACAACAAGGCAGGGAAAAGAGAGACACACACACACACACACACACACACACACACACACACACACACACACACACACACACACACACCTTTACCATTGAATTAAAGTGACAAAAGGGAATGGAAAGCATTTCAAAGAGGTGCAAGAGAAGTAACATGCCATCCGTTTCAAGATGTAGGTGGACGCACACAATGAAGAGCTGGTAGTGTCGTGGGTAGAGCCTTTGGAGCCCTTAACCTAAATTGCTCTAGTAAAATCACCCAGCTCTATAAATGGGTAAATAATCATAGGTGACTGAACACTAAGTTGCTTTGGAGATAAGCATTAGATAAATGAATAACATAAAAAGGAGTGCATTTTTAATGGATGTGAACCCAGATCTACAACACAGAGCTGTTGTGCTGCAACTGAAATGCTCTGTTAGACTTTGTCAGAGTATTTAAAAAGTTATAGTACTGGGAGCACAGCTGCAACAGGACTATGCAGTTTTACACTCTTTACCTTAGTAAATATTGTACTGAAACAGGAAAAAAAATACCAAAGGATAGGGACAAATAAGACTGATAACAGAACCAACCAGCTGGATATGTTTTCATGGCAACTTTTTACCGTGTGTGTGTGTGTGTGTGTGTGTGTGTGTGTGTGTGTGTGTGTGAGAGAGAGAGACAGACAGAGAGGACACATGTAAGAGAGAACAAGAGAAACATCACACCCACTGTCAGCTGATGCAGCACTTGCAGCTGTTTTGGCAGCAAAAGGAAGTAAAGTCAATGCAGGTCATGCAGAAAGGCCTCTGATTATTGCTGCTCTCCATGACTTGTGTAGTTGAGGCATTTGACTGGAGACAGTGGTGCTTAACGCATTACATCTGGAGAGCAGCAGTGCTAACTTCAACAGCTGGGGAAGAAATCCACGTGACTCAACAGGTTACAAACAGTCCTTAACCGGCTGTTTCCAAAGAAGACCCTTTTTCAGAGGCATCTTCATTACAATACAGCACTGTAGATTAAAGTGACACTTGAGAAAATCATAATGCTTGATGGCATTTACAACATTAACAGCAAATTACATAAAAAGCCTGTATATGTAGATAAATATTTTAGGCTGCTTAAATAAGGTAAGAAAATATAACATGCACCAGATATATCAAACAAAAGTAGACATTCAAGAAGATTGCAAGGGTAAGGGGGGGTCAGTCCCCAATTCATGCGGAGGGACATGTGAAACATTTCAAGAAACAAAGAGGAGAAATAAATCCTAAAGAAGTCCAGGAGTCCTGCATCTGAAGAGGATGCTGGGAAAAGGATGACGATGTGATGATGGGAATTGGATGGCAGGGTGGATGCTCAACAGCAGAGTGTTCATGCCATGCAATTAAAATTACCTGAATAGGCCTGAATCCTCCCTTCAATATGGAAGCAGGAAAGAGAGAGAAGCCAATGGGAAACCACACAGATGAGCATGGCAGACCAAGGGGCCAATGGGAAACCAGAGATATGCATGGCTGATAAGGAAGCCAATAGGAAACCACGTGGATGAGTGCGGTAGATAGATGCTGACACACGCACGCACGCACGCACACACAAACATGCACAGCGCCATGACGAATCTCAAATCGATGTATGGCTCAACAAGAGCAATAAAAGGACACTGGTTTGGGTCTGAGCACCAGAACGTGAAAATGTGCTCTTTAGAGCTGCGGTTCTGGTCAAGTCTCAACTAAGACTAGGACTGTGGGAAGGCAGTACACTTGTACCTCAATTTATACATGTGAATGCGAGCAGAGGTGAGTAACTCTGAACAGCAAGTCCATCCCCCACGTCACAATCAACAAAGGCTTAGTATGGATTCATCCCGATTTATTCACGGGTTAGGTACTGTTAAAAGCAACATAAAAAAAAATAGTCTGCAGAATGTCTATTTCAGCTTCATGCTTCCCCCTTGTACATGTCAGACAGTGGTGTGTTCCTCTATAATGCACCACAAAAGAAAGAAAGAGCAGGGTAAAAGTAGAGTCAGTTGAAGTATAATGGAGGGTCACATAGGCAGTGTTATTTAAAAAAAAGTTCCACCCTTTAAAAGACCACAAGAGACAGATGTTTAAGAGAGTGTCATGTCTGTCAGAAGAAAATGTCATAAAAAAACTTGGAAATGTTTGTATCTTCAAAAATGTGAAAATTTGTAACCCGGAGAACAAGCGTACACAGTTTGGGCAGTGAAACCTGGAGCACGGGAACTTCTACTGCTCTCATCTCCAAGGGGGAAGTGTGTCTCCTGAGGAAATAATGCCACAGAATCGCCCTCTCCCCCCGGTGTTCATGCTGTTGAATGTCGGAGCAGAGCGAAAGAGCCGGGTTCCCCGTCGCACTCACACAAAGCATTTCTAAATGGACAGTGATGAACTCCACCCAAAAACAAGTGGATGGAAACCCATGGTACGAACGCTCTCCTCTACCCTAGAGAAGTGAGCCCACATGAGGGCCTGGTCTCACCACAGTGTCCGCAGTCCTGTCTCCGGTCACTGCCTTCCCATCCTCACAATCACAGACAATGACAGACTGCGGAGAATTGGTTCCAGGGTCAATGGCCAGAGCGGAGGGCTTTATGGAGCTCTCACACGTACCGTGAGGACACACACAACCTCTGAAGGCCTGTTTCTAAACTGTACTATTTCATAATAGTGAAGAGAGCTGGTAGTGTAGTGGTTAGACCTGCTGCCTTTGGACCTAAAGGTCACAGGTTTGAATCCCACCTCCAGCTGTAGCAACCTTGAGCAATGTACTTACCCTAAAAATAATTGTAAGCTTAATACTAAGTCACTTTAGAGAGAAGCATCAGGTAAATAAATTAATGCAAATATACTGGCCCTAAACAACTGGTATGTTCATCTTCTATGACCTCAGTGCTACTTTTTAAAAAAAAAAAAAAAAAAAAAAAATCAATACAGTTCACTTTATTACCTTTACTCTTATCTGCATGGAACTTTTAAAAGTAGTTCAAGGTTATCCTGAGAAAAATCTAGGGCTTCAGGAAATACAGTAAAAACTGAGCCCAAGCAAATGCTGTGTGTGTGTGTGTGTGTGTGTGTGTGTGTGTTGATGGCTGCTCCTGAAAACTGATAAATGTTTAGCATTAAAGGCAGCGTTAGATCATTTCGGAGACTATTTCCTTCTACTTCTCCTGACTCGTGCACTGAAATGGGAGCACAGACCTAAGCAGGAGGAGGAGGAAGCATGAGGAGACCTTCAGTACATCAACGAGCACTTGGGTTTCCTCCTCTGTATAACAACTGTACCTTTGGTGACAAAACCCTTTATTGCAAAGCTCAAAAAAGCATTGATAACCTGGTTTGGAAGTTACTAGAAAAATGCTCCTCAGCAAAGTTTACAATCTCCACATTTATGCTTCTCATCAAACAAATGTGGACACCGGAAAGTGGGAGCTGCACAAACAGAAAGAGAATGATGTCATTGGGGCTGCGGAGGACGTGAAAGGACTCGGGAAACAGATTTGACTTGTTGGATCAGAATGTGTCGTTTGTGGCAGCACTGGGAAGCAAGTGAGGGGGGGATGCAAAAACTACACCTCTTTGGCAGAAACAACGGCCCATTGTTTGGCTCCACCAGTGTCACCGACTCGCTTTCTCAGGCTCAGTGATCCCACTGCAACACAAGCCGCACCCCACCAGCGTGAGATGAGCAGCTGGTGGAAAAACCTCCAGCACACCCAACAAGCAGTGCAGTGAAGTCAAGCAGAGTAACGCACTCTCTATGCTACGGGGTGACCAACTGTGTAAAGGAGCTACACCTCACTGCAGCCAAAGTTTAAAAAAAACAATTAAAAAAAAAAAAAAAAGAGAAAAGGAAGCAATCCACTGACTGTACCCTTTCATTAATACACACACACACACACACACACACACACACACACACACACACGGTGGTACAAATTGGCACTGTTAACCCATGTCGTCAATATCACCTCTGTAAAGCACCTTTGGTAAAAAATTATCCATTAAGATGCTACCTAATGTAATATAATGGGTCTCTGCTGACCGAATTCTGTCTCTGTTCTCCACGCCACTGAGGATTGCCTGGAATGCTCTTTTGCACACTGACCCACACTGTCCATCTCAAATACCCTCTTTTAGGGCAAGGAATAAACATTGCACCAAAGCAATTACAGTACTTCTATCACTAGCTGTAGAAGTGTGTGTGTGTGTGTGTGTGGGGGGGCCCACTGGTAAGCTACATACATTTTTAAAAAAGTACCAGTTAAAACTAGGAAACCGATAAACACACAGCAGCCCACACTACAGTGACCGTATGCCAAATGTTAGTATATCCAAAATGCAGATGGAAACAAAATTAAAGACAGACAGGAATAATGTGTGTCACTGCTGATACTACAAACGATATCTAAACTGACTGAAGGAGGTAAATAACCCAATGGTTGAAAAATCTGAACCCAAACACACTACAGAAAACACAGTGCCTTTCAAGCAAAATGAGCAAACACCTCTGTTACACACACACACACACACACACACACACACACACACACACACACACTGCATGAGGGGTTGCATGGAAGGGATGTGTTAGACATTACCTGATGGTGGGTGGGTCGGGGTCCTGTGGCAAACTGAGGAGGGGAGGAGGTTCAGGAGGAAGAGGACAACGGCAGTAGGAGAGCGGGGGCAGGGGGAAAGAGAGAGAGCAAAGCCAGAGGTGAGAGGAGCAGGAGCATCCCTATGTCCCTGACCTCAACCCCAAACTCGTTCTCTTGTATAAAGGTCACCAGCTCTGTAAGGAATGTGTCAGCCATGTGACGGACTGCCATACTCCTGAGCCGTCACTCCTTGCAGAATGTGACCAACATTTCTCCATCCAAAGGGCCCCTGCGCTCCAACCCAGGGAAACATGACCCTATGGATTCCTCAACACAGATGTTCCAACATCAAGAACTTGTCCCCACTAAACCGAAACTCCCCTCAAATATAAACAGTAAAATTGATCAATTCCACCATTATTACACTTAGTAGAGACTGGGTACCTTCCAGGACCTGAACCTACAACCTTCAATTCAATTTATTTTTATAGCGCTCTTCTCACGCAGTGACACAACCTTATGATCACAATTCCAATGCTGTCGTTTTCCCCTTAATTTTTAACTTGCTATAAGGCATTTATATATAATTTAACTGACACTTTTCTCCAAAGCGACTTACAATGTTAAGATAACTACACTTATTACCCATGTATACAGCTGGGTAATTTTTACTAGAGCAATTTTAGGTTGAATACCTTGCTCGTACCTTGTACTTACAGCAGTAGGTGGGATGTGAACCTGCAACCTTCAGATCAAGCGTACACAGCAGCTATCGGCAGCCACCCCAACCCTTCCACCCTCTACACTAACATCTTCTAAGGTGACTTTGTAAACACAAGGGAACGTCAAACGCACTACCCATAGTGAAACAGGTTCTTTTCTGGTCGCGCAGGTAGCGTGGACACCTCCCAGCTCGCATGTTTGACCCCCATTAAGTCTGTGTAAAGTTGGTTTTCCCCGTGTTCATGAGTGTCCTAGTGGTGCACCAATTTCCTCCATCAGTCCAAGGATGTGTTCCAGGGGGACTGGTACCCCTGCATTGCCTGCAGTGTGTGACAATGCGAGTGAGGACACAGCATGACACTGCACTGGTGTAAAAATGGCAAATGACCACAGTGTTCAGTGCTGTACGCCTAGTGCTGCAAGTCGCTTTGGACAAAAGCATCAGCTGAACACTGCACAGTAATCACTGCACGCTTTAAAGAAAAGCAGCTGCTACTTTCATAAATATAAATTTATACCGTTTTGGGTGTCAAGCACTGGAATGTTTCAGAAGTGTGTCTATAATTGACTGTACATCTGCAGATCCGTTTCAGAGGCACAGGAATCCGACAGCAGCCAGGAGCCCCATGAGATCTGAATCAAATCCACTGAATAACATGAGGGTTTGAGGCCAAGGCACTTACCGGACGACTCTGTGCCTGTGCATTCATTGGCTGCGTCTGGGGTGAGTACACCAGAGGGGCGGTACCAGCATTCTGTCCAGTCGAGTATGGAGACTGCAGGGTGTGAAGGTCAGGTGGGATCGGGTAGGGTCAGGCAGGGGCCGGGACAAAGAGAGCGAAGGAATGGAGGAAGAGGTAAGAAGGGGCTGGGAGGAACACCATCTCAACTAAGCACATTTTCCATTTCTCAGCACACCGAGTCAGGCGAGATGGCGAAGACAGCACAGGTATGGTGACCCTCAGGGGAAACAGAGGTACTGAGCACCCACAGCTGGAGCTGAAAAGGATGCTGACAAGGATGAGGGAAGCCTGGGGCATTGAGTAACATTTTCCACAGAGAGTGACATTCTCCTGGGAGAGCTAAGTGCAATGCCATGGATGAAAAGTCACTACCAAAAGACTACATTTCCCATCACTCCCGCAAGAAGCACTGACCCTTCTGAACATGTTCCTAGTTTTTACTGCACCACTCAACTCAAAGCAAAGCAGATGATACTGGTAGTTGCACCTCATGTAAGGGGGGTGCAGAAGGTGGTTGTGAGGGGGAGGGGCTAAACAAATCTGTGCTCGCTGTACAGACTATTAATAGAAGAGAGTACAGCTCCTTGGGGTGACAAAGCAGGCGACAGTTACGGTGGGGAAACCTGAGCACTCGGAGGAAAGAGCTGAGTCACTGTGACAGGACACACCTGCTGCACACTGCGCTATGTGAACGGAGCACAAGTATTTCAGACAAGGTCGCACACGCACTTCAAGATGGACCGAGAGCAACAGGTGAGGTTGAACTGCAGCGGCCAAATTTTGTTGCAAATGGATACCCCACCGCAAAAGTGGGGTGTCCTCCACTGGGCTTTACAGGGGTGCCAACAGCCTTCCGCAGTTATTTGGTAATGTGGTAACAGAAGATGGTTCCCAACAAAGAATGTTTAAAGCTAACGTGTATAGCCCCAAAGTAGCTGGTACAGGTGGTACTGTAGTAGTTAGACCTGCTGCCTTTGGATCCAAAGGTTGCAGGTTTGAATCCCCCCTTCAGTTGTTATACCCTTGAACAAGCTACTTACCCTAAATTGCTCTCATAAAATTACCCAGCTGCATAAATGGGTAAATAATTATAAGTAGCTTAATACAGTAAGTCATTTGGAGTAAAGAGTCAGTTGAATGTAAATGTAATGTAACCAACACACACTGTCTGAAACCGCTTGTCCCGAGCGGGGTTGCGGTGAGCCGGAGCCTAACCCAGCAACAGAGGGCCCAAGTCTGGAGGGGGACACACTCAGGACGGGACACCAGTCTGCTGCAAGGTACCTTAAGCAAGAATCGAACCCCAAACCCGCCATGTACCGGGCCTCGGCCAAACCCAGAGCACCACCGCGCCCCCCCCAACACACACCCTTCATGGCATAAAGCACGAGAGGCAGATGAAACACTCACCAGCAATGCCCACTGTGCCTACACCTCAAAAACACAGTACATCACCACTCAGTATATGGGATACATTTTAAATGTGATACAGGATTTCAAACTATACCTTCAATTAGAGTAAATGAACTGTTAGTTTACTTGTACTTCACACTGTGGACAAAACAACAGCAACACCTAGTTCTGGAGCAACTGGGTGCAACAGGGGTAATCCTTCAGCCATATGGTCAACCGATCACAGCTGAAAGCACAGAGCAGCGTTACGGCTAGACATGTGGTCACACTTGTTAGCTTGCACATATTCCCAGGGTCTTTTTGACACATGAAATGCACACACAGAGGTTTGTGTGTCATATGAAACACTGCAATTTTTCAGTTAAATTCAACAAAGGGAGGACCCAGATTCTCACACAGTACATTGCTTTTCATTTAAAAAAAAAAATCTGGATTCTGAATCCATCACAGGATTGCAATATCAAATTAAGCACACAAATTCTGATATTTTTTCCAACTTGCTTCCCCCCCAGCAGCATAACACTAAATCCCAGAAAACTACCACGTGTGGAACTTGAATTACTAAAATGTTCCCACTTCCTCATTGGTGAAAATAAAATTCAACATTTTATTTCATGGTATCAGTCCTGCAGTGCTCAGTTGTCTGAGAATGACTGAATAAGCAGTTATCTGACAAACTGAAATAACCATATCATATTTTACGGAGCAAAAAAAATAAATTAAAAAAATCTGAAATATTTATATTCGAACTGTTCAGCTAGATATACTGGCTACATTAAAACTAACCTGGTTTAGTTTATTGCAAAGAATGGTCAATTGTTTAACTTGTAAATGTAAAGATGTAAATGTTACAATTTTGTGATTAGAAATTGTTGATTAACGGATGAACTTTTATGCAGCTGTGAGATGCACATACGGTGGAAAGAAACAAACTTGAGTACTTTAGAATCACGCGTCTGCATCCAAGTTTCTTTTTGCTAATGTGATGAACACATTGTATTTTCTAAAGATGTACATCGCTTTGGAGAAAAGTGTCTGCTAAATGAATAAATGCAACTTCTCAGGGTTTACAATTCCTATGAGGGCTATTTTTTCCCCAGGAACACTGTCTCAAGCGTCAACAATATGCATATTAAAAACACACACACACACACACACACAAAGCTCTGCATGCAACTATGAGAACTGTAGGACAGAGAAAGTGCTGATCAGAGATCCACACATTAAAAAAAAAAAAAAAAAAAAAAAAAAAAAAAAAAAAAAAAGTAATTCAATGACTGGCAGCAAGGCACAACCAACTCATCCCCCTCCGCCCCAGCAACCACTAAAGTCCTTAGAGTTGTGACTGAGTAGTGCTGTGGATGCTCATACCTGAGTGAGGCCTGGGGAGGAGGCGTGGCCAGGCGGGGTGCCTGCCAGATTTGGGTGTCCCTTGGTGAGGTCATGTGCAGCATATGGAGGACCAGTGTGTCTCGGTACCTGAGTCACATGGAGAGAAGGTACAAAACAAAAAGTAGATGTCAAGAACATACTGTGCTATTAAAGTAAGCAAAGTGACCATAGGATTAGAACCAGTGGTGCATTAGAGGACACACGTGTATTTCATATGAAATAAAAGGAGAGTGAGCTCCTTCCCTGAACTGCCACCCAAAAGCTGCACATCTAACCCACAATGCCTGTACACCTCTATTTACATTGATTAAGGGCTTCCTGACATTCAGTGTGCTTCCTTTCAGGTTCTGCAGCACACGTGTCCTTGCTGAAAGAGTGACATCGTGGCATAACTGCAGGTGACACTACATAAAAAGGAATGGCTGTATATTGGGCTTCAATAGAGACCACATGTTGGCCTGCTGGCTAGAGCTGTGCTTGGCTAACCCTGGTAGCATGGCTGTATAACTGGACACCGGTGAAGACGTCGTCACATATGGCACGTCACTGAAGATGCACATCATGTGTGGAATCCCTGCTCCATTGCCCGGGTCTCTGGTAGCGGTATTAGAGCTTTTCTGTCCCATTGCAGGAGACGTTGTCTGCATTGTTCAATACGAGGGTTCTGGCTACTAAACGATGACGATTTTTGAATGAAACATACATCTGATGCAGGCAAACTGATGTGAGGAAACCTTTGACTACCCTTACCATAGTGGGACTCTCATTTGTGTCATTCATTCAAATCCCCTCCCTTTTCCTTATACACACAGCTAATGATTGGGGGAGTGGGGTGCGTTAGCCCACTAACGGGGGATTACAGGCAGGATCCGGAATTGTATGGGGGCAGGGGGGAAGGGATGCTCAGACTCCACATGAAGCCCCAATCCAAATCCGTCAATCCACAATCCAGAAAGGGGGATTTAACTTTCCTGGGTTCTGGCCTAATGCTGCAAATTGTGTTTCCCCCCCCCCCCCCTCCTTTTTTGGTCAGGTGCACATTGGAGTTATAATCTACCACTCAGTTTACTGGGGCAGTTTGACACTCAACGTGTCTATCATTCAATCCAAATACAAATTTAAGGCGACCAGTACCCACTGGCACCCAGGGTGGCATGAATGCAACTATCGTCACGGAATACGGACAAATTCTTCAGCCAAACACCTAAATCTGACGGATGTTGCTCTCAACTTTTTTCACTTCTGAATACAAGCATGCTGTCAAAGACATAAGACACCCCAAGTCTGGAGACACTGAGCACTCACACTGTAGACGGCGGCGACAGCGGGCTGTGCAGGGAAGATCCGCTCCTCCAGGGCCGGCTGGATGCGGGCGATCCTTGAGTGTGGGGCGTTAAGGAAAAGTCTGGTGGCGCATCAGCTTAAGGTCAAAACATCTGAACAGGAATGTGGGCAGACAGGCAAAAACACATGCATTGAGCTGGGTATTCCAGCACATTCATAGGAGTAGAGGCAACTCATAGTGTAATGTTAGGGATGCTGCCTTCAGATCTGAAGGCTGCCAGTTCAAATCTCACCTCCAGCTGCAGTAACCTTAAGCAAAGTACTCACCCTAAATTGCGCCAGGAAAATTACCCAACTGTACAAATTGGTAAATTACTGTAGGTAGTTTAACATTGTAAGTCACTTGAAATGAATAATTTTGCCAAATGAATAAATGTGAACAAAGCCGCGATCTGACCAGCATTGCAGACGTTCACCACAATACGCTCATAAGAACATGAACACGCTCAATTGCATTAATTTCAGATCCTAACGAATAAAGCTTAAGTGTCCGATAAAGAGCAATCAGCCCAGTCACAAAAACACTCCTATGATCTCTAAATCACTCGAATGAAGGAGAAGAGACCTTGCGAAGGCACTTTATGGGTAACACCAGTAGTTGAACAGAAGGTTCACTTCTCTCTAGTACCATAAAGCTGTGCACATAATATTTCTAACTCAAAACAATTAGTTACACAAATTTAATATGTTCTTTTACATATAAATAAGAGAATTTCAGTGTTTGCACTTCCAGGAGGCGTAGGTACGGGGATTTTCAACATGCATGTGTTCTGCGAACAAAGTCGTGCACTACACACCAGATGTTCTTCGGTGAGAGCACAAGCTTGCGGACAGGCCAAAGGGGAAGCAGAGCAGAACGAGGGGCAGGCAGATGAATATGGGAAAGCTCGACCACCCCCAGCAGGAGCACAAAAGCCGCAGCGCTGAGCTCTCGTAGCAAAACGTGCTCTACGAGATGGCGGGGCATTAATCGCATCGTTTCCAGGAAACGGAGGATCTGGCTCTGCTCTCATACTGACATTTTCCGCTGCACTGTGTTACACCCACAAGCTGCCCCCTCCGCTGTGTGTACCCTGTGGAGAGACTTCAGCTTCCCTCTTTACCTGGCAACATACCAGCACTCCCTCCTGTGGGAAGGAATAAGAACCTTGAAGGAGACATGGTGCTGAGAAAAACCAGCTTTTGACTGAAAACTATGTAGTGTGGCCAAAACACTAGTTAGTGAGTGTAAACACTAACTTTAAATGAACAAGAAAACTGTGCTCAAACTATTCAAATAGAAGAGACAAGGACCTCTGTGGTCCATCTGTGTGCACAGTGTTTCTTTCATTACTAACATTAACAGCAGCAACCAAAGTAACACACACAAATCTGTAGCAATGCGGAGTGACAGCATTCACACACCAGGCGATACCCCCATGCTGTTTACACAAAATCCCCGGTATTAGTCTTGCAGATCAGGGATGCCCTGGTCACCTTTAGCCAGGCTGGTAGACATGGAACAGAGAGCCAAACAATGGTCCAGAGCTGAAAACTTCACCAATATCCACTTAACTGCACCGATACCCTGCAGAAGTTGCCCTGACGGAAGTGTCCGAAATTTTGAAAACAAGAGGTTCTCTGCAGGAATTGGTGATCAACACCATCAAATCGCTAGTAGGAACTTGTACAACGTATATTTACATTTATTCACTTGGCAGATGCTTTTGTCCAAAGCAACTTACAACAGATAGTATGTAGTGTTACTAGCCCACACACCTTATTCACCGTGGTGACTTACACTGCTAGATACACTACTTACAATGGGTCATTCATCCATACATCTGTGAAATGCACTCTCTCTGCATCACTCACACACTATGGGGAACCTGAACAGCATGTCTTTGGACTGTGGGAGGAAACCAGATCACCCAGAGGAAACCCACGCAGACCGGGGAGAAAATGCAAACTCCACACAGACTGAGCGGGGATCGAACCACATTCTCTCACACCAGCCAGGCGCTGTGAGACAGCAGCACTACCTGCTGACCCACATTTATTCATTTAGCTGATGCTTTCCCCCCCCCCCAAAGCAACTTAAATGTTAAGCTACTTACAATTATTTACTCATTTACACAGCTGGGTAATTTTTACTGAGTAATGTAAAGCAAATACTTCCAGGGACTACAGCTAAAGGTGAGACTCGAACCTGCAACCTTCGGGTCCAAAAGCACCAGCTCTAACCACCGCACTACCAGCTGCAGATGTAACTTGGGGACAATTTTTGTGTAGACAACAAACTGTGGATAAACTCCTAAAGGAAGTAGGAGTCATGTGATTTACACTCTGCAGTGTAACCAGACCAGTCTGCAAAATGTTGCCTGCTAACCCTAACCCGTTAAACAATCGATGCTCTACAGTTTCAACAAAATTCACCATGTTCACATTCTCACACTCAACACAAACTTTGACATCATAAAATTCAAAGTACAGAGTGGTATCTCTCCAAAGATACTCAAAAACTGTAATCAAAGGACAGCGAACACTGACAACACAAGAGTGTCTGCATATATTCTCAACACAGAAGGTGCAAATAAAGGTTTGAATCCCCCCCCAGTAAGAAGTTCCCCATGTGACCCCAAAGCTCCAAATCAGCTTTACATCACTACAAAGAGTCACTTGGCTCCAGTTAAGATGAAGTGCTATTTCATGCTGGAGCAACTGGCAGACATCCAGTAAAGCCCATCTGGAATTTATGATATCCAAACACTGCTTTCCCAATGTGGAAGAGACACTCGAGGCAGAGAGGAGGTGCGAAGTCACAGAAAAGCCCTTCCTGCCACTACCATTTCCCCACGGTTTTGGCAACCGTGATCACAGAGCCAAGTACGTCACTAAGCGAAGGGAGGAAACCTCATCTCTTAGGGACTTTGAATCACCGCCTAGATGACAAGGTTGGACGGGACTGCTAGGAAGGTCACTTATGGGTCCAGAACCGACAACCTGAAGGCTACAGCTCCATGCTCTTCAACACTGCTACCTTCCAGGTCGCTCTTCCACTGCAGGCCTGGTGAGCGGTTTCCGCACCATCATTAGCTTACTGAAAAGCCACTTATGTGCTCTGCTGGCAAAGAGAAAGCGAGAGAAAGAGAGAACAAGGGGTGGGGGGAGGGCTGCCGGCAGATCAGCTTGTGTCAGCCTTTATTTTACTTCACAGTAGACAAGTGAGCCCATTACAACCCTGCCGTGTGTACACACCCTCAAGCAGTATACAACACAAACGATTTCAGTCTCATATCAAGAACAGAAATCTCCTCGATGGGCAAAGGGAGACAAGGGATCGATACTGCACAGCTATTAAAATGTGACATATTAACACATAAAAAGTTATGTAATATTGTAGGATGTCGGAGGACAGCGGTGCTCAGATACGTTATTCACGCCTATTTGAGCTTCACTGTTGGAGAGTCACCAGGTGACAATGTGTCCCCTCCTTGGGCTTCATTCTCCCAACTTTAATTCTTTAAAATCACACGAGCAAACACGAAACACACAGCCTTTGCACACTTCAAACCTGTGAGACTGGAAGTGTCCAAGATGGCTTGTCCATTTACTGAACTAAGAATAAAAAAGGAAATTAAAGACTTGTATTAATAAGTATTTCCTTTGATGGGTAAACAGTGCTGTAGCTGAACTTGTTTTAAGTACAATTTCATCAGGCTACTTTCCTCACCTTGTCTCCTCAAATGACACTTGATTGCTAACAAATGTCACTTCCTGCACTGATTTTTTTTTTTTTTTTTTTTTTAAAACTTTATAAAAACTAGGGACAGCTAGTAGTATAATGGTTAGAGCTGCTCCCTTTGGACCCAAAGGTTGCAGGTTCAAATCCCGCCTCCGGCTGTAGTACCCTTATCAAGGTACTTGCCCTAAATTATTCCAGTAAAATCACCCAAATATATAAATGGGCAAATAACTGTAGGTAACAAAGCTCTAAGCTACTTTGGAGAAAAGCATCAGTAGAACACATGCATTCATTTTCATTTACTTGGCTGTGCTGTAGTCAAATGTGATAGAGGTTTTTAAAAAAAAAAAAAAAAATTAAAAATAAAAAAAAAAGCCCTTTCAGTGGAGATTCTCAGGAAAGACTAGACAACGTAAAGACAATGATCAGCTTCTCAGCACGATTTTGGCTTTTATCGCAGCGCTACTGCCCGTCACCGAAAAGGCACAATTTGAGCCTCTTGCAAGATCCAAATACCTTTTCCATGAGACCAACTACTGCTTACATTACTGTCTTTGCTGGTCCTGGTTATCCCTGTCCATCTGGTCAGGAAGGCCAAACTATCTAGCACAGCTTTCTCTGTCTACTGGGGGTGACATTCTGGCGTCGACATTCTGGCGTCAATTCAGCGATGCTTCACATGAGAATCTTTTTTTAAATAAATGAAACCATCTTGTAGTTCCCATTACAGTGAATGAAGGAATTACACGTTCCTGCCGTTTTACTCCAATGGGTTGTACGGAGAACTACTTAACCATATTTGTAAGCTTACTCTTACTGAACAGAATTATGGTCAAATTTGTCAGTAGTAAGGAGTGAACCTACTAAAGATGTAGAGCAAGTATACAGTTTCAAGTTCACACCGATTCAGTCAGTGTATGAATTTCCTTCTGCTTTATGAAGGGCAGCAAACGACAGGGAGATCTGTTTGGGGAGGGGGCATCTTTAAGGGGAGGGCCCTCAGCGTTAAAGCCTATTAACTGCTCCAATACAGAGGCTTGGGAGAGTTGTGTTACCAGATCTGATGTGGTTTTGTGCCAAAAAACCACACCCATGATGAGCAGCTCATAGAGGCACCACAACTTCAGCTACATGCAGGATATTCCCAAATGCTGTGTGAAATGGATTTTTCTAGAGACACTTCCCATAAGCTGCTAGGACTTGTCCACCAACTATTCTCCCACCATAATTTTCAACATCCATCCCTGAGTTTGCAGAGCCGCTACTGCACATCTATTCTTCTGACTGATTTCTATGCCAGCTCAAAGCTTCCATCTCATCCTCATTAAAAGAATGGCCAGGTTTCATGCCAAAAAAAACACTACATCTCTGCGGTAGAAGACTCGAGGAGCAATGTCCCTTGACTTCCCAATCAGTTCGCAAATGGCAACATCCACTACTTGAGAGCTGAAGTGCTTTTGGAGCTTCAAGGGGAGGATTTGTGCCTTTTCCCCACTTTTTCCACATGTAATGCTACAAATACTGCTGCAGGTACTTCCCTCTCTCCCCTCATCTACTTAACCTGGACCAGCTTGCTGGAGAAAACGTTCCCATTTCTCAGTGTTCTCTCAACACCTTCAGTTCCTAAACATGGCCTCAAAGTGTTGCTACATCCAGAGATCAAGCCTTTCTTCTGGAGCTTGAAGCTGATATCCGTGAAAATAATTCATGATAAATCCATTTCCAGAACATTTTATGACTAGAAGTTATAATAATTCATAATAGGAAACTGTAGAAGCAAGAGGCTCTCCATTTGCCACAAAACAAGCTTGACTCAGCGTTCTGTCCATTGAAATGTGCTGCATAAGGAGATCACTAGTCGTTACTGTGTACTCTTCCTTTCCCTGTGCATAGGGACAGGCAGATGGAGGGACTTTGTTGTACTACCCTTACCCTACTGCAGCTAACCTGGACTAGATTTATTGGCTCACAGGTTTGTACAATGTGACTACTGAAAGCAGCCAATTTCAGACTTACTACAACCTCATTTCTCACCTACTCTGTGTATTGTAACTATCTTAACACTCACTCCACATGTACAGCCATACCCCGAGATACAGCCATGAGTTACGAGATTGCAATTTTACATGATGTTCCATTTCATACCCATAGGGATCAGTCACCCTAACTCTCCTGGCAACTGAGTAGCACAGGGAATGTACATTTTTACAATAAGGAGGGGCTTTTCTACGACGAAGGATAGAACGATTATTAAAGAGTATTTATCTTCAATTGAGACAACTTACTATGTTAGATACACTGCACCAAACTCCCTACGATCATAAACACTTCATAACCAATCCATCTGAAACTCTGAGGAAACCCAAAACTCCCCACACCCTGGGTGGTCGAATCCACATCCCAGTTGTGTGAGGCACCATCTCAGTCTTTTCAACAAGTGAGAATACATTTTCATTGTCTACCCACATTTTTGTCTTTAATGTTCTGATTTTTACATTAAAGGTTGAATTAAAAACAAACATTAAGTATATGTATTTATCTTTTGTTTAGATTTACTCATGTAGCACATTTTCTCCTATGCCACACTCAATTCAGAAAAAGATAAAGTGCATTAGATCAACAAAGGGAGAGATCTAGGCACAAACACCGTTCTTGAAGTTGTCAATTTGTCTCATAAAACTATACAAACCAGCACACATCATACAAATAGCTGCACACAATGTCGTACATGTTTCAGGAGATCAAGGGAGAAGAATTCTAAGGTGATGTGTTTGGAGACCCTTCTTCAATGTTGAGATGTTTAAGAGAATTTATTAAACATGCAGTACATAATAGCTATAAAAGACCCAAATGAGTGCAGGCAGACATCCAGAGTATCTGAGAAGTTAATAAAGGTAAACTGCTTTGCCATGTTGTCTTATAATAACTAATGTTACCCATCAAAGTAGCTGCACATTTTAAATGAATGTCAATTGGGGTTTAAAATCTTACACACAAAAACTTTTACTATAAACGTTAAATACTTCCGGTTACGAGAGCTCATAGGAAGAAGGGCTTCTCAGGAATGCATCACCCTTATAAAAAGGCAAAGACTAATCTGAAACCCTAACTTTGGGGGGGGAGGAATTACATTTAATGAAAAGTGTTTATTTAAACTGAATTACATATTCTACTAATGACTAACCGAGCATTGTTTACATGCTTTTACAGTAAAACATTATGTATGGTTTCCTGACACATTTACCACAATCAGTTATGATGGATAAGCAATTCCCCTGCCGCATGCCTTCCAACACTGTGGCCTTAACTGACAAAGCAACCAAAAAATACCATGCATGCTTTGCTCTCAGTGCAGTTTCACTATGAATTTGCACGGAAATGTGCCAAATATTTTTTCTGCACTGGACTGGAGGTCATTCCCAATGACATCACTTTTATAAGAAGCCCAACAGACTGCCCAGGCCAATGGTATGTGACAAGGGTCTTTCCTAGTTGTGTTGCCATTCCAGCTGACTGATCTTTAGTTATTATTCATCTTTCACAACCCTTGCCTGCATCTGTACACAAATCATCTTTGTAATACCTTTTCCCAGTAAGCTCAACTTTCTCCTCTGCTTCTGCCAATGACTGAGAAGAGTTGGCGATGCAGAAAGAAAAAGGTCTGGCCTATTTTTTTCAAGCTGGCCATAGTCTGTTTTCAGTACCCAGTGCCGAAAATGAGAACATAAGACCGATTTGAGGGGTAAGATCTCTGCATTACACTTTTCTTCAAGTGCTGGTACTGGTTCTTATGATGCATGAGTTGGAAGCAGAACCTTGACTTGGCATTTAGTGATTATAGATAGTTATCCATATGAGCTAAAATCTTTTCTGCCCACGCTATATGCATCCAGGAACCAAATGGAACCTCAAGGTCATTCGCAGAATCTACTTCACCCCAGCGTGTGTCATCACAGAATGCCCTGACACACATCTCAGATGGGTTTTAAATGCAAATCCTCTCTATGCAATTTGATCCATTTCTGGGAATGTGACACAATACAAATTTACTGGAATGGGGTTCACACAAACATTCAAAAAAAAAAAAAAAAAAAACTTGAGAAAGTCTG